>NC_085138.1:258964090-259326590 GCF_035046485.1 Aedes albopictus
CTTATAAGATCACTGCTCGGGGGGCGCAATAGGAATCCGCTTAATAGGAGACTAAGAGCTTATGGGATTTCAGCTTTTCGGGAGTGTGGCCTATTATCTCGGGTGTGTTAAGAGATAGCACTATACTTTCTTCGGCAATGTTTAAGGGCTTGATAAGATCTACCATTTAGAACTTTGGTTCATATGATTAGTTGGCAACTTGGCCGCTAGAGGGACCATCAACAGTTTGATGCTAAATTGCACTACGGGAACCATATCAGGGTGTCAAGCAAACGTTACGATATGCGACAGCTGAAGACCCTGATAATTTGGAAGGATAGTGTCTTAGGGAAAGTGGTTGGGTACGCCAATAACTTACTGACGATGAGTTGCGAAGTTCGAAATTCCTCCACTGGGCGGCGCTAGTGAGCAAGTAAATTTTCAAAACCTCATATCTCAGAATCCCGATAACTTAGAAAGTTGGTGTCTTCGGCAAAGTTGATCAGTATGACATAAACTTACATACAAATAAACACTAGTTTCGCAATTCTGCCACTAGGCGGCGCTAGTAAACATGCAAATTTTAGAAATCTCATAGCTCAGAATCCTGATAACTTAGAAAGTTGGTGTCTTCGGCAAAGTTGATCAGTATGACAGAGACTCACATAAAACGGGACATTTGATTTGAAATTCTGACGCTAGGCAGCTCTAGTGAACATGGAAATTTTAGGAATCTCGTAGCTCAGAATCCTGATAATTTAGAAAGATGGTGTCTTCGGCAATGTATGTCAGTATGCCAGAGACTTATGCAAAAAGGACCCATAATTCGGAATTCTGAAATGTTAGTCGGCGCTAGTAGAATTGCAAATTGTAGAGAAATCGTAGCTCCGAATTCTGATAGCTTAGAAAGATGGTGTTTTCGGCAAAATTGATCAGTGGAATTTTGAAACTAGTGTTTCTTTTTATGTAAGTTTATGTCATACTGATCAACTTTTCCAAAGACATCAACTTTCTAAGTTATCGGAAGGAGCGACACTAGTTTTGCCAAGCCGAAAACCCCCAAAAAAGTCGAAAAATAAACGAAAAAACCCGGTACACGCCACCTAGTGGCAGAATTGCGAAACTAGTGTTTATTTTTATGTGAGTTTATGTCATACTGATCAACTTTGCCGAAGACACCAACTTCCTAAGTTATCAGGATTCTGAGATATGAGGTTTTGAAAATTTACTTGTTCACTAGCGCCGCCCAGTGGAGGAATTTCGAACTTTGCAACTCATCGTCAGTAAGTTATTGGCGTACCCAACAACTTTCCCGAAGACACTATCCTTCCAAATTATCAGGGTCTTGAGCTGTCGCATATCGTAACGTTTGCTTGACACCCTGATATGGTTCCCGTAGTGCAATTTAGCATCAAACTGTTGATGGTCCCTCTAGCGGCCAAGTTGCCAACTAATCATATGAACCAAAGTTCTAAATGGTAGATCTTATCAAGCCCTAAAACTTTACCGAAGAAAGTATTGTGCTATCTCTTAACACACCCGAGATAATAGGCCACACCCCCGAAAAGCCGAAATCCCATAAGCTCTTAGTCTCCTATAACGTTTTTTTTGGTTTTTATTTTTATAACGCTCACCCCTGTCTAATAGGAGTTCGTTTAATAGGAGTCCGTTTAATAGGAATTTGTTTAATAAGAGACTCGACTGTATTCATAGCAGCACCCATGGGTAACGCTGGCATCAAACATTAAACGTCAATCGTTTAGCCGAGATTTCAGCTAATGAACTTTAACCGAGATTCGCACAGCCGATCTCAGTATTCTGTTTTAAGTGTGTAGGAATCCCAAAAGGAACTACTAGCGAAATTTTAGGAGAAGCTTGTAGACGAAGAATAGAAGAAATTCTTGGAGTATTTCCAGGAGAAACTCGAGCAAAAGTCGCAAAAGAGATAGGTAAAAGAATCCTACGGGAAGCATTTTTGGAGGAAACTCATCGAGGAGGAGCTACTCAAGCTTCATGGCTTGGAAAACTTAGAAAAGAATTAAGTAGAATTCCTAGGAACTATCTCCTCCAGAAACCCAATAGAAAATCACTCCTAGGGAATATCCATGGGAAGAAACTGCTAAAGTAACCTAAGGAAGTGGTACTGCTGCGGAAATTTCACGGAAAGGATCTCTTGAAAGATTTACACGTAGAGCAACTTGCAGAGGAATCCCTTATAGTTAAGGATGGTACTTTTGAAGGAGTGGTATAGGGACTCCTGGAGAAATCCCACGGAGAGTCATTTCTAGAGAAATCCCATAGGGAAAGGCTACGAGGAACTTCTGGAAGAATCCTACAGTGAGAAATTTCGTGAAGATGGACTCCTAGAGGTATATCACGTGAAGGAACGGCTGGGAGAATCCCATGGAAAGAATCTCTTGCAGGATTCTGAAGGGGGATATTTCTGGAGAAATCCTACGAAAAAGCTGTCGAAGTCTCATGGAGAACTACTACTAAATGAATTCCACTGAAAGGATCACTTGTAAGAATCCTATGAGGAAAATCTCTTGCGGGAATCCAACAGGGAGCAAACTTCTAAAGGAATCCCAAAAGAGATCAATTCTATAGGATTGAACTATCGGGAACAACCAACTCAAGGCAAAATCTTACAGGGAAGAACTCTTGTTCGAATCTCACAGAAAAGACCTCCTGGAAGAATCTCATGGGTAGAAACTCTTGTATGCAATCTCACGAGAAGATACTTCTGGAGAAATCCCATGGAAATTATCTCCTGTAGGAATCCCACGAGGAAATAACGGAGAGTTACTCCTGGAGGAATTCCTTGGGGCAGCTCTTGGAAGAATCCCACGTGAGAAACTCCTGGACAACTTTTATGGAAAAGAACTCCTGAAGGAATGTCACGCGTAGAATGTTCTGGAAGAGACTCAGCAAATTTACAAGAATTCCATGGCAAGTCTTGCGGGAATCTCAAGGAGATTACTTTTGGGGAAAATGACTCCCGTGGGAATCACCCTGAGAGAATCGTATTTAATTGATTTTTAATTTGGGTTTGAATTTTGTGGAACAAAAACTTTACCTTCTTGGGTATTCTCACCTTCTTAGATATTCTCATGATCAAAAAATCAATTAGAACGTTTTTTGACGTTCCATGTCTTTAGCCAAGTCCAAGTCCCCGTTAAAATTGTATGAAGAATCGTTTTTCAAAAACTTTCAATTTGTCCATGTTTTATGCCTCATAAACCTTCCTCGGATGAAAGCTAACAGAGCAAAACTAAGACGGCCCAAATCGGACCCTCCGACCGCAAGTTATGCGTTGTCCCACGTATGCCACTGCATTCCCAGAAGAATGCAAATAACAAAACAAAATTATGGTATGTGATTATTGACAGGTTTAGCAACAAGTAAAAATATACAAACTATTTTTTTACGTGTAGCTTAGCTAAAGTAAATTGGGTATATACTATACATAATCAACGAACTGCTGTCCAACACTTTACAGATACACTGTATTCCACCATACCGGAGCCAAAATCACATCGCATCACCCATAACACAACATAAAAACACTTCCACCTTCCACCCTTACAGGGGTGAGACACGATCGTGGTAGCGACGGTCGATTTTCAAGTGCAATCTCGTTAACCGTGACTTTACGCGACGTTATTTGTACTGGCGGCGGCCACCAAGTTCTTGCACAACTTCCCAACAACTCCATCTCGGATGTAAGCGTGTCTCTTGGGCACATGGCCCAGATATTTACGTCGTATTTAGGCAGTGGACGATCCAACACACAACGACCCTATCTCTCACTCTGATCGAGATCAAGCGGTTAAGGTGCGCGCGAATTTCGCAAATCCGTGCGCACTTGATCTTTCGGTCACTCTTGGAGTCGCCAGAGCAAAAGCCAGCTACTTCTTGCAGAAAAGCCACCCCAGCTCGATCGGAAAAGTGTAACTAAATTGTAACAATTGGAGATTATCATTTTATGAGTTTTCCGCACACACAAGTAACATCTAATAACAATTTCTTAATTTAAAGATTTTGAAAAAAAACCCTAAACAGCTTTATTAAATATATTACCAATTTCGATAAATGCTCAAAAAGAACAGTTGTTTTAATAATGTGGCAGGATCATGCTGAGGGTAACAGGTTCGTATCCCGAACGATCCATGAACTTTAATGGATAGTTTCTTGGGCATGGTTCCTCCACACTATATGCATATGCAAAATGTCCGCTACCAGAGCTCACAGATAATAACTGTGGAAGTGCTTGAAGAACACAGAGCATAAATCCAGGCTTTGTCCCAATTGGGAGTTTACGCCGAAAATAAAAAGAAGATGATGATTAGTACTCCAGCTCTTGTACTTTAGTTACACCCTTCTGATCGGAAAAATCACACAACATACAATATTTTCCAACCACTTCACACCTATCTATACGTTTCACTCAGTTACATCCGCGCACGCGTTACGACCCGTTATGCACCGACTATACCGCGAATCACCCGTCTGTATATTGTTGTGCACCCCCGATTCAATATCATCGACAATGCGGTTGGCGCGCGTTTACTGTCCGGCTCCCTCGTGTGTGAAGTAATAAGTCATGAACGCGGCGCGATCGCTAATAGACTGATGCTTTGGGCCACCATTTGAACATCAATAAGCAAACCGCGGCGGCGCGGCGACCGACGGACCGGCTACGGCTAGGCGACGCAATGCCATCAGAGCGTGGAGAAGCGTCGTCGACGTCGTCGTTGCCGGACAACAACGTCATCACGCATCAGTATCGCGCGCGGAGTTTCGTCCCCGCGGCTCTAAGCTTCCTGCGTTCGGCGAAATTCACCTGCTGCTTGCGCTGATCATGGGGTTTGGATTACCGGATGGTGGATTTATGCCGCCCATGCGTGCATCACCTGAAACAGCATACCAACGCGTGATTAATGATACGATAGATGAACGGTTCCCAAACGCTTTTGTTTAGCACCTAGGTGAGCTAGTGAGCTCACTTGCAATTTGCAATATCTCCTTACTTTCGGTGACATTGTATCGCAGCTGCGACATGGTCCTTACCAGCTGCTTTTATTGTTTATTCTTACCTGGCGAATGACATCCTCAATATCCCTCAGCCAAAGAGTTGGTTTAGCCAATCCTCCCACTGTACTGACATAATCATTTCTCTCGCTACCTTGATCTTCCATGCTTACATTCTTCATGCACTTCAGATGCTCATTGAAGTGTTGCTCCCACCTTTCAATCACCTTACGTTCGTACGTCAAGAAACTCCCGTCCTTACCCCTGCACGTTTCGGCAGGTGGCATGAAGCCTTTCGGGATGCGTTATGTTTCTGATAGAACTTACGTGTATCTTAAGAACGGCACAGGAACTTCTCCTTAATTCCTCTTTTTGCCTTTCTCATACACTAAGTGTACTGGAAACACTATATGTTCACTCAAAAAATGATTTTTCGAAAAAAAGCTCGGAGGATCAAGTCGCATATACCAATCGACTCAGTTCGATGATTTGAGATGATGTGTGTATGTGTGTACGTATGTATGTCTGTGAGCTAAATAAGTTCACTCACTTTTGAGGCACTTCCCATTGGCCGATTTTTCGGATTATAGCTTGAATCGAACCGGAATTTTACCGCATTGTTTGCTATTGAAAATGGTCCAGATCGGTCAAGGCGTTCCGGAGTTATGGGCATTTGAGTGATCCGGACCAGCACCGATAGAACTGGCTGTATATAAAACTTATCAACTGCGGTATTTTTGAAACTTTAAGCATGGTTGATGAATTTTGTGCGGAAATCAATACTGGAGATCACAAATTCCGCGATGTCGGCCCAAAATTCAAGATGGCAGCAATATTCAAGATGGCGGCTCCAAATTCACGATGGTGGCTGTTTAATGGTGTATTTAGGCTCTAAAACCATGCAATATGGGTATATTTGGTATCGGGAAGATGTCCGGCGTCCAAATACTTTTAGAGCAACTAGTAAATGAATTGCCGGAGAAGCTTTCGGAGGAATTTTCGGACAGGAATTCAAGGAAGAACTCGTAGAGAAACTACCGGAGGTATTCCTAGATGAGTTCCCGGACGAACTCTTAAAAGAGCTCCCGGAAGAATTTCTTGAGGAATTCCCGAAGAAATTCGTAAAGAAATTCCCTGAGGAACTCATAGAGGAAGTCGTCGAGGAGTTCTCGGAGGTACTCCTAAAAAATCCCGGATAAACTCCCACATAAATTCCTAAGAGAAGTTGTAGAGAAATTCTCGATGAAACTCCTAGAAGAATTCCCAGGAAGTTCATGAAGAAATTCCCGGAAGAACTCGTAGAGGAATTCCCGGATAAACTCATAAAGGGATTCCCAGAAGAACTTCTAGAGAAATTCCCCGAGATACTTTTAGAGAATTGCTGGAAAAACTCCTAGAGAAGCGTTTATGGAAACTCCTGGATGTATTCCCGGAAGATATCTTGAAGGAATTCCCGGAGGAACTCCTAAAGTTCAATAATTCCGGAAGAACTACAGTACAGGAATTTCCGGAAGAACTTCTAGAGAAACTTCCGCAGAATTCTTAAAGGAACCTTCGGAGGAAACTGTGCACTGTGTGCAATTTCTAGATAAAACTTATAGAGCAACTCGTAGTGAACTTGCCTGGGGAACTTCCGGTGTAACTCGTAAAGGTGTTCCCGAAGATAGTCGAATTCCCAGAAGTACTCCCAGACGAATTCCCGGAAGAACTTCTAGAGACAGTCACGGTCAAACTCTTAGTATCGGTAAGGAATCCCCGAAGGAGCTACCGGAAGCATTCCTGGAGGAATTCCTAGAGAAATTCCCACAGGAACTTCTAGAACATTCCGGAGAAACCTCTGGAAGAATTTCAGGAAGAAATCTTAAAGAAACTTCTGGAAGTATTCCAGGAGGAACTGCTACAGAAATTGCCGGAAGAACTTCTAGAGGAATTACCGGAGTAAACTTCTGGTATTTCCAGTGCAATTTCTATGAACTCTTAAAGGAATTCCTGTAGAAATTCGTGAAGGAATTCCTGGATGAACTCGTTGAAGAACTCGAGGAGGAATTCCCGGAGGTGCTCCTTGAGGAAGTGCCGGAGGATCTCCTAAAAGAATACCGGGAGTAACTTATAGAGGAATTTCTAGAGGAAATACTACAAAAAGTCCCAGTGAAACTTCTGTAGCAATGCCCGGAGAAATTCCTAGAGGATGTCTCGGAGAAAACTCTCGGAATTCCAGAAGAACCTTCTAGAGTTCCCGGAGGAACCCCTAGCGGAATTCTTGGCGAAACTGCTGGAAGAATCCTCAAAAGAGTTGCTGGAGAAATTTTATCTATTCTGAAGATGAACACGACAAAAACATGTTTTTTAGAATCACTAGCATTTTCTTCAATCTTCGGAATCCGTAGATTCTTTCTACAGCCATCAGGTATCTTAAGGAACCCCCGGTATCTTTGTGAACTCGATTTAGTTCAAAGGACAAACTTTTTTACTTTCAAAAAAAAGTGGGCTTCGTGGCCGAGCGGTTAGCGGCGGCAGTCGTCTAGGCCTCGGAGTGTGGGTTCGATTCCCGCTCCAGTCGGTGGAAACTTTTCGTCAAACGAAAAATTCAGCACTGGGCCACTGGGTGTTCTGTGTGTTGTCCGTTGTCTAGTGTAAGTAATGTGTTCAGTCTGTGCAGCCTCTGGCTGAAGACGGTGTTAATGTACAAAAAAAACATCGTTGACGCGACATGCGAAGTTTCGAATTAAAAACAACTACCGGTGAAACTGGGCGTAATTTGATCTATTTTAAGCGTTCCAAATTTTTAAAACTGTTATAAATTTGGACCATAAAAATGGACCACAGCTGAAAACGACCTTTGTAATGCTATGTATGCAGATGGCTCCAATGAATTGCTTGAAATATTGTAACTAAATGAAGAAATAATATAATTTTTTAATGCAAATTTGAAATCGGCGTTGCTCAACCACCCCTATTTTCAGAACACGCATTATTTTGTTTTTTTTTTAATTTTCTGGTCCTCTTCTAGGTATGTAACCGCTTAAACATGTATTTTGGTTTTCAAGTGCTTTAAACATCATTTATGGAATATACGAGAAGTAAAATATTCTTCAACGAATGGTTGTTGACAATTAGGCATAGGTAAAGCTTTGTTTGGGAACCGCTGAGATAATGTCCTAACAACAATCACCTCCATGCTTCTTACGTTCGTCATCGGTCAATGATGCTGCCGCCGCCACCGAGGGAGGACAATGTTTTGGAATTCTAGTGATGGAACCTTCCACTACTGCTGCGGCACACTCGCGTCGCGTCGTCGTCTTCAATAAGTTCAATCGAACAATCTATTTTGTTCAGAGGTAGGTACGCACTATGTACCTTACCTGTGCCTAGGAACCGGCAACGTACGCGGATTTGTAGTCCGAGCGCGTTCGTCATCGCGCGCGGTTTGCGCGCTTGAAAGGCGATTGTTCCGATATTATTAATGAACTTTTGGGGAACGTAGGTTACTTGTTGTTTATACGTTTGTATGGACGCAATCAAGTATGTTTTGTTTTGATTGTGACTTCTTAGTGCTTCCTGAACCCTAGTTAGAAGCGGCTTAGGCTTTGCTTATTGGTGGATGCGGGGAGACAGACAATGTTTGGTTGGCCTTCTCGTTCTTGAATATTTGCCGATTTATGCAGAACCAGTATGACAGGATGGATTATGTGTGGTACATAGACGTGGTTTGATTAAATAATTCATTCGCGGAATTCTGCGCAGTCTAATGAACAGTATTTGGTCATGCTCACTAGGATTTAAACAAAACAATAGAATTATAAAGATTTTAGATGAAGAATGGTATCATAAACAATAATGAATTGCTTTGTTTAATTTGCCTATTCGACTTTTTAATATTCTATGCACACTGATCAAGTCTGAAGTTTAAATGGTACCTACCTACTTTATTTTTTGTCAAAATTTTTCGATAAATTAATCATGAGCAGAAATGACTCAAGCTTGAACTTGATCGACTGCCTGTAGAAGAATGGCGCATACTACGTCAGATTGCTAGTCAATATGGGAAAGGTAAGCCAGGCGAGGGAAGCCCTCAGACGCAAGGGTCTCCCTAAGAAAATAATCGGCCTCATTGAAGCACAGTACAGAGCATTTTCGTGCAGAGTACTGCACAACGGTGTATTGTCCGATCCCATCCGGGTCGTTGCTGGAGTGAGCCAAGGATGAATACTATCACCGCTACTGTTCCTTATCGTAATCGACGAGATCCTGGTTGATGCGATTGACCGAGAACCAAATCGTGGATTGCTGTGGCAGCCCATTACCATGGATCACCTAAATAACTTCGAATTGGCTGATGACGTTGCTCTCCTAGCTCAACGGCGCTCTGATATACAGAGCAAGCTCGATGATCTTGCCAATCGCTTCTCAGCGGCGGGATGCTAACATAAGGCTGAATTTCAAAAGGCTGAATGCACAAAAGGCTGAACACGAAAGGCTGAAAGTAACATAAGGCTGAATTTCAAAAGGCTGAATGCACAAAAGGCTGAAATTGAAAAAAATACAGGAAATGAGTTATAGTACTTCTTCTTTTTTTTTCTGGCGTAACGTCCCAACTGAGACAAAGCCTGTTTTCAGCTTCTATACGCATTTCAACAGTTATTAATTGAGAGCCTTCTCTACCGATGTCCATTTTGCATTTGTATATCGTGTGACAGGCAGGGAGATACTTTATGCCCGCAGTTGTCCAGGAATTTTTCATCACAAAAAGTTTCTGGCCCGAGGGAGGATCGAACCCGTCACCCTCAGCATGACTACCCGTTCGCTAACCAGGTCGGCTACATATATGAGTCCTAGTAATTGAATGTGCTTAGTGAAGAGGCTAATGATGCATACCAACTAACACAAAATATGACTGATGGTATTTCAATCGGAGATTTTTCCTTCTTTGAGCATGAGCTATTCTTTCGAGTCATACTGTTATGGAGATTGGTTGCTATTACAGCTGCCAAGAATGTGATGAGAGATTTTTCCTTCTTTTAAATATATGCTATTCTTTGGAGAAATACTGTCATAGTTATGTAGGCGATCAATAATGCATACTTTAGCGCGGAAAACCAGTCCTAACGCTTTCCGATTTCGAACATAGTAACGGAAGCATGTTCGTCCAATGAAACATCAACCAATGAGCGGTAGTGTGCGTCAAATGTCAAACTCAAGCAAAACCAATGCAAGTTTCAGGGCTGAGTGGTCGGCCAACTAGCAAATTTTCATAAAGATCATTATATCAGTGTACGATATGTATAATTAGAGTGTTATGTGTGTTTGTCTGTGATGTTAGTGTTGCCTTTAGGCTCGCATGACTGCCTTTAGGCTCGCCGTTTGAAAACTAGTCGAATTATTATTTCAGCCTTATGTTATTTCAGCCTTTTGACATTTTCAGCCTTTTGTGATTCAGCCTTTCGTAATTCAGCCTTTTGTTATTTCAGCCTTTCGTGTTTCAGCCTTTTGTACGTAACCCTCAGCGGCAGGTCTTACCATCAACGTCAACAAGACCAAATCGTTGGAAATAAACACGGTCAACCCTTCCAGCTTTACGGTAGCTGGGTAATCAGTGAAGAATGTTTAAAGCTTTCAATATCTTGGTAGCCAAATGGCGGCCGAAGGCGGCACCAAGATCGACATAGGTGCACGGATCAAGAAGGCGAGGGCTGCTTTTGCGAGTTTAAGAAATGTATGGAAAAACAACCAGATCAGTCGACACACCAAAATTAGAATTTTTAACTCGAACGCTGCTATACGCCAGTGAAACCTGGTGTGTATCAGTGGAGAACACCCAACGTCTGCATGTCTTCATCAATAGATGCCTGCGGTATATAATTCGTGCATGGTGGCCTCACAATTGGATCTCCAACGTGGAGCTCCATCGTCGATGTCATCAAAAGCGGATAGCGACAGAAATTCTTGAGCGAAAGTGGAGATGGGTCGGCCACACTCTACGCAGGGGCGGAAACGAAATCTGTAAAACAGCGTTAGATTGGAACCCAGCAGGACATCGCAGCAGAGGCAGACCCAGATTCTCACGGCAGCGCAGCCTCAACAACGAAATCAAGCAAGTCGACAGAAATTTGACCTGGCCACAGGTTAAGGCGATGGTTGGCAATCGCGCAGGATGGAAATCTTTCAATTCGGCTCTCTGACTGAAAGTAAGTAAGTAAGCCAGCCATAAGGTTATAGATTCTGTGTTTATTACTCTGAAGATATTGTGATGTGACACAGTTTGCTGGGTGCACAACTTATATTCGATGTGATAGATTGACACTGTGCTATGAAGTTGTAAGGAAAGTAAACAGTTTTCTTAACCCCTTTTTTGTTGGCTCTGAACATATGAATAAACTGGAGTTGTGTATTTTGAGAAAAGAGAGGAAGCAGATAGAAAGAAACAATGTTGAATGTAAGATACGGAGCTGGCAAAAAAGTGGGATTTTTTATTCTATTAATTTCTTACGCTTTAGTGAATAATTCAATAACTTAAAACTGAATTAATTTCTTCTGGAAAATACGTGAACTACCCACAGATTGTTTTTTTTTTTAATTATATGTTTCAGTTAGGAGGACTCCTAAACAATGCTTAACAAAGTTTAAGCATTTAAAATTTTAAATGTTTCTAAAAATGTTTTAGGATATTTACCGGATTTTCTTCAGGAATTCATCGAGGAAACTTTAGTAGAATTCCAAGACAAGTATTTGAAAAAATATAACAGAAGCGCTGAAAAATATTATGCTCAGACCTTTGAAGATATTTATGATTGATTCTGCTGGCACATCCAAGAGCGAATCTTTGGAAGAATGCTTGAAGGCATTTCTGGAGGATTTCCAGGAGTAACTCATATTAATATTGATTGAAAAATTTACAGGAGAATACTCAAGGCAATTCAATAGAAAAATCCTGAACAGTATTCCTAGAAATGAATCTGGAATATCATGTGAAAATCTTAAGTCGATCTCTTGTTATATTCCTGCAGGAATCCCAGGAGAAATCTCTATAAAAAAAACCCAAGAGAATTATCTGCATGGATTTCTGGACGGGTTCCCTGGAAATTCATGGTAAGGTCTCTATATTAATACATATAGTGGAATTTCTGGGAGTCCTGAAGAAGATTCAGGAGAAGTACCTGGATGAATACTTAGTGCAGTTCGTAAGAGCGTTTCCAAGGAGTTTCTGGTGAAACTCTTGGAGGTATTTATAGGGAAATCCGTGGAGTAATTAATAGGTTAACCTCTGAAGGAACTTACGGTAACCTCTGTATGATTTTCTGAGGGAATTACAGTGGAAATTTCTGAGGTAATCCTTGGGAGTATATCTGTCACAAACCCTGGTGGAATTCAGGGATATTTCCTAGTAAAAATCTGGGGAATTTCTCAGGAAATCTCTGTTGAAATTTCTAGAAATATCACTGGAAGAATTCTTATAGCAATCCCTGAATAAATTTCTGGGATAACCTCTTACATTTTTTTGCGTAAGTTCTTCGAGGAATTTCTGGGAAAATCCTTAAAGAAATTTCTCAGGAAATCCCTAGAGAAATTTTTAAGAAAATCTCTCGAGAAATTACTGGGAAAACCACTGTAGGTAGTTTCTAATAAAAAAAAAGAAAATTTTAAAGTAAATTTCTAAAGAAAGAGAGACGAACCAGCTTAGGGCTGAAAGTCTCTATAATAAAGACAAATCAAATAAATCAATCAAAAGAAATTTCTGGGAAATACCTGTAGGGAATTCTTTAAAGAATGTCCAGGTAAATTTCTAGAACCTAGGCTTGAGGGATTTTTGAAGCAAGTCCTGGAGGGGTTTTGCTCAAATATTCCTAGAATAATTTCAAGGGAAATCCCTCGAAAAATTGCCGGAGAAAGCCCTATAGTAAATTCTGCAATTCCAGTAATTTGTTAAGAAAGCACTCCTGGGATTTCCTGAAGAATTTCTAATGGGATTGCTTCCGGTATTCCTCATTTCTTCAGGCATTCCTCCTAAAAATTCCTCCTGCGATTCACTCGGGAATTCAGGGATTCTTTCAAGAACAACTTCAGGTATTTTTTAAACAATCCTCTTTGGATTCCTCCAGGAACTCATCTTGAGATTCTTTCAGGAATTCTTCCTGGAGTACTTTCAGGAACACCTCCAGAAATTAATCCAGGTAGTGTATCCGGGACTCCTAAAAAAAATCCTCCAGGAATTCCTCCATGTATTCTTTCAGAAATTCTTCCAGACTTTGCTCTAGGAATTCCTTGAGGCATTCCTCCAGAAATTCCTCCAGAGATTGCTCCGCGAATTGCTTCAAGGATTTCTCTAAGAGTTTCTTCAAGAATTCCTCCAGAAACTAATCCAGGAACTCCTCCAAGGATTCCTTCAGGGATTCTTCCATAGATTTTTCCAGGAATCGCTTCAGGCCGCATTTACGTTTCGCGGCACACCAGCCTCTTGCACGCTCGCTTAAACGAGTAGAAAAAGCGAGCTTGCGGCACGTTGGGGCGCCGCGAGTTTGGGTAGCGCTGGCTTCAGGGATTCCTCCAGGAGTTTCTCAACGACTTTCCTTCTGGCATAGATTCCTCCAGGAATCGCTTCAGGCATTCCTCCAGGAATATTTCCAGAGTCCTCCAGGCATTCCTCCAGAAATTCCTTCAGGCATTTCTCCTGGCATTTTTTCAGATATTCTTCCAGGAATTGCACCATGCATTACTTCAGTAATTTTTCCAGACATTCCTCCAGCAATTCCTCTATATACATTCCTTCAGAAATTCCTCCAGAGATTCCTCCAGGAATTGCTTCATGGATTCTTCCAGGAATTTGTCTAGATGTTCCTCCTGGCATTCCTCCAGGATTTCCTCCCGATATACTTCCAGAAATTCCACCAGGGATTCCTGCAGGAATTTCTCTAGGCATACATACAGAGAATCTTTAATTTTAGAGGGATGTATATAAGAGCCAGGAAATTCTCCAAAAAGTCATTTAGAAGTTCATTCACAAATATCTCCGAGGAATCTTTTAGGAGTTCATCCATGGATTTGTTCAGGAAGCCATCTAAGAATTCCTTGAAGAATACCTCCTGCAGCTCCTGCAAAAGGATCCCCTCAGATATTCTTCCTGCGATTCTATCAGGAATATATACTTATATATTTTTTTTCTAAAAGAAGTTATCATTTTTTTTTTCTAGAACTCCTCCAGACATTCCTCTAGGACAATGTTTCCCAAACTTCTAGGAGGTATCGCCCCCTTAGAGCTTCAAAAAAATATTTTCGCCCCCCTAGGTGAGATTTTATTTTTCTATAGTAGAAGACTAAAACTGTGCTTAGCTAAAGCCTTTGAAAGCAATACTGTGGTAAAGCTAGTAATGCCATTTGGTGTATCTAAATCTGTGTTACTTTTATTGTCTTTAAATTGTTTTGAAAATGCGATGGTTTTCCGCATTTGGAAAAAAAAATATGCTGAATTTCAATCATGCTTTCATAAATATTAAAATCCTGTTTGTGCCTACTTCTCAAACCGTTGTTGTTTGAGCATTGATTAATCGAAATAGAACGGGCTGTGAACACCTATGAACACTCGATAATCCCAACCAGATGTTTTATCACTGATCGTAAAGGGAGTTTTTCAACATCCGAGAGTCAATGTTTGATCATAATTAGTCAAATAAGACTAATGCAGAATTTAAAAACAATCACAAAAATATGTTTTGTAAAAAAAAGTGAAACTCGGAAAATATCGATGTAATTTTAAATATAGTTACTTTTCTCCAAATCCACATCCAGATTCAAATCAACGAGCTTCGTATAAATTTGAATGCTTCCTGTGTTTTCAATAAATTATCAAATAAGTAAAAATGCAGCATTCATGACTAGATTTGAACGGAATTTTACGCAGAATTTTTGAAATCTCGCGTTTAGTTTCATACGGGCGTATCTACAATGATCGATTTCTCTTCATCGATTTTCTCTTTGGTTAATTATTTGGCCGGCAAATCATTTTTGCTTGTTTTTGTTATTTTCGATGCTAGTCCTAGTCGTCGTTCACCGAAATACACCGAGAGATCATCCGAATATTGGTCGTGTTTCCCGGAATATTCCAAAGAGAGAATCGATGAATAGAAATCAATCATTGTAGATACGCCTGTATCTGTATGATACATAACGCGAGTGTTTTCAAATTAACTTTCAGTAAAGTTTGGAATTCCTTCGAGAAGCTTCTTGGAAGTATTTTCAACCACTGTGTGTGAAATTGTTTGTAAACACTGTTACGAATTTCGTCAAAAAAATTTCTGAAAATCGTCTAAACGTCATGTTTTTTGCTGAAAATTCTATGAAAAAAATCATCAAAAATTCGCAAAAAAAACTGTTCTTTTCATAATTTTGACAAAAACTAATCACGATTCACGAATGTTCGTTACAAGAGTTTCAATTTTTTTTTTAGATTTCCAGATTCACACAAATTTTTCAGAAATACGTTTTTTCTAGAAATGTTGACAAGAAGTGCACTCTCTCTCTCTCTCTCCTTGGCGTAACGTCCTCACTGGGACAAAGCCTGCTTCTCAGCTTAGTGTTCTATGAGCACTTCCACAGTTATTAACTGAGAGCTTCCTCTGCCAATGACCATTTTGCATGTGTATATCGTGTGGCAGGCACGAAGATACTCTATGCCCAAGGAAGTCAAGGAAATTTCCTTTATGAAAAGATCCTGGACCGACCGGGAATCGAACCCGTCACCCTCAGCATGGTCATGCTGAATACCCGTGCGTTTACCGCCTCGGCTATATGGGCCCTTCAAGAAGTGCACATAAATACCAATAGTTCTGTAAAATTAAGGCGAAACTGGAAGCATTTCCTCATTTTTTTGGTTTTTGATTTTTTTATTAAATAACGAAGCAATATTTTCAAAATCGGTTTTCGTACATATATAGAGTATGGATCAAGGTATCTTCTGAATTATTTGTGGTGGAAAATGTTTTTCGTTTTTGCACAAACCATTTTTTTGTGAAATTTTGTTCAAAAATGGTTTCCGCAAAAACGAAAAACATTTTCCACTACAAAAAAAAAAATTGATCTATTCTCTACATGTGTACGAAAACCGATTTTGAAAATATTGCTTCGTTATTTAATAAAAAATCATAAACTAAAAAGTGAGGAAATGCTTCCAGTTTCGCCTTAAGTCGATGTTTAAGTTTAATAGTAACAGATTTTTTTCAATAATCCAAGACAAGACTTGAACTGAAAGCTTGATTGTCAGGGAGTTTTTATGATTCAGTTGACATTCTCGACTTTTAATTGAATTCTATTGACGTTTTCCAATCATTGATAAAATCGCCCCCTTTTTAACTATTTTCGCCCCCTTATTTTGATTTCTCACATTTTCGCCCCCCTGAGCCTGATTTTCGCCCCCAGGGGGGCGATTTCGCCCACTTTGGGAATCACTGCTCTAGGAGTTTTTCCAGGTATGTTTTGAGGGTGTTCCTTCAGAAAGTCGTTCGAAGATTCTTCTGAAAATTTAGTCATAAGATTGTCTGGCATAAGATGGCCTTAATGCTTAAAACAGTCAAATTTGATTCGTTTGAACTAAATATTTTGCATAAATCATAAATTTAGATGTTAATCGGCCAATTTAGCCATTGATTGTTCAAAAAATAATTTCCATTCTTAATGACTTACAGTTAAACAAAGCCCAATATCGCACATGTTTCCCTATAAATTGAGGTATAGCTCAAAATTGTGACACATTAATTTGCTTTGGAGACAAACCAAAAATTACTTTTCGTTTCACTCTGTAATTGTACAAACAAACGAATCTAGTGATTAAGGCTTTAGATCTCCAAACAGGTTTAAATCCCCCATTTAATCGTCAAGGATCTTTAAGGAAAAATACTGTCTGAACATCCTAGATATTTTGTACTATCGTATTACAATATATAAAAGGCAAAGGCCAAAGATAAGCGAATAATGTCACTATTTTTCAAAGACACTACAGCTCACCAAGTTGTTAAGTCATAAGAAACAAGCTATTCGTTTCTACAACGATATCTGACAAAATTAAAAATGTTTGAGGAGATTCACCAGATTTACAAAATTTCCAAGAAAAGTAACTGAAAAATATCACAGAATCGCTGAAAACCCTATGATAGTAGACAGCACAGAATAAACTAATGGGGAATTCAGCTGACGAATTCAAGGGCGAATCTCTGGAAGAATGCGTAGAGGTATTTCTAAAGGAAGACATAGTAAAACCCCCGAAGTAGCTCATATTAGAATTCATTGAAGAATTCATAGGAGAATTCAAGAGCTAATTCAAGTGTAATTCGAAGAAGAACCTCAAAAGTATTCCTAGTAAAATTGTCTGGAAAAATCGCTAAGGTCTCACTAAATAAATGTCTAGTTATATTCCTGCAGGAATCCCTGGAAGAATCTCTATTAAAAGTCAAGGAGGAATCTCTGCTTGGTTTCTGGATGAATCCCTGGAAAAAAAACTGATAAGGACTCTATAGAGATTCATGGTGGAGTTTCTGGGATTTCTGAAGAAATTCCAAGAGAGAATACCTAGATGAATCCTTAGTTGAATTCCTGGCAGAGTTTGAAAGGAGTTCCTAGAGAAATCCATAGGCAAGTTCTTGGAGGCATTTCGATAGAATTCCCTGGAGGAGTTCATAAATAAATCTCCAAAAGAACTTCCGGGAAACCACTGGAAGAATTTCTAGGGAAATTCAACAAGAAATTTTCGACAAAATCCTAGGGAGAATTTCAAGAATCAGTCCTGGTGGAATTCTGGGAAATAGTGGAATTCTAGAGTATTTCTGACGAAATACCTGTATTAATTTCTGGAAATATCACTGAACGATTTCTCTAGGAGATTGAATAAATTCTTCGAGAACTTCCTGAGGTAATCCTCAAAAAAATTTCTGAAGAAATCCCTTGAGAATTTCCTAAGGCCATCTGTTGGAAAATTAGTGGGAATGACGCTGAACTAAATTTTGGTAAATCCTTGACGGAGCTCTTAGGAAAATCCCTGAAGTAATTTCAGGGTAAACTCTTGGTGTGGAATTTCTTGGGAACTCCTCAGAAACTAAAAAAAACATGAAAATTCCTAGGAAATACCTGCAAAAATTGAAGAAAAAACTGGTAATATCCAGATAAATCTCTAGAGGATTCTGTGATGTAACCTTTGCGGAGTTTCTGAACCAATTCCTGGAAGATTTCGGCTCTGAAAATCCTTAGAAGAATCATGCGAAATTCGTCGACAAATTTCTGGGTAAAACCCTGTAGAAATTTTTGGAATTCCTTGGGAAAACCTCTTCAGGATTCTCTCAAGCAATCCCTGGAGGATTTTTTGGAGAAAGCCGTGAAGGATTTTTGATGAAATTTATTGCTTGAAAAATAACAAAAAAAAACCCCGAAGCAAATTCTGGCATCCCTGGAGGAATTCTGAGAGAAATCCCTAGAGGCATTTCTTGGAGAAATCTTCAGAGGGATGCCTGAGTAATTCTCTCAGCAGAAATCCCCTTAGAAATCTAAAAAAAAAACATTTTAGAATTCCTGGATAAATCCCCGGAGTATTCCTTAGGGAAATCACAGGAGTTATTTCTGCAGCAAATGCTGGTGAAACTCCTGGGGAAATCCTTAGATAAATTTGAGAGCAAATCTCTAAAGATGCATTTTAGGTAAATCTTTTGATAAATTGCCGGGATTCAGAAATCCCTGTAGGAAATTCTGAAAAAAAAACCTGTTGAAGAATTCCTAGAGAAATCTCTGGAGGATTTCCTGGGGAAATCCCTAAAGGAGTTTTTGTGGAAATCGACGGAGGAATTTCTGCGGGAATCTTGGAAGAATTTTATGGGAGATTTCGTAAATCCTAATTAAATTCCTAAAAAAAATTCCGTGGGGTGATTTCTAGAGAAATTTTTGAAGCATTCCTTGGGATAATTTATGTAGAAGTCCCTCGTGAACTTTTTGGGGAAATTCCAGCTTGAAATTCTGATGGAAACCTCAGAGAAATATTTAAAAACATTCTTAAAACTTTTTAAGGATATCCCACGATAAATTACTGAAGAAATTCAATTTTGAAATTCTGAAAAATCCATGGAAGAATTCCTGGAGAAATCTCGGGAGGACTTAGTGGGAGGGCCCTGAAAGATTTTTTGGGGAAATTTCTGGACCAATTTATGGGAAAATATTTGAAACAGTAGATAAATCACTATGGGAAATTCTGAAAAAAAAAAAAACAATAGAAGAAATCCTGGAGAAGTCCCTAGAGATTTTTTTTCAGATTCCGGGAGGAATGAATTTTCAGAAACATCTCTGAAAGCGTTCCTATAAGAGGGATTTTCCTTTGTAAAATCTAAAGAAATCCATAAATGAAGTACTTGGGAAATCACTTGAGAAATTTCATTGTGAAATTCTGGTAAAATCCCTGACAGAATTCCTTGAGAAATCCTTTGGATGATTTTTAGATAAATCCTTATTAAAATTTGATTAATGAACAGGAAATTCACTAGTAAATTTCTGGGGATATCCTTGGAGGAATTTCTGGGCAAATTCCTTGATAAATTGCTTGAGAAATCTCAGTGTGGAATTTTGGAAAAATCCATGGAATCCTTCGAGGATTATCGGGGTAAATCTCAGGAGAAATTTTTGAGTTAAAATCTGGTGGTACTTCTGGAGAATTCCCTGAAGGAATGAATTTTCTAAAACTATCTCCGGAGAAATTCCTGATAGAATTTTTAAAGGAATTGCAATTGAAGGAATTTTTGCGATTTTTCTAGAAATTCACACAATGAGTTTTTTTGCATGTGTGCATTATGTGGAAGTTCCTCGAGTTTTTTTAGAGAAATCTCACATAACAATTATGTTGAAATCCTCAGAGAAATATGTAAGAAAATCAAAAAAAATCCGAGGAAATCCCTTGAAAAGTTGTTAGAGAAATTCCAGTTTTAAATTATGGAAAATCCATGGAAAAATTCCAGGAGAAATCTTTGGAAGATTTTCTGGGGAAAGCGCTGGATAAATTTTCTGGGAAATTTCTGGAGGAATTTCTGAGGAAATCCTTGATAAAGTTTCTGGTGAAATTCTGAAGAATTACTGGAGACATCTCAGGAGGAATTCCTGGAAAAATCGTTGGAAAAACTACTAAGGCAATCCCTGGAAGAAAATTTGGGATAATCTTTGGAGGAAAATCTCTGGTAGAATTTCTTTTAAAAAAAATCTGAGAAATCACAGTGTGAAATTCTAAAAATATCAATACAATAAATTGTGGAGAAGTCCCTGAAGAATTTTCTGGGGAAATTCCTTGAGGAATGCATTTCTAAAAATTGCTAGAAGAAATCCTGAAAGAAATTCACAAGTAAATCTCTGGGGAAATCACTGAAGGAACTTCTGAGCGAATTTCTTGAGATATTGCTTGAAAAAACTCAGCATGAAATTCTGTGGAAGTAAAACTTGAGAAGAAGAAAATCTACGGAAAAATTTCTGAGTTAATCCCTGATGAAACTTCTGGGGAATTCTCAGAAGGAATGAATATCTTAAAACATCACTAGAGAAATTCCTGAAAGAATCACTGGAGGAATTGCTGAACAAACTTCTGGAGGAAATCCATAAAGCAACCCCTAGGTGAGACTCTAAAAATTTTTTTGATGATTTTCCTAGACATTTATGTAGTGATTTTCTTTGCATGTGTGCATATGGAAGTTCCTAGAGATTTTTTTTTTGAGACATTTCAGGTAGAAATTATGTTGAAATCCTCAGAGATATATTGAAGAAAATCATTAAAATAATTTCCGACACAATCCGTTGGAAAATTGCTAGAGAAATTCCAGTTTGATATTCTGGAAAATCCATGGAAGAATTTCTGGAGAAATCTCTGGAGCAAGTTTTGGGGAAACTTTCGGAGGAATTTCTGGAGAAATCCCTAATTAAGTTTCTGCTGAAATTCTAAAGAAATTTCTGAAGATATCTCTATAGCTAAACTACTAGAGGAAATACCTTAAAAATACTGGAGAAATCGAATCCATGAAGCAATTCTTAGACAACTCTCTGAAAGATTTTTGTGTTTTCTTTTTCTAGAAATTCAAATATGCATTCTCTATGTCCCCAATAATTTCTCTAGAGATTTTTTCAGGAATTTTCCCGGAAATATTTTCCATTAGAATTCATCCAAATTGCCGCAGCTTTCCTTCAAGGATTTTCCCGGAAACTCCTTTAGGCATTTTCAGCGAAAATACCTGGAAGGGTTTCAATGTGAATTCTGGAGTAGTTCCTGAAGGAATTCTTGTGGAAATCCCTAGAAAAAGTACTGAAACAATTCCTGTGAAACCTCTGTAGTAATTTTTACAAGAATCTCTGAAGCAATCCCTGTAGAAGTTCTTGAAGGAATCCTTAAATAAATCTATGAAATTTCCGGAAAAAAAACCTGGGAGAGTCTCTGAAGTAGTAGTAGTCCGGCCATTTGGTCGAATGTTGTTGGGCCGAATGTCGTTTGGCCGAATGCCATCTAACGGAATGAGTCGTTTGGCCGAATGCCGTTTGGACGAATTGTGTTAAAAAAATCATAGAAACTGTTTGACATTCAAACCGGCAATATGATCATCAGAAGTATTTCCTTCTTTTAATCAAATCTTACTTTATTGTTTTACCATCCAAGGACTAGTTGGTAACTGGCCGTTCATAAACCACGTAGACTGTTTTAGGGGAAGGGGGGATCTAACCAAAGTCTACACTCCATACAAATTTTTGTATGGACAAAAGTCTACGGAGGGGTGGGGGGGGGTCTGAGATTACCAAATTTTGGTATCCAGCTTTTTACGCTGGCTATAAAACAGCGGGGGGTGATTCGATTTTGACAATTCTTGCCGACAGATTTTATGGTTTGATCTTAGTAAGCTGTAATTTTCGTTTGTTGATTGAGCTGTCAAGATTTTTCACTGCTATGAAGCTACGATGTATTCGGTTTTCCATTTTTCTTAATATCGTCCCCTTAATGCTAGAACTAGGTAACTCGTTTTGGAAAGTGCGAATAAAAATGACTGGTTAAACTTATCCTGGTATAAAAGAAACTCTTTGTTGGTCTTAAAAGTTGAATTAATATGTGTTTTCGGATTTTCAATTGACAAACTTGTGTTTATTGTGGTGTACGTTCAGATATAAACAAATTTCTTGCGATTTCGTAAAACCAGTTACCTAGTTCTAGCATTAAGGGGGCGATATATAATTAATTGAACTGTTTTTATATCAAACGGCATTTTTACACTTTTAGGTACTAGAGGATGAAACCTTTCCCTTCTAATGGAAATTGGACCTGATCCATTGATTGGACCAAACCATTACAAACAAATGACGAAAATTGCACAAATGCGTTACTGTTCTTCTGATCCAGATCGTATTTGGGTTTTGTTTTCTGGAACACGCAAGATAATTTTATGTCAGAATCACGCCAGAAATCCTTAGGAACTTCCACCAGTGTTTCCCTTGAAATCCGTATCAGAATTCTACGAAGCATGATCTGAAATTTTCAGGATTGCTCCGGAAATTCTCCACAGTATAATAATTATAATTATTAGAGCCTGCCTAGTACCCCCACAAGTAATTCCTCTTGAGCGCCTTCAATATTATACTCAGGGAAACTTATCAGAATTACTTCCGACAGTCTACCAGAAGTGTTTTTGGAACTCCGTCATAAGCGTTAGAAATCACATCGCTGTCTCACCACAATTCCACATGGCCACTCACCTGAATTCTTTACATAATTTTGATCGGATCCCTATCAGAGGTTTCGGAGTTTCATCATAGCTTGCCTCAGAAAATTGCATACATACAGACAATTTTAACAAATGGAGTAGCGTAGAAGTTGTTAAATGCATAGGATAGAATTTTTATTCTATCCCACGAGCCTGCTCATGAAGAGAGAATAACCTTTCTTCCCACGCCACCACTTAGCGGCGGGCGACGGGCGACAATGCATTTCTCAATAAAATCCTTGAATCGATTACCGTTGGACATACAGTATCTAGTTTTCCAAAGATTAAAACATATAGTCATAGTTTTATATTCATATAGTTTCATATTGTAAAAACATCAATGTAAATGAAACTATAGACAAATAAAAAGAAAATAGATTATGAATAGCATGCCTCAGCCCATATCCGATTAGTTGATGCTCTGTAACCGTGATAGCTTGCTCCGGTCCACCCCATTCGCTTCGATCCAGGAAGGTCTTCGCGCATGTGGAAGCCCAGCCTCTTCGTTTTTGCATGACCAACACCCGCCGGCGGGCCGTGAGTAAACCCTTTTATACCCACAACTGCATGTAAGTTTAAGTATAAATAATTTAAGAAGTGTTATGTTTTCCCGTCCATAACGAAAGAACTCTTGTAGAGCATCGAAACCAATCCTGAGAGCATGGACTCCGACTTGCCGACACCCAGGGCTTTGAGGAGTCTGTCTGACCTCGTGTAACAAATCCTTGCGCATTCCAGCAGATTCCAGCTACATATTGGGCATCGAGTTGGGCACTACTCCTCTTCATAAACCCACCTAGAATATAATAAATGTTAGAAATTATAGATAAACTAAAAAAAAACGATATTTATCCATTTAAGTTTAATGATGGGTGAAAATTTCTGACGCTCCGTTGTCAACAATTAACATTTTCACCTTCGCCAATAAGCTTACTTTGACCCAACCATAATAATTATTATAGTGTCGACAAGAATTGTCAGATGGGGGTGATTCGAATATTATAGCAGGCTAGCGTAAAAAGCTGGATACGTGGTTTATAAACAACCTATAAGTTCATCATTCCTTGTTCAGTCAAATGGCGTTCGGCTGAACGGTATTTGGCTAACGACGTTCGGCTCAATGACTCAGAACCATGTTAAAAAAAAACAATTTTTGTATGATTTTTTTTCTAAATATTTTAGCGACTCAATGTTTTTTTTTAATCTGGATCTTTTTCTGTTCAAGCGATTTGTTAGTTTGTCGAATCTCCTACTCGTTGACCTGTTGATAATTTTACAGCAACTTTATGGCAGTCCTAAAATGTTTATCGGCGACTTGCATGCTCATTACAGCTACCAATATTGATACTTGAAAGATGTAAAAAATTAAAAGCACGATCAATTTTAATATCTATCACCCTTGGCCATAAAACTGTTTCAATAGGCCAGGGTTTGTCCCACCTGCCAATAATGCGTGTCACGGTTCAGTCCGCAAGAATCTGTCCATTCCTCGATGGACCACCGATATAGACGATATAATCGCTGTACTAGATAAATCCTTTTAAAGCGATTCTTGTGTTCGCGTCATTAGATACGCAAATCTGATTTTACAACCGTGACTGTCCAAACTGCCCACATGGCAAGTAGCGCGATAAAACACGCGACGGTTACGATCGCACTATAAAATGTGTATAAATACTAAAATGTAACGGTCACATCATGCCGGTAATAGCGCCGCTAATTATTTATAATCTCCATTCATGGTGGCAGATTTTTGCCCACAACAGTGTCTATTTGCAGTGCTGTGCGAACACGCCGAGAATAGCATCGTCGTTCGAGTTCGACCTTGGTAATGTGATTATTTTGTACCGCGTAGCTGTCACCACACCGGTACTTGACTTCATCTAACGGCATGGGAAGCCTGCACTTCAATCGGCTGCTGCTGGTGCTTCTGATGCTGCTGCCGTGTTGTTAAGTCGATCGTCGAGAGCAGAACCGGTTGTCGCATGACATGAGACATGAGAGCTTTTTGTTGCGAACAGCTGATCCTAAGCGCCAATCAACCTGACTTGACTGCGCTCCTTATATCTACATAAAGGTGACGACCGGTGTGCAGGCCATAGACAACAAAAGCAGACGAATTCACCTATGAAGAGATCTTGACGCGATACGATCCTTGAGTTAGGAATCGAATTACATCGACACTACAGTGATGACCCGATGAGGAATTCGTGACGAAATTTCTGGATAAATCTTTGGAGAAATTCATAGAGAAATCTCTGAAGGAATACCTGAGGTACCTAAAGGAGATCACTGGAATCACTAGAGGAACATCTGGATAAATATGAAATTCCTGAAAAAGAAGAAATCTCTGGAGAAGCCTTTCTCTAAAAGAATTCCTGGAGATTTCCTTTCCGAAGGAACTTTTGGATATACCACTAGAAAAATCCTGAATAATTCCCTGGAAAAATCCCTGCAGAAATTTCTGTGTGAACACATTAAAAAACCCTAGAAATTCAAAGAAGAAATCTTTGGAGTAATTTGTTAAGGAGTCTTTGGGGAAACGTGTGGTCAAATCATTAGATAAATCTCTTAAGAAATCTCTAAAGGAATCTGTAGAAGAAATTCCCAAAAGAATCTTCCTATTCTGCACAATGTTTTTGAAAAGTTCCTGGGAAAGAAGTTCTTTTAAAAATCTCTTGTAACTTACCTTCGTTACGCCCGCTCAGTCTCAAGGACTCCCAGCCCACTCAGGGTCGGCTAGTTCTACCGAGGCTTCGCAAAGAGGGAAAAGCAACGAATGGTCTACTAAATGACGGCTTTATTAAAAGTCCTAGTCCCTACGTCCCTAACTCCTACCTATTCAACAACGTGGTACTTACAGGAAGTGTGTGGTGTTAGTGTAGGGGCCCTGATGAACTCCGCCTGACCGTGTCGTTGGCCGGTGCCGCCGTCGCTTGGCACTCGTGTCCTGTCCGGCCGGAATTGGCCGATCCGCTGGTCGGTAACGCTGTCGCTTAGCGCTCGTATTGCTCCTGTCCGGCCAAGATTGGTCGAGTCGCTTGGAGACCTGCCGGCTACCGTTCGTCCGCTCACTATGGCCGCGTGGGATTTCCTGGCCCGTCCGTAAACGTCGCACGTGTCTTGCCTGGGGGTTTCCAGGGCCTGGGGTCCACCCGAAACCTGGTGCTTCAGATGACTGCTCCCGTCACTGGTACGCTTCACGGGAGTTCGTCCGGGGGATGTGTTACGCAGTCCCAATCGGAATCTCTTCACTGATGGCCACGTCGGTATGGTCCTCGCTTTGGGTAAATGCGGCCCTCAGAGGACTGGAGAAATCCCTGGACGAATTCATGAAAAAATTCTTATTCTAGATAAACCCCTAAAAAATAGAAATACCTGGAAAAATCCCCTTGGAAATCAATAGAGAAATGCTCAGAATGAATCCTTGATAAATCCGTGAAAGAATCCCTAGAAAATCCCTGTAAACATTTCAAGAGGAATTGCTTGAGGAATCGCTGGGAAAATCTCTAGATTCTTCTTGTAAGGTATTGCTCACTGCCGACTGAGCAGTGGGGGCTTGGCATGCTGGCTCTGAGGTAGTGCGCCTCTACCAGCTTGGTGGTGATGGCGTTTGCCTTTTCCGACGGGGAGACCAAGAAGCCACCATCTTCGATCTTCAGTGGGGGAACAGCTTGTGCCCGTTTCATCAGGATTTTGGCCACTGTCCAGAAGCACCTGGAATGGTCATCTGGCTTTAAGACATTTGGTCGAATGACGTTTGGTCGAAAGTACGTTTGGTCGAAAGGACATTTGGTCGAATGGACATTTGGTCGAAAGTTTATTTTCAAATAACATATTTTGAGTTTAGGACATTTGGTCGAAAGAAATTTGGTCGAATGGACATTTGGTCGAATAGCAATTCAATCGTGCTGAATTATATTTGACATTAGAAAGCAAATATTCTTTTCAAGTTAGTTTACAATTGTTATTCATATTGTAAATTGCTTTCGATGGCAAGCTGTTAAAGTAGCTGAATTTTCATTGAAATCTTTTTTTTTTGAACACATGTTCTTATTCCATACTGTGTTTCGTGTAATACCTTTTTTTTCATTAGTTTTTTTCCTTCTTTAGGAGTTTCTAATTTTACTATGATCAGATGATGAGGCTGCAGACTATTCATCAGATATGTTTCCTTCTTTTAAACATGTCTCTTCGCCGGTGTGATTGATGCTGGGACGCATTCAAGCTCGCATGTCACCGGGAGGTTTACTCGGTTTCGATAGGGCCAGATAGAAAAACGTCCAGCGTCGAGGTTATTCCCGCCGGGGAGATGTATCCACGTTGGGAGACGACCCCACGTCGGGGTAGTGCAGGACACACGTGCCTGTGTTGAGATGATTTGCAAGAAGTCTGCCGTTTTTGTTGCTTACGTGATTTTTCCAGAGGGAGTGGCGAGCGTTCAGATCGCCGGCCACCAAGAAATTCTTCTGGTGATTTGTCAGCCTCTGCAGATGCATGAACAGGTCCGATGTTCCGTTGCTATCCACGCATTGCCAGAGTGCGTAGATTTTGATGCCCCCTCGGAGGTTGATGATTTGGACACCGATGGCTTCGATGACTCTCGTGCATGGATGCGGAAGAACATTGTGCCGCATGCCCTTTCTGATGAGGATTGCCACGCCGCCGTCACTGGAGTGCTGACGATTCAGCCGGGCCACGACGTAGTTGGGCAGCGAAAAGTTGGTTGCTGGGTTGAGTCGGGTTTCGGTGACGACTCCGATGTCGATCTTGTCCTGGTCGAGGAAGGTCATTAGCTCAAGTTTTTCAGTGTTCCAATTTGCGATTCGTATTCCTTCTTCAGGGCCCATACTTTGCGAGGAGGAAATGAATCGTCATCGTGACTGCGTTGATTTGCTCTCGTTTTGATCAGCGTGATCCCAGCCGCTCGAACAAGCTCATGGTAAGCTCAGTGACTACTTTCGGGGGGAGGGGGGGGGGGTGCATTGGCGAAACTACCGGGGGTGCCGGGGGTGCCAGGCACCCCCTAGAACTTTTATGCATTGCTGTGAGATATGGGGTGATGAATGATGAATGAATGAACTAATGAATATTTGTTTGAAGGGCACCCCCTTGCAAAAATCCTTAGTTTCGCCTATGGGGGGGGGGTAGAGAAAGGATCATTGAAGCCGACTTTTCCGCTACTCACCGCATAAAAACAAAAGCGCCACCGTATATGGACGGTATCACAGTGACAGCAGTCGAGTTACGTCAAACACACAAGGCTACGGTGGCGGTATCTGTTCATTTCATAGCGGCAGTTTTAGTTATTTTAGTGATCCATTGGCAAAGATCGGTGGGGCCTTCCTGGATTTGAGAGTTTGGATGCTGTCCACCGGCAGGGTACAGAACTTGTTTTCGGCCAGAACTCGTTCTGGTCGGAGTCGTCTTGGCGTGCCTCATCGAAAACGTGGATAAGCGCAGGAGAGAGATCTCGTGGACGGAAAATTTGTGGAACTAGTAAGTGCATTTTGTCATAAAAGTTCCACTTGATTACTTGGGAAATGATTCATTCCCTTCTCACTTCACCACGCTGACGAGTTGAGGCTTTGGCTTCTCTTGTTTTCACTCGCTCCACGGTTCTTTCGTTCCGCTCCGACTCCATTTTCGGCTGATGCAGAAGTGGTCAATTTGATTTTCCCTGTAACCTATCACAACAAGCCCGTCACTTTCATATCGATCATCATGTCGTTGTTGTTGATGTTGCTATAAAACTCTGCTAACAGCTCTCCATTGTCACTCATTTCCTCGAGACCATGGCGTCCCATGGCGTTCTCAACCATTTTCCTTTGAGCATATAATCGATAATCGAATAAGCTAGCTTTACATTTTATTATCATATCTACACTTTTCTTATGTTCTCCTGTAAAGCAAGATAAAAATGATAATAACAACGGTAATCGCTGTCCACTTAATCACAGCACGATATTTGCGCGCTAACCAGTAGTGTTGTTTGATGATCGCCCACGAACACTCCGCCAATCTCAACCCCATCAACCCATGCATATGGGAGGGAAGCTGTGGAACGAAAAATTCCGTTAGACAACCGAACAATAGAAGTTTATTTTTTTTCTTAGCCATTTGCGGATTTGCGAATAACTGCCAAATTAACTTGACCTAATGCGACCCGCAGGGTCATCAAGTGGTCAAGACAGCTGACTGAGTTGACGAAGAATGCATCTCACATTGATTTATTGGAATTTGAGCTGTTTTTTTTTCTTCTCACTTGTACTGCTAGCGTCAAAGGTGGTGCTTATTCCTTCCTGCTATTGCTGGTCTTCCGGGGGTAGGAAGCATATGAGAGTATATAATTTATGAACGTTCAGCCGTTCTGGTAAAAAACGGTGTTTTGTTTGCGCTACAAGAAATACTCGAATAGGAACTGAATGTTGGGGCCCATGTGTTCACGAGAACGGAAATTGCCTTTATTTTCGTTCTTGGAATCACATTGCTTTTTCACGGGAGCCTCCTTTAGCCAATTTGATAACAAAAAATGGCTTAGTAAATAGGAACAATTTACCCTTAAATATCGCATGCCATATATTCAATTTGAAAATTATGCCAAACGTTGTTAGTTCCACTTTTAAAGCAATTTCCCACCCCTTGCATAGCAGTAACTCCGTAGAATTTCGTACGAAACACGTTTGTGAATGGTATCTTTCCTCTCAATTTCTTCGAAGAGGAAAAAAGCTCGAGTTGAAAGCCATGCAACAGTATGCGATTCCAGACGTATCCTTGCCCGAATAAAGCTTTAAAAGCGTCGGTATATTTGTCTTTGCTTTGGCCATCATCCTTCGTCCCCTTCTGTATGCAAATTTTTCGGCAACCATGCCATGCTGTAAGATGTTTTGAATAAATATAACAGAATTAAGGTGGAAAATGCTATCGAAAGCGTGGGGCCAGACGATAAAAGGGCGTCATGCTTTCGGTTGTGGAGCCAAATTGGGAGTGATCCAACAAACAAGGCGTATGGGATGTCGTCAGGATTTCGGTGTCGTCGCTGTCGTCGTCATAATTGTCGAGGAAGATGAAAGTATTAAATTGGACGAGATAACTGAATTAGTCGACGACGGTGGAGACAGTGACGTACGATGCTATGGAACTGGCTGTTACGATGGGTGACGAAATTTACATGTTTTTGTACAGGATTACAGGGCTGTCTGTCTGGAAGCTGTCATAAACTGGAGGCATGACTATGATTTCCTCCTGAAATGTATCCAGAAAAAACCATCAATATTTTCTCCATGAAAGCTTTAAACAATCTAATCCCAGCAACGCTACACGGTCCCAGATGGGGACTGGCCTAAGTCTTAAGACTTAAGGGGTTGATCATAAATCATTTAGCCATCTCACCGGATCTCGACCTAAGAAATGGTACCTCCCCTCTTTGAGCCTCCCCCCCCCCCCTTTTGCTAGTAACCGAATATACGTGGCTTTTTTTTGATGATCTAGGTCATACAAACTACTCTGGAATTCTTTTTCTTAAGACCTACAACATCTATCATCATTTGTGTCACTCTGTTCAAGAAATTTAGTCGCGTTAGACCTTACAATGCTACGACCAACTCAATATTGTGGAAGTTGAACTCTTCGTGAAATACAAATGGGCTCCAATACATTTTGAAGGTTGGGTTACAATATCTACAAACTGTATCATGCTTTAATTGTAAAAAAAAATGTTAGTGGAATGTAGTCTCTACTGCTGATGGAGCCTCAGTGCACAACTATTATGCTTTTGGCACATTCATGGAACATTCCAGGCTTTCCTCAAACTATTATGGAATTAGGAGCTTCATGGCTCTCTTTACTCTATCAGCATAATTCTTTCACGATTATGTCTGTTGTATCTCATAACATTACAAGTATCTGTATGTTTTGCTATTTGGGGGTCCAGTCCACTGGCATTTTTTTCTCCCCTGTTGGGGAAATTAAGCCAGTGCGTCCAATAAGCTGAACCTTTGTGTGCACTAGTATACAAAAAAAAAACCCAATGTATTTTGAAGTATGGGTCACAATATCTGTAAATCATAGGATATTTATACTGTAGCGAATGCTTGCGCAATATATAAGCTACGCTACTAAGAGCCGCAGAGTGCAACTCTGATAACTTAGAAACATTCACTTGGTGATGTAGGCCATTCAAACTATTCTGGAATTAAGACTTTCAAGCTCTACAAGCTTTTTACTAAATCGGCGTAGTTTCTCAAAAAATCCTTCAAAACTTTCGCCACGAATTCCTCAAAAAATCCCTTCAGGTATTCCTCCAATAATTTGTGCCAATAATTCCTCCAGGAATTTTTCAAGAAATTCAACGAAAATTCTTCCACGAGTTCCTCAAAGAACTCTACCAGAAATTCTTACAAGAATCCCTCCACGAATTTTTCCAAGATTTTTTTCAAGAACTTCACCAGAAATTTCTCCAAGAGTTTCTCCAGATATTTCTCTAAAAACTCTGCCAGGAATTCGTCAAAGAATCCCTCTAGATATTCATCCAAGAATTTCTCCAGAAATTCATCCATGACTTCTGCCGAGAAATTTTCCAAGCATTCCTCCAGGGATGCCTTCAAGAGTTCCTCTAGCAATTTCTCCAAGAATCCGTCTAGGAATTTCTCCAGAAATTCCTCGAAGAATTTCTCCAAAAACCTGCAGTAAATTCACCGAAAATTCTTCAAAAAATAACTCCAGGGATTTACCCGAGATTACTGTAGGGCATTTCTCTACAAATTCTTCTCGAAATTCATGAAGAAATTTTTCAAAGAATTCCTACCGGAATGGCTTCAGGAAATCTTCCAAGAACTTCTTCATGAACTCCTCGGAGAATTCTTTCAGGAATTCCCCCAGGATTTTTTTGGATTTTTTTTTTCAAGAATTCCTCGTGAAATTCCATTATGAATACCTCCAGGATCCTTCAGAAAACCTTTAAAAATTCCCGAAAAAAATACTCCTGGGATTACTCTACGAATTTGTCCGAGAATTTCTTCAGAGATTTCCTCAGAAATTCCTCCAAAAATTTCTTAAGGAATTACTCCAAAAAAACCTCCTGAAATTACTCCTTCAGAAATTACCCCTTCACAAATTACCCCTTCAGAAATTACTCCAGGAATTCTTTTTTTTTCATCAGGGAACCCTCCAGAAATTTCCCCAGAAATTACTCCGGAAATTCCTTCTGGAACTCCTCCAGGAATTTTTCCAAGACATCTGCCTAGAATCCCTCAAGAAATTTCTCAAAAAAAAAATCCTACAGGAATTTTACCGGGGCTCCCTCCAAGTATTTTTGTTTTTTTTCAAGAAATTACTTCAAGAATTCATCAAAAAATGCTCCAGAAATTATTTCATGAATACCTCCAAGATTCTTCAGGCAACCTCCAGAAATTTCTCCACAAAATACTCCTGGGACAACTCCAGCGATTCTTCCGAGAATTCCTTCAGGAATTTCTCCAGGAACTGCTCCGAGTCATCTTCCAAGAATTCCTCCAAGAATTTCTCCAGGAATTTCTTGAAGAATTCCTCCAAAAATTTTCCCAGAAATTCCTCCAGGATTTTTTCCAAGAATTTCTCCAGATATTCCTTCAAAACTCCTGATGAGAATTTCTCCAAGAATCCGTCCAGGAATTTCTCCATTATTTCCGACATCAACTCGAATAAGAATTTCTCCAATACCTGCTTCAATACTTCTTTCAAAATTCCTCCAAGAATCCCTTCAGGAATTCCGCCAGGGATTCTTTTATAAATTCCTCTTGGGGGATTTTTCAATAAATACCTTCAGGAATTCTTCCAGAAAATTCTTCAGATATTCCCCCAGGAACCGCTCCGAGACATCTTCCAAGAGTTTCTCGAAGAATTTCTCCAGGAATTTCCCCAAGAATTCCTCCAATTTTTTTCCAGAAATTCCTCCAGGATTTTTTCCAAGAATTTTTCCAGATTTTCCTCAAAAACTACTAAGAATTTCTCCAAAAATCCGTCCAGGAACTTCTCCAAAAATTTTGACATGAACTTTAATAAATATTACTCCAATACCTGCTCCAATAATTCTCTCCAAATTCCTCCAAGAATCCTTTCAAAAATTTGGCCAGGGATTCCTTTATAAACTCCTCTTGAAATACCTCCGGGATTTTTCAATAAATACTTTCAGGAATTCTTCCAGGAAATCCCAGGTACTGCTCCGAGGCATCTTCTAAGAATTTCTCCAAGAATTTCTCCAAATTTTCCTCAAAAACTTCTGCTAGGAATTTCTTCAGGAATCCCCCTCAGGAACTTTGTTTTCTGTAGAAATTCCTGGAGTATTACCTGAAGGAATTCCTGGAGTATTTGTTGGAGGAATTTCTGGAATATATCCTTGAGTAATTCCTGAAGGATTTCTTAGAGTAATTCCTGGAGGAATTCGTAGAGAAATTCCTGGAGAAATTCCTGACGGAATTCCAGAAAGAAAACCCGGAGTATTTGCAGGGGGAATTTCTGGAATATATCCTGGAGTACATCCTGGAGAAATTCCTGAGGGATATCCTGGAATAATTCCTGAAGGAATTGCTGGAGTATTTGCTGGAGGAATTTCTGGAATATATGCTGGAGTATATCCAGGAGAAATTCATGGAGAATTTCTTAAAGTAATTGCTGGAGGAATTCGTAAAGTAATTCCTGGAGAAATTTCTGGAGGAAACCCAGAATTTAATCATAATAATTTCTGAGTATTTGCTGGAAGAATTTCGGGAGGAAACTCTGGAGGAATCCCTGGAGGAATTTCTAGAAGAATCCTTTGAGGAATTTCCTGGAATTAGCTGTTTGAGGAAATCCTGGATGAATTTATGAAAGAGCTCTGGAGGAATACCTGAATGAATTCTTGGATGAATCCATAGAAGAATTCGTCAAAAAATCCCTGGGGGTATTCCTGAAGGAATCCCTGACGGAATCCCTGGGGGTATTCTTGAAGGAATCCCTAGAGGAATTTCTAGAGGAATCGCTTGAGAAATCGTTGGAAGAATCCCAGGAGTAACTTAAGGGGAAAACAACTGGAGGAGTTTTCAGGGAACTCCTGGAGAAATCCCGATGAATCCTACGGGAAATCCCGTGGAATCCTTGGAGAACTGCGGAGGAATTCCCGAGGAACTCCAGCAGGATTTTTCGGAAGGCTCTTGAAATTATTCCTGAGGAGTGTGAAGAATTAGGCTATGTTCAAATTCACAAACAATAGAAGAAATTTCCGAAAAAAACTGCCGTGAAGGATTTCACGGGAAGTACTGGAGGCATTTCCTAGGAACTTGTAGAGGTATTCTCGGAGAACATCACGACGAATTTCCGAGGAACTCCTGGAGGAATTCTTAGGTAATTATCGACGCTTTAAAACTTTCTGAAGGGAAATCTCTGGAAGAAAAAAAAGTGCCAGTGACTTTCACCGCATTCATCCATGAACTTTTTTTCAATTTAGTAGTAGTAGTAGTAGTAGTAGTAGTAAGATGGATGCTGGGAGATATTTAAAATCTATTAATTGAAATTTTTGTGGCAAAATTTATTCAAATTCTTAACCGAAGCTTCTGGCGCAATTTTTGAAGAAAATTATTGATTTATTTAAAAAATATTGAGTTTTGTAATAAACTCCTATCAATGTACTCTGCAAAAACCCTTTTAGAAAACTCAACCAAAAATTCATAAAGGTCACCTGAAAAATTTGAGAAAAATTGAAAAGTTTATAAGATGTACGGAATAGTTACAGCAATGAATGTTTTGAAAATTATACCAGACAGATGTATATCAACTAATAATTAAAACACATGGTCAAGGCTAAGAGATCGATAACGAGTGCTGCTGAGATGGCAATTACACGCACAAATTGCGATGACGCAGATGTTTTTGAGAGTTGTACCTACTTCCACATAACAGTCGGTTTGCTTTAAACAATCGGAAATCGGTTGATAGATGATAGACTCGAGTCGAGAGTAAGGCAGAAAAAAAACGGTAAATATCATGTTGTTGGGTCAAGTCTAATATACAACCAGTTCCTTCCAACCCGTGGTGCAATGTCATTGAAAAGTTGGTTCCTCATTCATCAATCGGTGAGCTGCTCTTGCTCTTTGCAACAGAAGCGGTCGGTCACCGTTCATTGAGGGTGAGATGAGAGCAGTTGAGTTGACCATAAGTGCTATGTGTGGTGTGGTGAGAGAAACAAAAACTACTGCATAGTTATGAGTTGCCATAGATGCATACTGACGCAGTGGATGTACCATCTAATTATCGAATTATCATAATCGACTGCTTTGCGTGGAGGAAACTTTGGGAATTGTAAAACGTGATTTTCAGAACGATTTAAGATGGAAGATAAGCTAAGTTCATTTTGGTGTACATAAATTAAGAAGACGTTGAGATGTTACGCAAAGAACAAGATGGCACAATTACCATGAGTGTAACTATCTAATTAGTAACTTGTTAATAACATACTGTTTCCTCGCCTACAAAATAAATCTGCATCAAACAAAACGTTGTCGCTCAATAACAAATTACGAACAAATATCGCATTCGATGTGACACGGGGCTAAAGGCAGAAGACACTGCCGCCTTGCCTCTTCTTGCTGCATTGCTAATCAAACCAACCTTGCCGGGGTTCACGTTTCCGAAGACGAAGCACTACTGCCGTAGAGCAAAATTTGAGCTCAAGTATACGCAACTTGAGCTTGCCAATTGCTGACAGTGTATACCACTACTGGCTGCAGCAGCGCGCTACTGGTTGGTGGTGCACCAACGACCGTCCGCTGTCAATCACCTCTTCCAATGCAATGATGGCACTAGAGCACTTGTACGCACTTGTCAGCCCGAGCGGAAGCAATTGGAGTGTGCAAATAGAAAAAAAATAAAATGTATAAACATATATCTACGCTTCACAACATATTTTAAACTATCGGTACGAGCAGGGAATGAAATTATCAGCAAATTGAGACGAAAAACGGCGTTTTTCGAGCAACCGATTTTTTCTGTTTTTACTTTTCCTGTGAGAAATGTTTATCGGTCGTTGCTGTTTGTCCCCGATCAAAGATAGCTGAAAACTGGAAATCACTCTTTTCATTTTCGCTATCCAACTTTATCGCCTGCAAAGTTATCGCGATAATTATCAGAAGGCAAATAACAAAAAATTGCCGCTAACGGGATTCGAACCTAGACCCTCCACAAAAATGTGTATGAGCGCGCACCATAACCACTCGACCACACAAGCTGCTCGAAAGAGGGCAGAAATTTTATACATAAAAGCTACAGCCGGTGACGACGGGACTACGAAAAGGCGAACAAAGAGCAGAAAGCAAACCAGTCAACTTTTCATTGCTGATGATAATCGATTTTCGGCGCTGCGGAACGAGCGAAAACACATTCTCGGGAGAAACCCGGGTCTGAATTTATCGCACGTCTTTTTTCGCCGATAATGCGTGTGGGAGAGTTTTCAACTATCGCGATTGTGATCGATAATTTCATTCCCTGGGTACGAGGTGGCAGAAGCACTAAGCAAGGTAGTTGAGTATGATTGATCTCGTTCTCGAGGGATGACGTCTGCTGTGTACTTAGTCGGATTATTGGTTCGATGACGTCAACGAAGTTTTTGAATAGGGTGTCCTAATAAGGTAGAATTGATATAATATCAGTACACTTAACATTGAGGATGGTGAAGGCTGGATTAAAGCATATCGTAATACAGACCCCATTGAGCTTATAAGCCTCTTCCCAACTATTCCTATGCCTACCATCCCGTGGCACCGGCGCACAGAGAGGCCAATTAAAAAAGTGGGACATTGGGTTTTGCTGAAAAAACTATTGATTTTAGCTATTTGATGTCTTCGAAAGAGTTCCATAAATTTTCAAGTACTTTTCAAAAGTGTAACATTTTTCCAGTTAGGGACGTTACACATTAGGGTGGGTCAACGTTGTATGAGAAAATTTAAAATTAATCAGGTTCAATCAGATCAAAGTTTTTAAGATGCTCTTTGAGCTCCCAAATAACTGTGCAAAATTTGGGCATGATTGGTTTAGCCTACATTTTGCGCATCGCGATTAAAGTTTGTGTGGGATTTTACATGGGAAATTATACTTTTTCGTATTTTTCTCGAAAGTTGCTCAAAATTGTCCTACACCATATAACCGCTAATGTTAAAGTATAGCCCAGGATATGTCGAAAATCTTTGCCGAAGACCACAAAGCGTTCCGATGCATGTGGAAAAAGATACACTCTTCGAAAGTCAGGCCAAAAAAAATGAGATTTTATTATTGACTAGCTGTTCCGGAAAACGTTGTTCTGCATGCCTACTGTGTTTTTTGACACGCAGCTCTATAAAAGAATGTCCCGCAAAATGGAATTTCAAACTTTCTTTTTCCCGGTCGACTTTCCCATTTTTTTTCGTACGCTCACGTCGGAGTCCTTCAGGTATGAAACACTGAAACAATGGTGTAGATCCGTTGGCCCGTTGCCAAGCCTATTCGTGACATACAAATACCATTCCATTTTTATTTATATAGATGTTATTCCTTTACATGTTAACCCTCTAATACCCAAATTTTTGATTTTGATCTATATATCATTTTTCGTCATCTAAAATCGATTTAAACATGTTTTGGAAGATGATTCTTTTTAAGTCTCGATTTCGTGAATTTCAGTTTTTGATTTTTCTAATTTTTATTTTTGAACATCCCCACACTTTTATATTTTTCCTGGCAGCCAATTTGAGGAACGAATTTTTTGAGATGAAAACATTTTGAGATTTTATGATTATTGTTGAAATTATATTATTTTAATTTTTTTTCACAGAAGATTTTATTTTCCGTGTAATTTTAAGGAAAATAATTTTAGAGTGTATTCGATCCCCTTAAACTATTAAACAAGGATAGAATGATTTGGGAAAATTTAAAATATGTTAATTGTAGTGATTCAATACAAAATAAACGATGACTTCTAAAAGGTGACTAAAACATTAATTTTTCAATGATTTTTTAAAAATGTAAATACGCTTTAAAATACACCGAAAACCATTTTGAGATGTACAGAACAGTCCTAAATATCAGCCAAAAATAAAAATAAAATGATTTTCCACGAAACAAAAATTACAAAAATGCTCAAACTATACCCCGTCTAAAGGCGGGATTGGGTATTAGAGGGTTAAAAGATAAGCACGCTCAGGTGATCAGTAGGTTATAACTTTTGTTACAATACTCGGATCGCTTTGCGGTCTTCGGCAAAGTTTTCCTGGATATCTGAGGCCATACTTTTACATAACCGGTTAAGTACTTTTAGAAAAGTTCTATACTTTTACAAGGAAAATGCAAAAAAGTGAGTTTTTCATATAAAATCCCATACAAATTTCAAATACAATGCCCAAGTGTAGGCGTGACTGATAGGGTTCAAATTTTGAACAGTCGTTCAGAGCCCGAAATAAAGTCAAAAAACCTTGATCTGAATAAACGATCTCTATGACCCACGCTGTTATACATACATCAGCATAAAAAAAAACAACAATGTCGTCTATCGAAACAAAGGTAGATAAAGTATTTTTGAGCAACTTCGTCGAAGACGGGAAAATTGTATTTCAAACAAAGTTATGTCAAAAAAATACATTGCCAAAATGTTTGAGATAGATAGGTAACTTTTTTTGTCTCTCACAAAAAAGTTCAACAGGCTGTAACTTTTCATAAAGTGCATAAATACAGGGGATAGACAAAATGATCGGGACAGGCAAAATTTTCTTTTTTTAAAAAATGTTCAATTAGCTGTAACTTTCCGAAAAGTGCATTAAATATTCACAAATTTTTACTGTAAGTTCTTCAACTAGTTGTGTATCAGTGGACAAAATTTGGAAAAGATCGGACAATTCTTCACGAAGTTATAAAGATTTTTGAAAAAGGTAAAATTATCTGACAGCCAACTTTGAACTGTTATATCTCCGGATTCAATGAACCGAATGCTATGAAATTTTGACCATTTATGACTTATATAATGAGCTATGAAAAACCATTAACTTAACTTAATATTCTCAACTCGGAAGAAAATTATAACGATCAGATTATTTTTTCCAATAAAACACCAAATTATCCAAAACATCAACATCGTTTAAAAATTCAAGATGCAAATTTTAGTTCATTTAGTTTCCCTCTAATTGACTTATATATAAATGCGTTTTGAAGGAAAGTAACAACATAGCCGCCAATAAGTTGAAAAAGTAATGGGATGCATATTAAAAATAGACCAATTTACCAAAAAATCATGAAAAAAATAAAATCGCAATAACTTTTTCGCTTGTTAAAAATTTCAAGTTAAGTCAAATGTTTTCTAGAGTTCATTATGTAAGTCTTGAATTGTCAAAATTTCATTGCAATCGGTTCATTGAATCCGGAGATATAACAGCTCAAAGTTGGCTATCGGATAATTTTATCTTTTTCAAAAATCTTTATAACTTCGTGAAGAATTGTTTGATCTTTTCCAAATTTTGTCCACTGATACACAACTAGTTGAAGGACTTACAGTAAAAAATTTAGAATATTTGGTGCACTTTTCGAAAAGTTACAGCTAGTTGAACATTTTTTGGAAAGTGAAAATTTTGCCTGTCCCGATCATTTTGTCTATCCCCTGTAATTCTCAAATGTTTAATCTTTGTCAACCATATATGTGCATCATTGGTACAAATTCGAGCTTGATTGGGTCATCTTTCGCGAAACTAGAACCGTTCTGGTAAAACTCTTTTTTTATACAACAAATTATCTATACTTTACCCGTCATAAGTACGGACTCACAAAAAGTATTGCAACAATATTGCATCACCCTGACTCACCTCGATATCTCTAAAACCAGAACACCTACAAAAATGCCGCCTTCAGAAAAGTTGTTGCTTTTGGTCTTCTGAACAGCTTACCTGAAGACAGCGTCTTTGTAAGTCCTCAGGTTTTGGAGATATCGAGGTGATTCAGGGTGATGCAATATTGTTGCAATACTTTTTGTGAGTCCGTACTTATGACGGGTAGTGTATATATAAAAATGAGTTAGAAGTCCGTTTGAGGCAACAAAACTTACGAACGGGTGAACCGATCAGGATGACTTATGCAGGGTTTGCTTCGTATTCATGGTGGCTGTGTTTATATGCAGAAAAAGTTACAAAAATCATTTTAAAAAAATATAAAAATTGTGAAAATACTGATTTTTGATGAGCCGGGACCAAATTCAGCGTGATCAAAATTAAATCAATCTAGAGTGTGTTGCTGCAATGACCTTAACAGTTGTCAAACCACCGCAGCTTGGCAAGACAAAGTTTGCCAGGACAGCTAGTAAGAGATAAAAGCTCTGAAAATAATATCTGAAAAATGTCCTGGAACATCTGAACAATATCAAAATTTGATATTTCAAGATCAAACGATCTAAATATGATATGACAACGATGTTTCAGGAGTAATTTTTTGATTTTATTATTAGATCTTTTATCTCTTATGACAATTAAACCCATATCACTTTCTGATCTCCATATCAAAATATGCTATTATTGATTTCCCAGAGGAAGGTCACGCATCTCGGAAACCAGTGAACCGAATCGAATGAAATTTTGAGCATTGAAAAATTGATTCCTCCGAATTCGAATTTTATTGAATTAGATTAACTGGTTTCAGAGATATGACAGTTTAAAAATTAGTTGTCTTGAAAATAATGTTTTACGAGAACGGTTCAAGGCGTAGCCAGCTTTTCTGCCAGGGGGGAGGGGGGTGACAAGCACTCTTTGCAAATTTGTACCTCCTAGCTTTTATAACTAAACGCAACACGATGAAATAGAATATAATAACAAAAAATCATAAATGCATTATTTAACCCTTCAGCATTCACGCTGTTGAATTTTATACAATACGCAGAGCCGTTGCGTGCGGTCGGCCAGGTTGGCCCCCGCCAAGGGCGCCAGCTTCAGTAGGGCGCTAAAATGGCCTAAGGCTATAAGGAAACAGGATGATGCTGTTGTTTTCTTGAATGTTATCAATTAGATTTAATTATTTACAGTATCAAAGATTAATCAAGTGTTTTACATGGTTCCGTATTTTTGAAAATTTAAAATTTTTAGACGATTTTGAGAATGTGCTTTTTGAGAAGCTTTTTTAGTTTTTTAATGAGCAAAATCAATGTGCTTTTGAAAGTCTAGTGAATGTTTCTTTCTGAAAATTCCGAATTCTCTTTAAGTTCATCCAATTTGTATTTCCAGTAAATGTTTCTGTGGGCCGAAACTAGCAAATCTAGCAGAAACTCCTTCAGGAATTCTTTAAAACAAATTTCAAATAATAAATTCTTCTGAAGATTATTATTGAAATATCTCGAAGAAGTTTCTAAATTCCTGTAGAAATTGCTCCAATAGGCTTTCAGGAATGTAATCAAGTAGCCAACCAGTAAGTTGGGTAACAACGCTACCCTAGAAACCCTCTAGTTACTTAAATTGTTTATACCAAATAAATATTCATTTGTCAATTTGCTATCGCAAAGCTCAGACGTTTTCTTCAAACCCTCCGGAGTTTTCCCGACAAGTAGCACTACTACTCTACAGGTTATGGGCTCGACCAAGGATTCGGCGCACGGAATACCCCAGTTCAGCGGAGGTCCTGGATTCCACAACTGGAGCTTTCGGGTGCGGATGTTCCTGGACGCAAGCGGAGTGGTCAACAATTTAACGGAAGATCCCCCGGCGGTGGCCGCCGAGAAAATCAAGTTCGATGAAGCGGACAGGAAGGCGAAATCCCTGTTGATCGGTTTCCTGGGAGACGACTGTTTGGAGATCGTACGGGACAAGACTACAGCAAAGCAAATGTGGCGAGCTCTGGAGAATTCCTTTGCCAAGAAGTCTCTGGTAACGCAAAACCTAGTGCGGAAGCAGCTGGGACGGTTAAGAATGAAGGAAGGCGATTCCATGCGAAGTCATTTGGTGGTGTTCGAAGACCTGATTCGGCAACTCAAACTGGCGGGCGCGGTACTGGCGGAAGCGGACTTGATCGTGACGCTGTTCGGAACCCTTCCTGAAACTAATGATCCTTTGATCACGGCGCTTGAAAATCTGGGTGATGATGAGTAAACGCTGGATACCGTGTAGCAAAGGCTCCTAGGAGAAGAAGTGAAGCAGCGAGACCGGCAGCAGGATATGACGGAGAAATCGCCGGCGAGAAGGGCAAGATGAACCCCAAGACAACGTTTAACGGAAAGTGCCATAAATGCGGTCGGAAGGGCCACATGAAGAAAGACTGTCGCCAGAAGGGCGGTAGTGAAGCCAACGTTGCTGCGGGAAACAAATCCGTAAGTTTTATGGTCAACCGTGAGGAGAAAACTCCGAGCCGAGGTGAGAAGTTAATTTTCAAGCTGTACTCAGGATCAAGCGACCAATTGGTTAACGACATCAGGGTGTTCTCGCGGTCATCAAGATTATCCAGTCCGATCGTCATTCAAGTGGCAAAGGATGGGGAAAGTCTCGTTGCGAAGACCAAGGGAGTGATAAATGGATGCAGCAACAAAGGTGTTTCGGTCAACATCAACGACGTACTGTACATCCCTGATTTGAGGGACAATCTGATGTCGATCAAGCGATTGGCGAGTGCTGGAATTTCCGTGCTGTTCGATGGACGTCAAGCTGTGCTGCGGAAGGAAGGCCAAGTTATTGCTACAGCTCACCTGAACGGCAGTTTTATGAGCTAGCGGTTAGCGTCGACTCATCTACGGCGAACGTGTGCCAAGCGGAGACCAGCGGATTGTGGCATCGTCGACTCGGCCACCTCAACGAGCAAGCTATGACGAAATTGGTGCAACAGAACATGGCTGTAGGAATCAACATGAAGCCAAGACCCCTTGAATTCTGCGATCCCTGCGTACAATGTAAGCAATGCCGTGAACCCTTCAGCGGAACCAGGCAACGGGCGACACGGGTGCTGGAGCGAATACACTCGGACGTCTGTGGTCCGATTGATCCACCGGCGTGGGACGGTTCGCGATATTTTGTGTCATTTATAGATGACTACACCCACTTTTCGGTCATCTACTTGATGAACAAAAAGTTCCAAGTTTTCGAGAAGTTTCGCGAGTTTGAAGCCATGGCAACCGCAGCGACTGGGAAAGCAATATCAAGGCTCACAGTGGATCAAGGAAGAGAATATTGTTCCAACGTGCAGAAGATGTGGTACAAGGCCAAAGGTATTCAAGTCGAGCCGACGATTGCATATACTCCTCAACAAAACGGCGTGGCCGAACGCTTCAATAGGACGCTCATTGAGAAGGTTCGTGCCATGATGTCGGACTCCCAAACACCGAAAAACTTGTGGTCGGAAGCAGCCTACACAGGTGTGTACCTTCTTAACCGGAGCCCTACGACGAGTTTGTCGTGCAAGATGACACCAGCGGAGCTGTGGTTCGGTACGAAGCCAAACTTGGAGAAGGTACGTATCTTCGGCTGTAAAGCTTTTGCGTGGATACCAAGCCAATCAAGAAAGAAGCTCGATCCGAAAAGCGTAGAGGTGATCATGATGGGCTACGCACCGAATGGCTACAGACTCTGGGACCGCAAACACAGAAGAATCATCGTAGCCCGCGATGTCAAGTTTGACGAGACAAGGTTCCCTTATGCTGCTGAACCGGACGAAACGTCGCATTGGTGGTAGTATTCCCGGTCGAACAAGAGGAGGAAGATGGACGTGTTCAACCTGTCGAAGTCGAGGCCGGTGATGATTTCGAAGATGCAGATGATCAACTCTACCACGATGAAGCTCAAACCGATGATCCAACACCGTCAGCGCTCCCTTCGCATCTAGAACACTGCGAGTCCGGCGGACAAACGTTAGTGAGGTGCAGCGAATGGGAGCGCACGCTTCCCGGTAAGTTTTTGGATTACTTTGTTGGCTACGAAGCAACTTCTGGCGGTTCACTTTACACAGATATCCCTCAAACCTATAGGGCACTGCATGAAATTATCTCTTTCTCTTTCCCTCTTAAAGAAATTTTATAAACAACAAGGCCAAGAAACATCAAAATCCCATACAAAATCAAAACAATGCAGTGCCCTATGACGAGATTGCCGGACGAGAAGACAACGAGGACTGGTTACGAGCGGTGGACAGCGAGCTCAAATCCCTAAAAGCGAACAACGTGTGGCAGCTAACGACGTGTCCAGCAGGCGTTAAACCACTCAAGTCAAAATGGGTGTTTCGGTTGAAGGAGGACGAGAACGGCAGGCCGGTCCGGTACAATGCCAGATTAGTGGCGAAAGGCTATCTCCAAAAACCAGGACGAGATTTCGAGGAAACCTACGCACCAGTGGTAAGGCTGGCCACGATTCGAGCTGTTCTAGCTGTCGGAGTACACCGCAAGTTCTTCTTTCATCAAATGGACGTACGGACTGCTTTCCTGCATGGCCGTCTCAAGGAAACCATCTACATGGATGTTCCGGCTGCCAGCCGGCGGCTGGTGTTCAAGCAAAGCCTGGTCAAGCGTGCCGGTTGATCAAGTCCTTATACGGTTTGAAACAATCACAATGAGAGGTTCAACGAGGAGCTTCTCAAAATGGGATTTATCAGATCGAAGCATGATTATTGCCTTTACGTCAAGCTGAATCCCAATGATGAGCTGATTCTTATCCTGTACGTGGACGATCTGTTGGTTGCAGGACGGAATCTATCTTCGATTGTTCCCGTGTAGCTGCCGGCTTAGAATAGCACTACGGACCACCTGTTCCGGGGGTAAAAGTCCACCAAACAGGTAACCCCAATCCAAGGTGTCAGGCGACCCGTGCTGAGGGATGAATGGTTGAGGGGTTTAAAAGATGCTCAATCTTTAACGGAGCCCGTAGCGTGGGTAGATCGCCTTTTTGGGTTGCGTTGCGGTGATAGATCTACCAAACCGAAATCTAGTGTCGTCCTATTTTTCAATTTTGGAATATGTGTTCTGGTAATTAAAGGTATTATAGTATTTAGTCCTTGCTTCTGGTGTTGTGATGACTTCCAGTCTTTGAATAAAACTAAGTTTACCAACTTTACTTTGCATATAGTTAAAAACCTCACCATCTGAGGCTAAACTCAATGCAAAGGAAATCAAATTGGGTTAGGGATCCATGTATGTACTAACTCTTCGAAGACTGGAAAGTGCTAGTACGCAAGGAACATACTAGAATCCTTATTGCTGAACACATGTTCCATTATTGGAATGATATTGCTGCTAATGTTAAAACCCGGGTTCTAAACTTCTTACTGGGGAGAATTTAGCAGTAAAACAAGGGTGATGCTAGGTTTCCGATGCATGGCCAATACCAGTACTCTTGTTTTGTTTTCTAAGAAAACAAAACAAAAACTGTATCAAAATCGATACTTTATTGTCCCTCAATGGCAATTGAGTAATGCGACATGCACTACACTAAGGATACGGGTAATGTCACAATAGATCTAAAAACTGGTCGCAGTGACAAACCCGAACAGGAATAAAAAAAAATCTTCGATTGAGAAGCTGAAGCAAGACCTGGCTAAGATTTTCGAGATGTCCGACTGTGGAGAACTTCGTCACTTCTTAGGAATCAAGATTGCCTACGACTATGAGGCTGAAGTGATGCAACTATCGCAAGCCACAAGCATTGACCGACTGATGAATCGTTTCGGAATGAGTGACTGCAATCCGGTTCGAACACCGATGGAGAAAGGCTTATCACTGGAGCTGACGGGGCAACGTACCGATGAACCATACCGAGAGCTGTTAGGATCGCTGATGTACCTCATGTTGTGCGTTCGGCCAGATGTTTGCTTTCCGGTTGGATACCTGGGCCGTTTCCAGCAAAACCCTGCTACTCAACATTGGCAAGCCCTGAAGCGAGTAGTTCGGTACATGCAAGGAACAAAGGACACGAAGCTACTATTTCGACGGGATGCATCAAGTTCACCGTTAACCGGGTATGCGGATGCAGATTGGGCGTCGGACACGAATGACCGGAAATCGGTAAGCGGTTATCTGTTCCAAGTGTTTGGATGTTCCGTATCCTGGTGCAGTAAAAAACAGCCTACCGTAGCAACGTCATCCAGCGAGGCCGAGTATGTTGCTTTAAGCATGGCTGCAACTGAAGCAATTTGGCTACAAGGGATTTTGGAGGACCTGCAAGAAACTGCTAAGTCTGTTACCATCTACGAAGACAACAGGGGCTGTATCTGCATGGCGAAAAATTTCGGGCAAAACACATTGATATCAAGTATCATTTTCTGCGTGACCATGTGGCTTCTGGATCTCTGAATAAAGAACCCATCAGGACCCAGGACCAATTAGCCGACATTTTTACCAAGCCGTTGGAGTTCTCAAGATTCAAGACTCTTCGGACTAACCTAGGATTAACTGATTAACTGTTTGAGAGGGGGTGTAATCAAGTAGCCAACCAGTAAGTTGTGTAACAACGCTACCCTAGAAACCCCCTAGTTACTTAAGTTGTTTATACCAAATAAATGTTCATTAGTCAATTTGCTATCGCCAAGCTCAGACGTTTTCTTCAAACATTCACAAGACGCGACGCGAGACAAGACATAACACTTATCGTTCTTACAATCGTCAAGGATTTAAAAAATTACCTTTTCTGTCGACCGGTTTCGGGCGCGATGTTGCCCATCTTCGGGACAATGTCCGACTGGGCAACATCGCGCCCGAAACCGGTCGACAGAAAATGTAATTTTTTAAATCCTTGACGATTGTAAGAACGATAAGTGTTATGTCTTGTCTCGCGTCGCGTCTTGTGAATGTCAGTTTGTTCTTACGTTAGCGCAAAACATAAAAATGAGTGTTTTCTTCAAACCCTCCGGAGTTTTCTCGACAAGTAGCACCACCAGCAAATATAAAAACGTCAACTGACGTATTCCCTGAAGGATCCTTGGAAGAATTTTTGAAGATATTCTCGTAAAAGCCTTGAAACTTTCACAAGAGAAAATCCTCGAGTTATTCCTGAAGGAAATGCCTGGAGAAATTCTTGAGGTATTTTCTGCAGGTATTTCCGGAGAGTTCTCAAACAATGGATTTTTTTTTTAAATCCAATAACTTATCCAAAAAGAAAAGTCTGGAGGAATTTAAAAAGGAATTTCTAGAAGAATTTCTGGTGCATTTCCTAGAAAAATTCCGGGAGGAATTCCTGGGAGAATTCCGAAAGAGTCTTCCCTGGGTGAATTCCTGAAGGATTCCCTGGAGAAATGTCTGAAAGCATTTTTAGCATGGAAGTACTTATATGTTTAATGCAAGCCACAGTGACTTCTACGCAACCAAAACTTGCGCTACCGTGACTGTTTTGTGGCATGCTGCTGGATGGATTCCTAAAAGAATCCCTGGAAAATTTGCTGGTTCCTATATGCATCCTTTTTAAATTATCTTCAAATACTATTCACTGGAGGAATTCCTCCAGAAATTCTAGAATTAATTAGAAAAAAACATCTGGCAATCCTGGAGAAATTTTTGGGTACATCCGTGGAAAAGATGATTGAAGGATTTCTAAAATTTCTGAAGGAACTCCTGTATGAAATTTTGGGGAGAATCTGAGGGGAATTTCTCAAGAAATCACTTCAGGAATCCCTGGAGCAATCCTCAGAAAAATTCCTGAAAGCATACCTGGAGAACTTCCTGGATAAATACTAGAAGGAATCTCTAGAGAAATTTCTGAAGAAATCTCCTGAGGGATTCCTAAAAGAAATCCTTAGAAATTTTTTTGAAGAAATCTCTTGAGAAATTCTAAGAGGAAATCTTAGAGGAATCCTTGGTGAAATTCTTGGAGAAACCCCTGAAGAAATTCCTGGAGGTATCCCTGAAGCAATTCCTGGAAAAATCTTTAGAAAGAATCTCTAGAATGGTTTGAGGATCTTCTGAACAAATTCCTGAAGTGATTTCTGGAAGAACTCCTGGAGCAATTCTTGAATGAGACCCAGTCAGAAATTCCTGGAGAAATTCATGGATAAATTCTTGGAACAATCTCTGGAAGAATTCCTGGAGGATTTCCTGGAGAAATCACTGGGAAAATCCCTGGAGAAATTCGGAGAGAAATCCCTGAAGCAATTCCTGGAGGAATATTTAGAGGAATTCCTGAAGGAATGGCTGGAAGCATCCCTGAAAAGTTCCTGGAGAAACTCCTGAAGGAATTGCTGACAAAATTTCTGAAGGATGTACAGGAGCAATTCCTGGAGAAATTCCTAAAGATATTCCTGTGGTAACTCCTGGAGAAGTTCCTAGAAAAAAATCCTTGATAAAATCCTGAAGGAATTCCATTCCTGTGGTAATCTCTGAAGGAATTCCTGGAGAAACCTCTAGAGAAATTCTTGAAAGAATTTCTGGAGGGATATCTAGAAGAATTCTCCGAGATTTCTATTGTTATTTTTTTTATCTATTACTGGAAAAAAAACCCTTGAGAAATTCCTGGAGGAATTTCTGAAGACTTTCTGGAGAAATCCTCGAAGGATTTCCTAAAGGAATCTCTAGGGAAATCCTTGGATAAATTTATGGAGAAATCCCTGGAAGAGTCCCTGAAGCAATTCCTGGAAGAATCTCTGGAAGAGTTTCTGGATAAATGCCTAAAAAATCGTGATAGTATTCCTGGAGAATTTCCGGAAGAATTTCTGAAAAAAATCCCAAGAAGTTTCCCTGGAAGAATCTTTGGATGTATTTCTGGAGGATTTCCTGGAGCAATCCCTAAAGAAATTCATGGAGAAATCCCTGAAGGAATCCCATGAAGCAATTCCTGAAAACATCTCTGGAGAAATTCCTGGAGAAGTGCCTAGAGCATAGGTTCCCAAACTTTCAGGTTTGTGACCCCCTTTTGCCAGCAGACGTACTCTTGACGACCCACCATATAAATTCCCCCATTTGCTGTCAGTTACAGTAAATATTCTACTGCCCCTCGACCCCCTGTGGGGTCGCGACCCACAGTTTGGGAAACCATGGCCTAAAAATTCCCGTAAGTATTTCTGGCGCATTTCCTGGAAGAATTTCTGAAGAAATCCTTAGAGGAGAAATACCTGTATGAGAGGAATTGCTGAAACAGGAACTCCTAAAGAAATCTCTACAGGAATTCCTAGAGGATTTTTTGCCGGAATTTTTGGAGGAATCTCTGGAGGATTTCGTGGAGGAATTCCCAAACAGTTCCTGGAAGAAGTACTGAACTAATTCCTGGAAGAGTTCCTTAAAGAATACAAGGAGGGATTCCTGAAGGAATCCTAAGAAAGGTTCCTGGGGGGATCTTTGGAGGATTTTTTTACAGAAAGAATCACAGAAGGAATTCCAGAGTGAAATTCTTGAAGGAATCCCTAGAAGATTTCCTAGAAGAATCCTTGGAGGATATTCTAGTGGAATGCCTGTGAAGATTTCCGCAGGAATCTCCGGAGAAGCTCCTGGAGGAATCTCTAGAAGAGTTCCTAGAGGAATTCCTGGAGGAATTTCTAAAGAAATCTCTAGAGACATTTCTGTAGGAATTCCTGGAGTAGTTTTTAGAGGGATCCCTGAAATAATTCCTGGAGAAATCCCTTAAAAATCGTGGAGGAATCCCTTGAGGAATTCCTGGAGGAATCCCAGGAAGAATTCCCGTAGAAATCGCAGATGGAATTTTTGAAGAATTCCTGAAGGAATCCTAAGAATAGTTCGTGAAGAAACTCCTTGAGGAATCCCTGTAGAATTTCCTGAAGAAATCCCTGCTGGAGTTCCGGAAGAAACTCCAGGAGGAATCCTGGAAGTAATTCCAAGAGGCATTCCTAAGAGAAACCCTAAACAGTCCCTGGAGTAAGTACTGGATTGATTCCTGAAGGAGTTCTAGAACGAATTCCAAAAGGAATTCCTGAAGGAATTTTAAAAAGGGTTCCCAGGCGAATCCCTGAAGAAATTCCTTAGGAAATCCCAGAAAAGCTTTCTTAACAAATTCCTGGAAGAATTACTGATCCTAATAAAATTATTAAAGAATCCATGTCTGCAATAAATTCTGGATGAATTATTATTGGAATCTTAGGATGGACTCCCAAAAGAATGTTTTGTACAATTAAAACGTTGTACAAAACATTCTTTTGGGAGTCCATCCTAAGATTCCAATAATAATTCATCCAGAATTTATTGCAGACATGGATTCTTTAATAATTTTATTAGGATCAGTAATTCTTCCAGGAATTTGTTAAGAAAGCTTTTCTGGGATTTCCTAAGGAATTTCTTCAGGGATTCGCCCGGGAACTCTTTTTAAAATTCCTTCAGGAATTCCTTTTGGATTAATTCCTGGAATTCCTGGATTAATTTTTAGATAATCTCTATTCCTGCTGAAATACTTCGCATTATTTCAAATTGAATTATTAGAGCAACCTCTAGTGGAATTCTTGAAAGAATACATGGAGAAATCTCTGAAGAAATCTCTGAAGGAACTTGCAGAGATACCTAAAAGGATATCTGTTAACATTCCTTTGTGAATCCTTGGAGAAATTCCTGAAGGAATCCTCGATAAAAGCACTGGAACAATCACAGGAGGAACCACTGAAGATGTCCCAGGAGAAATTCCCGAAGGAATGCCTGGTGAAACTCTTAGAGGAATTCTTGAAAAAATCTATGGAAAGAAAGCTATGTAAAAAAACCCTGGAGGAATTCACCGATGTATCCTTGCAGAAGTATCTTTAAAAAAATTCTGAATAAATCGTTGGAGGAATTCCTGAAGCATGTTTTGGAATAAACCCTGAAACAATCACTATTGGAATCCTGAAAGATGACCATGGAAGAATTGATGAGTGAGAAATTCCTGGAAAAATCCCTGGAGAAGTTCCTGAAGAAATATCCGAAGGAGTTTCTGAAGGCGTCCTTGCAAGAATTCATATAGAAATCTAAGGTATTTTATTTTTAACATGTCATTTGTTTGAATTGAATACTAGTGAAAATTCGTGAATTATGTGCCTCTACACGCTATTGCTGCATATGGTTCTACAAAGTCATTCTTATTCCTTACCGGAACCGATTCTGCTATATCTGGAAAATTTGAAATGTTGTTTTTGTATTTCATGAATAATCATCACAAAATATAGCCATTCATCAAGCTTGTCATTTGGTAAAATTCTATGATAAGAATGAAGTGGTTCTCTTGGAGAAATACTTGGCGAAATTTCTTGAGGTTTTCGAGTTTTTTTTTCGACGTTTTATATTTATAGATAAAAACCTTAATTATTAGTATTGTTTATTTGTTGACATATTTTTCCAGAACTCTGAATTATTGATAATCTTCGAGTTGGCCCGAAATAAAAAAAAGGCCTCAGAGCTTCTGCAATGAGCAACGTGATCATACATTCAGTTCCTTAATCTATTATTAAATTAAAAGAACCGGAAGATTACTTTATTATCTAGGCTAGTCATGTAGATCGTTCTTTGCCTCAGTAAGAACAATTCTAATTCAAGACTTGGTCCGAAACCACAAAGAACATACGGGAAATCCAACTCGAAGTCATATATTCTTGCCGTGGGACGTTCGGAGACAATTTTTGGCACGGGATTCACTCCCGTACAAATACAGCCCGGCAGCACACTGGATTTCTTCTGAATTCGAGATTAGCACATGGCAAAATAGGTAATGTAGCAGAAGTAGACACTGCCGCCGGTTCAGTGAAGACAACCAGGAGGAAAGCACACGCGTTCGTCTCTGTCCGTCCAAGTTGCCGTAAAAGGAACAAAGGGGGGGCCATTTTTTGGCCCTATGACGTGTTTTGCCACCGATTGGGTTTGGATTGAATTTCAAATGTAGCGGAACAACCATCGCGCCGCCGCCGGTAGAAATTTCCAGCATTAGTAAGTACATGGTTGTTGGCAAGTAGCCAAACTGTTTAGTTCGTAGTTTCTGATGATGATGCAACGGAAAATTAGTTTTACTGTTAGTAGGGACAAATTTCACTAAGCTGTGTCAAAGACGTCACAGGAATTCAAATGGACGATAAATATAAATATTATTTGCATAGCACAAATACGTTAATTACGCACAGAAAACTCACATCCTCACAATGACCAATAATAATAATCTTCATAATTTACAAAGGTTGAAACATCAAAATGACACATTTTTCATCGCATACCATAGAACGCTGTACGCTATACCTAACACGGTTCATTGCCCGGTTAACAACTGAAGGAAACTTTTCTCCTTTTCGCCTAATTAGCTGCACCACATGTCCCCATGACACCGCCGAATGCAGAACCATTAGACCGTGTCCCTGGGTAGACAGACCGCCGCCAGTCAATCGTTTCTTAATTGAAGCAACAACGTCAATGAGCACTCAGTCAGAGTCGCTCCTTGCTGTTGGTTGGATGGTCATCAGCACGTGCCAACCGTTCACACAGCAATTAATCTGACACTTCGCACTGATGCAATATGGTTCTGTGCTCGCCATCTTATGCCAATCACCGCACCCGCCCGATTGATTATTATTAGCAGTGATTTATTGGAGTGCTAAAGAATTGTCAAACACCCCTGTCAATGGCCGTTCTAATGGGACCTGATTGCCTGGCAATCAATCAATAATCGTTTTATTGTGTGTCCTGTGTCACCAGTAATGTTTCAAATCAACAAGCGCAATAATGTACATTGTATAGACTTTTCTCTTTCTATCTTTGCCTTCCATTTTCTACCTTCTATTGTCAATCTTCTCTATTCTATTATCTATATTCATGCTATGCTATGCTATGCTATGCTATGCTATGCTATGCTATGCTATGCTATGCTATGCTATGCTATGCTATGCTATGCTATGCTATGCTATGCTATGCTATGCTATGCTATGCTATGCTATGCTATGCTATGCTATGCTATGCTATGCTATGCTATGCTATGCTATGCTATGCTATGCTATGCTATGCTATGCTATGCTATGCTATGCTATGCTATGCTATGCTACGCTATGCTATGCTATGCTATGCTATGCTATGCTATGCTATGCTATGCTATGCTATGCTATGCTATGCTATGCTATGCTATGCTATGCTATGCTATGCTATGCTATGCTATGCTATGCTATGCTATGCTATGCTATGCTATGCTATGCTATGCTATGCTATGCTATGCTATGCTATGCTATGCTATGCTATGCTATGCTATGCTATGCTATGCTATGCTATGCTATGCTATGCTATGCTATGCTATGCTATGCTATGCTATGCTATGCTATGCTATGCTATGCTATGCTATGCTATGCTATGCTATGCTATGCTATGCTATGCTATGCTATGCTATGCTATGCTATGCTATGCTATGCTATGCTATGCTATGCTATGCTATGCTATGCTATGCTATGCTATGCTATGCTATGCTATGCTATGCTATGCTATGCTATGCTATGCTATGCTATGCTATGCTATGCTATGCTATGCTATGCTATGCTATGCTATGCTATGCTATGCTATGCTATGCTATGCTATGCTATGCTATGCTATGCTATGCTATGCTATGCTATGCTATGCTATGCTATGCAGCAGCAGGGACGGATGTCCTGGGGCCTGACGCACCCCCCCGCTTGCGTAGTTGCCGGCTAAGAATAGGACTACTAACCCCAATTCAAGGTGTCAAGCGACCCGTGCCGAGGAATGAGTGATCGAGGGGGTGAAAAAGATGCTCGATCTTTAACGGAGCCTGTGGGGCACCTGGGCACCCCCCACAGTAAGCTGTCCCTTACCGCGTTAATGCAGAGCTCTGGCGTGGTGGACATTATTTCTCGTGCGACTCGTGGGAATCAAATATGAGTAAACAAATTTCTAAAACAAGTGCAACAGGTAGTAGTGGTGCGATCAACCCCTTCGCAAGAAGCGGGTTGATGCGGTCTCCAACAAGGAGAAGCGAGGAGTCAGGTGCTGGAAGCTGCTTGCGCAGCTCAAGCGTGGGAGCTCCTGTCCACTCCACGGCAAGCCAGCCGGCGTGGTTGCTGAGGGCCATCAGCCAAGTAGCAGGAAAAGGACGGCCCGCATTGGAGGTAGCTGAGCAGCAGCTTGGCAAAATTATTGACTTCGCGACAACTAAGTCGAATATAAGTAAGGACCTGAAAACGGCCTTGCTTCGGCTTAGAGCGTCAGTCGATGAGGCCAAGCAGGAGCACGCGGTCGCGGTGCTGGCTGTGGCAGCGGCGGAACCCGCAAAGGAGAAAGCGTCTAAGTTTACGCAAACGGAGGCCTTCTCTTTCGCGGGTAGTCCGAAGAGTGTGGAAGCGAATGCTCGTGACAAACGTGACAAGCATTCGCAGAAGCGGGCGAGGCAGCCGTCAGGTGAGGAGCTGTCTGGCGGTGCCCGCAAGGCCAGGCGTATAATAACCCCGAAAGCCGGTGGTTATGCCGGAAAGTCGGACCCCAGCCAGGGTTCCCGGAAAACTGGGAAGGGTGGGCCTGAAAAGGCCGGCCCGTCTCGGATTGATGGGAACAAGGGGTTGCGACCAATGGTGGGCCCTCAGCAGCCACAGAGCAGGGCGGTCCAAGGAGAAGACCCTCCTTGGACAAAGGTGGAGCGGAAGAGGAAGAAGAAGGGGAATCCGCAGGTAGAAGCGCAGGTCGCCAAGCCAAGGCGTAGGAAGGCAGGTGCCAGGCGCGAAAAAGGTGACGCTATCGTCATCAAGACCGAACAGTCGAAATACTCGGACGTCTTGAAGGCGATGAGGTGCGACGCCAAGCTCGAGGGTCTTGGAGCCGACGTACGCAGTATCAGACGTACTCGTACGGGCGAAATGATCCTGGAGCTTAAGCGCCAGAAGGATCACAAGGGCGCCGCCTACAAGAGGCTGGCAGAAGAGGTCCTTGGAGATGGAGTGGAGGTGAGGGCTCTTACGCATGAGGCGACTCTGAAGGTCAAAGACCTAGACGAGATCACCGAAGCGGAAGAGCTCGTCACGGCACTGCGGCAACAGTGCGATGTTCAGGTGGCCGCCACAGCCGTTAGGCTGCGGAAGGGGCCAGCAGGGACACAGATAGCTCTGGTTCAGCTACCTGTGGCGGATGTTAAAAAGTCCGTTAAAGTAGGGAGTATTAAGGTGGGCTGGTGTGTTTGTCACCTGACATTCCACGAGCCACCTGAGGTTTGCTTCAGGTGTCTGGAACCAGGACACAAGTCGTGGGACTGCAAAGGCCCCGACAGGCGCAAACTGTGTAGGCGATGCGGCGCTGAAGGTCATAAGGCCCAAAGCTGCACGAGTCCGCCCATCTGCATGATCTGTACCGGGAAAACCTCGAAAAACAGACATGCGATGGGTGGTCCAGGGTGCCCGGCCTTTAAGAAAGCCGCAGTGAGCAACAAATCACAGTGCAGGTAACGCAGCTGAACCTGAACCACTGTGATGCGGCTCAGCAACTGCTTTGTCAGGCGGTTTCTGAGTGGGAGACGGATATCGCCATCATTTCGGACCCATACCGAGTACCCGCCGGCAACGGCAACTGGGCCTCGGATGGGACCAGGAAAATGGCGGCGATATGGACGACGGGTAAATACCCCGTGCAGGAGTTGGTGTCTACTACCTACGAGGGCTTCGTGGTCGCCAAAGTAAACGGGGTCTTCTTCTGTAGCTGTTATGTGCCTCCGCGGTGGCCGATCGAGCGGTTCACGCAAATGCTGGACCGCTTAACGACCGTGCTAACAGGGCGAAGGCCGGTGGTAATAGCGGGTGACTTTAATGCCTGGGCTGTGGAATGGGGAAGCCGTTTCACGAACCAGCGGGGTCAGATCCTGCTAGAAACACTGGCCATCTTAGATGTCGACTTGGCTAACGTCGGTACCAAGAGTACCTATAGTCGAAACGGAGCGGAGTCAATTATTGACGTGACCTTTTGTAGTCCTGGCCTAACAAGTAGTTCGAACTGGAGAGTAGATGATGGCTACACTCACAGCGACCACCTGGCGGTTCGCTACAGTATCGACTACAACAACAGCAGACAGCGGATAGAAGAAGAGGCGGCTAGGCCAAGGCCAAGCCCTCGTAGGTGGAAGACATCATACTTCGACGAAGAGGTATTTAGGGAAGCGCTCCGCCGTGAGCGAAACTTACTCGGTTTAGACGGCGATGAGCTGGTAGCGGTGCTCTCACGTGCGTGTGATGCGACCATGCCCAGGAGAGTCCACCCTAGAAATGGGAGGCCACCGGCTTACTGGTGGACCGACGCGATTGCGGACCTGCGCCGCGCCTGCCTACGGGCTAGGCGGCGGATGCAGCGAGCACGATCAGAGGAAGAGCGAAACGAACGGCGGGTGGTGTTCGCCGCTGCAAAAGCCGCGCTCAAGACCGAGATAAGAGCAAGCAAGAAGGCCTGCTTTGAGGGTCTCTGTCAGAGTGCCAATACGACCCCGTGGGGTGATGCCTACAGGATCGTTATGGCCAAGACGAGAGGTGTGATGGCTCCTACAGAGCAATCTCCAGAGATGTTGGAGGGGATCATTGGAGGACTTTTTCCGCGTCATGATCCTAGTCCTTGGCCTCCTTTCGTAGGACAGTTGGGAACTGGGGCTGGCGATGAGGAAAGGGTCACCGATGTGGAACTTGCGGGGATAGCTAAGTCCCTTAGCGTAGGTAAGGCCCCAGGTCCGGACGGAGTTCCGAACCTGGCCTTAAAAGTAGCTATTGCAGAAGCTCCCGAGATGTTCAGGTCTGCTATGCAGAAATGCCTGGACGAGGGAGTTTTCCCAGAAGCTTGGAAGAGGCAGAGCCTGGTACTATTGCCAAAGGCGGGGAAACCACCCGGAGACCCGTCGGCATATAGACCAATATGCTTGATTGACACGGCGGGGAAGGTGCTCGAAAAGATCATCCTCAATAGAATGTTGAAGTTCACTGAGGGCGTAAATGGTCTCTCGAGCAACCAGTATGGCTTCCGGAAGGGGAGGTCCACCGTAGACGCTATCTTGTCGGTTACAAAAACCGCCGAGAAAGCACTCGAGCCTAAGAGGAGGGGAATTCGCTTCTGCGGGGTAGTGACTCTGGATGTAAGGAATGCATTCAATAGCGCCAGTTGGGCTGCTATTGCCGATGCGCTCTTGCGTCTGGGGATACCGGAGTACTTGTACAAGATTCTCGGAAGCTACTTCCAGAATCGCGTACTGGTTTACGACACGGAGGTGGGTCGGAAGTGCTTTCACATAACCTCAGGAGTCCCGCAAGGTTCCATCCTGGGTCCGGTGTTATGGAATGTCATGTACGACGAGGTGTTGAGGTTAGAGTACCCAGTGGGAGTGGTGATTGTCGGATTTGCCGACGATATTACGCTCGAGGTCTACGGTGAAACGATCGAGGAGGTGAAGTTGACTACCGACCACTCGATCAAGGTTGTGGAGGCGTGGATGCGGTCCAGAAAACTGGAGCTGGCTCACCACAAGACAGAGGTGACGGTTGTTAACAACATGCAGTCGGCGCAGCAGACGGAGATCAGTGTAGGAGAGTGCACTATCCTGTCGAAGCGCTCTGTCAAGCACTTGGGCGTGATGATCGACGATAAGCTTACCTTCGGTAGCCACGTCGATTATGCCTGTAAAAGAGCCTCCACAGCTATTGCGGCACTGTCCCGGATGATGTCCAATAGCTCAGCGGTGTACGCCAGTAAGCGCAAGCTTCTGGCTAGTGTTTCTACGTCAATACTTAGGTATGGCGGCCCGGCGTGGGGTACCGCGCTAAGTACTGAATGCTACCGACGGAAGCTGGAAAGTACTTACAGGCTTATGTGTCTGAGGGTTGCAAGCGCGTACCGTACCGTGTCACACGACGCTCTCTGTGTCATTACTGGTATGGTGCCTATCAGCATTCTTATCAGTGAGGACATCGAGTGCTTCGAAATGCGCGGCACAAGAGGCATACGCAGGACTGTCAGGATGGCCTCTATGGTCAAATGGCAGCGCGCGTGGGACAGTTCCACCAAAGGAAGGTGGACCCATAGGTTGATACCGAGGGTAGATAGTAGGATTAATAGGCGCCATGGGGAAGTTTCATTCCACCTGACACAGGTCCTTACAGGTCATGGCTGCTTCCGACAGTATCTACACCGTTTTGGGCATGCGGATTCTCCCGAATGCCCAGTGTGCAATGGTTTAGAGGAAACGGCGGAACACGTTTTGTTCGTGTGCCCGCGTTTTCGCACAATGCGTGACCGCATGCTTGCCACATGCGGGGAGGACACAACTCCGGACAACTTGGTCCAGAGAATGTGTAGGGATGAGATTAGCTGGAATGCCGTTTCAACGGCTATCACCCATATCGTCTGGGAGCTACAAAGGAGGTGGCGCGTGGACTCGGAGAATGGCTAGTCCAGATGCAGTACAAGAGGTGGTCCAGGGGTTCGAAGTCGGCTTCGTAGGTCATACCGGTGCCCTGCGGTCGAGATCGACCCTTACAGCGATTAAGTGGCCGCGGAGAGGAAGTCCCGGTAGCGGTGCTGTCGTGGCGTCAGTCTACTGGGTTGGATCTGAGCCCGCGGTTGGAAAGGGGTCCCCGGCAAGGGTCGGGGTAGGTGAGACCCTGCTGTCTGCAACCTACGGATGCAGCTGATAAGGCCTGAAGGGTAGTGATACCCTTGCCTTCAGCAGGTCAGATCGGGTTGCATGTGGGCATCAGTTCTTGATGTCCGCTCAGCAGTAGGGCGCGGGCGGGGTTGACCCTGCCCGCCTTCCGAGGACAAAGGGAGTGGCGAGGACCACTCGGGAAACTGGCTAAGCGCCAGCATGCTATCGTGATGGACTCTCCAGTGCGAGTCATCGATGTTCGTTGCTGCTAGGCTACGGCAGCTAACCTTGAGGGTGCGATATGCACTAGCCCCTCTCTGAAGCAATACCTTCTTGGTGGTTCCGGAGAGACGTAGGGTTTGGCGACCATAGGAATGTGTTTTAGTGGGTCGAGGAGAGAGTAGTCCTGGCTTCTACCGGCATTGTAGAAGACGGCCTCATCCCCACACTACCCTAACCTTCCTGTTAGGGTGTCTGATGAGCAGATTTATCCCCCTATGGTTTAGAAGGAAAAAAAAAAAAAAATGCTATGCTATGCTATGCTATGCTATGCTATGCTATGCTATGCTATGCTATGCTATGCTATGCTATGCTATGCTATGCTATGCTATGCTATGCTATGCTATGCTATGCTATGCTATGCTATGCTATGCTATGCTATGCTATGCTATGCTATGCTATGCTATGCTATGCTATGCTATGCTATGCTATGCTATGCTATGCTATGCTATGCTATGCTATGCTATGCTATGCTATGCTATGCTATGCTATGCTATGCTATGCTATGCTATGCTATGCTATGCTATGCTATGCTATGCTATGCTATGCTATGCTATGCTATGCTATGCTATGCTATGCTATGCTATGCTATGCTATGCTATGCTATGCTATGCTATGCTATGCTATGCTATGCTATGCTATGCTATGCTATGCTATGCTATGCTATGCTATGCTATGCTATGCTATGCTATGCTATGCTATGCTATGCTATGCTATGCTATGCTATGCTATGCTATGCTATGCTATGCTATGCTATGCTATGCTATGCTATGCTATGCTATGCTATGCTATGCTATGCTATGCTATGCTATGCTATGCTATGCTATGCTATGCTATGCTATGCTATGCTATGCTATGCTATGCTATGCTATGCTATGCTATGCTATGCTATGCTATGCTATGCTATGCTATGCTATGCTATGCTATGCTATGCTATGCTATGCTATGCTATGCTATGCTATGCTATGCTATGCTATGCTATGCTATGCTATGCTATGCTATGCTATGCTATGCTATGCTATGCTATGCTATGCTATGCTATGCTATGCTATGCTATGCTATGCTATGCTATGCTATGCTATGCTATGCTATGCTATGCTATGCTATGCTATGCTATGCTATGCTATGCTATGCTATGCTATGCTATGCTATGCTATGCTATGCATATTTTTACTGACTATGACATTAGGCCGGATTTGAAATGACCAGATCACAATCTTTTCACTCGTCCTTCTGTTTCTTTATGCTTTATTTTAATTGGAGTGCAATGTTTCTAACCATTAACCACACATGTTTTATAGAGTCATTAGCGGTTCCTTCCTAACGCGACCGCGCGTTGTTTGAAGATGGCTCACAACAAATTTATAATTGTTTCCTGCAAACACCCCCTTGGTAATAAACGATCAACATAGCGTTCAAAGCAAATTTATCACTTTCCTCACCCATTTAAACTGAACGGCTCGTGCTTTCAGGAACCACTTCAGAGTATATTTACCATCGCAAAACCACAACTTCCCATCCCACAGGTCAAACATATTAGTTGCACAGTTGAAGCACCTGGCTGCCGCTGCCGGAAGTCCCGACCGTATACGACCGAACATATATTCATACGTTCTGCTCTTTACCCTAGCCCGGCTGACTTTTTCCGGAACTTCTCGAAGCCAAAGGGTAATTCCACGGTGGCCTTTAATCACCGCCGTGATTATCCCCACTTTTGGTTGGTTTCACTCGAACCCGGGTGCGGCGGCGGTGAGCTGGTCAAGTTACTAATTCTACAACTCCGTGCAACGACCGACAACGACGACGAAAAGATTAATGCCCTGCGATAAATAGCAATTTCCGCGCTGCTCCTCCGGTACCGTTGCCAGTAAACTGTTAGTCTCTCTGTGACCTAAGTTCCAGGTCCCACAACGGTAATCATATCTCTATTAGAAGATAAACCATGCAAATTTTATTGCATGCTTGCTAGCTTGCCGACGAGAACAAATAGAAATTTTACGATACTAATTGAGCTCAATCTCTCCGTTTGCCGTTTCAGGAAAAATTGCTCAGCAAATTGGAGGAAAGCGAGCTGGAGCCACCTACATCGCAGGAAGATGAATGCGTCATCTGCATCAATGCACGCGCCACGATGCAAACGTCGCCCTGTGGCCATCGGGTCGTCTGCCGGCGGTGCTTCGTCAAAACGATCCAGAGCGCGGTGGCTCAGCGGTTGCTGCCGTTGCGATGCGTCATCTGTCGGTAAGTTGGTTACACTACATAACATGTGCCCAGAGTTACATATCAGGACACAATATTTATACAAAAATCAACACACGCCAGCCTGGAAAAGCTTTCATCATGATCGATTGATGACTTTCTATCGATGAAGGAATGTAGAGGTTGAAGATCAAAGGCCGTCGATTTAACTTTTTAATGAATTCTTGAAGATGCGACTGCAGATTTGAAACTGTCGCAGAAGCGCTTAACGCAGTCGTCTGGGTAGGAGATCCGGTGGTATTCGCAAGGCTAGAGAAGACGAAACAAAAGAGTAACACGGCTCTGGCCCAGCCTGGTGCGTAGTTCCCGGTTGTTCTGAGGGTAGGAGTTCACCAAACCGGATAACCGCAATCTAAAGCCTGAAACACATAGTGTCCATTCCGTCGAGGTAGGATTGCGTTTTTTTTAACAGTTCTCCCATGGAAAATGTGCCTACTGTCACGCACACGCAAACGTATGCACTGTGTGGGGCACTTAAGGTGTGAAGCGACCTGTTTCGAGGAATAAATTATCAAGAGGGTGAAAAGATGCTCGAACTTTAATGCAGCCTGCTACCCTGCCACGTTAATGCTAGGCTCTGACGAGAGCAGTACAGGATGAGCCAGTTGCGCACATAGTACAAAGTATAAACACATGGTATCCCATTTCCTCCCCGGCCACACTGGGAGAGTCTTGCATGGAGCGCGGTTGATGAGGGCCACCAATGAAAACAGTGGCTTTCTGGCATAGAAGTGGCTGCACAGCAGCGAAATCGAATATCAGCAGGACTGGCCGAGACTTCGTAAGTTGATTATGGTGATCAAGCAGGATCAACTTATGGCAGCTATGGTAGCAACAGAGCCCGTGAAGCTAAAGACTATAGTCTACCCAGACTGAGGTATTTGCATTCGCGGGTAGCATTAAAGCACACCGTAAGCGATCGCTATTGGCAAGCAATAACTGAATCACGCGAGATAAGTAGCATCAGAGAAGGAGCTACCAAACTATCTTCACCAAGTCAGAAGAATGTTAACCCAGAAGGTGAACACACTTAAAACAGAATGCCGAGATCGGCTGTGCGAATCTCGGTTAAAGTTCATTTGCTGAAATCTCGGCTAAACGTTTGACGTTTAATGTTTGATGATAGCGGTACCCATGGGTGCTGCTATGAATAAACTTGATATTTTGCTGATATCTCAGTTAAATTGCGATTGCCGAGCGGTCGGCTGTGCAAATCTCGGCAAAAGAATGGAAATTAGCCGAGCTCAACTGAGTGTGAAGGGAAATAATGCGTCCTGGATACCTGGAAAGAGTGGGCCTTTTTTATAGAATAAGAGAGTCTTCTAATCAGATACCGAAAAGGTGGTTCCTCGGGTTAACCCACTAAGTAAAAACTCATTCTCTCTCTTCCTTAAGCCTGGAACACATAGCGTCCGTTCCGTTGAGGTTTGCGTTTCTTTGACAGTTTTCCCATGGGAAATGTGTCAAACTACTGTCACGCACACGCAAACGTATGCATTGTGTGGGGCACTTTACCTTCGCGGTACACCGGTTAGGGATGACTTCAAGAAGGGGGGAGGGGCGTACATGAGAGTACACTCTAATAGTAAGCGTTCCACCCACCAGCTACCACCGCCTTAAGTTATTCAGTCTCCCCTGGAGGCTCGGGTCCTGGCTAGTTCTTAGACTACCCGTTGAACTCAAGCTCCTGGATGGGTCCAGCTCGTTCACTTGGATACACTCGGTATGAGCCTGGGTTTCCATCTACCCTTGCTGGAGGCATCCCATTCTCTCTACTCCTTCAGCATAGACGAGGTCCTGGAGATTCGCCTCGCGCCTTGTATGCCGCGTCGTTCGAAGCACTCTTCATCCTCTGCCACCACTAGTGCTATGGGCATCATGCCCGCTAGCACACATACCGCGTCTTTTGAGACCGTGCGGTATGTGCTGACGACCCTAAGGAATACCTGACAAAGGATGGACCCCTGAGGTACCCCCGCGGTGATGTTGTAGCTCCTCTCGCCTTTCTCGGTGTCATAAATTAGCATCAGATCCCATTGTGAGCCACTAGCCTCTGGCCAGCAACTCCTATCCCTACCTCCTCGCGGTACCGGCCGGAAACTATGAGCAACCTTAGGGAAGATCGGGTAACCAACCCCGGTGGGAACTTTGGTCTTAGGCTGACAGGGAAGGGGGGTGGGGGGTTGGCTTCGGCAAACCTGAGCGTCTGTTCTCCAGGAGGAGCGCCTCACAACAGCGTCTGATCCCCATGTTAGGGGCGGCTGATCTACGTCCGAGTGCCAGGGAAGGACTCTAAGCTCAACTGTGCACTATGGTCCTCCGGAAAGTAGGGGGTTGGTGTCAGGCCCTACGAGCCAGCCGTATAAACCCATTGTAACGGAAAATCAGCAACAGAATAATACGAACCGAGACCAACGGCAACGACCCCAGCGAACAAAAAGGACTTGCGATTGGAAACTCGGTACGTGGAACTTCCGATCTCTCAACTACATTGGGAGCACCCGTATACTCGCCAATCTACTGAAGGACCGTGGGTTCGGCATCGTAGCGCTGCAGGAGGTGTGTTGGACAGGATCCATGGTGCGAACGTTGTTACGTATAAGTACAGTTTAGTTGAGGTGGAACACTGAATAGGCTAAAGTAATTTAAGAGTGTACAGTACATGCACTGACATAAAGAGGTCGCCAAGCACACCACCATCAGAGCGCCCCTCGGGAGATTCCGACAAACATCGACGTCAACCTCTAAACGTCACCAAGCAGCACACCTCTACAGAGGAGACATACGTCACCGCTTCGAAAATTCTCACGAGGCGACGCCAACTGAAAAACACGGCACGGGAAGACAAAAGCCGGGAAAACAAAAGCCACTTCGACCGCGTGACCGATCGGACGAAGTTGTCCGTGCTGGAAACCACCAAATACGACGCAGCAGTCGCACGACCATCTTTCCCATCGGTGCGGAGGAACAACGTTCCGGCGAAGCTAGGTCCGGAAAGCCGAGAATAGCGTAGGGCCAGAAACAAGGTAAGCAACTTATTGTCGTCAGAGGACCCCCTTGTTTAAATATCGACCCGTACATACAGTGCCGACATTGTCTTCCACGTGCCGATAACGAAATTTGGAGAATAGAAGACCCCTGTCGATCCAGCAAATTAGCACGAAAAGCATCATCCCCGGTAGCGGAACGCTGATCCAGGAAGAAGGCTAGACAGGACGGAATACACAATAGCCTGCCTTGGCGGTAAGTCAAAGGCGATCTAGAAGGGAACAATCAATCACTCGAGTTTTGATCCGCAGGCTAGGAATGCGGCACGGAGCCTCGTGCGGAAGTGGAGGATCAGTCCCATCCGTTAGGACTCAGCGAGCTTCAGCAACCCTTGAGCTTCGAAAGGCCTTCTACGAGAAGTAGGTTACGAAAGCGAGATAACAACATTCAGAGGCTAACGGTACATCGCATCAGGGCCTTTATTTCCAGGTTCCAAATAGCTAAGAAAACAAGCTCGCGGCTCGAGTTGAGGCTTCCGGTGTTCAGAGGCGAGAGGCTTGGCCACGGAACTGACGGCCAGTAAGGCAGAAGCTGCGAGGTCTGTAGGCTCTTCATCCTGCCAAGCTCCATCGATCACGGACGATTGCCATCGTTCTCGGAAAGGACGATTTGGTCGTAGGAAGAACGGAGAGGAGAGCAGAGGCCAGTGCGTTTGTCTCGTCGACTGCATCGCCAGCAAGATCGGGTACGGAGCATCCATAAGCCGATGGAATCCACGACTGGATGGGTTCGGAGCAAGGATCGGCGGGTCCAGCAAAGGCGCAACTTTTGGTGGCGCTGAACCGGAGCGAGGAGACCGGGGCGAAACGGTGGCAGCCGAAGAATGGGTGCACCCAAGGAAAAGCGTGAGTAGGCTAAGAAAATCATGTTAGAGTAGGAAAGAAAAGCGCGCACAGATAGAAGATCTTGTCAGTAGGTTGTAGGAAGACAATATGTCTAATAAAAACTGTACGTTATAAAGCCTTAAAATTCGGATTTTGATCAGTTTTGTGTGCCCTATCTTTGTTGAGCTATCCGGGGCTGATCGAGGGCTTCTATTCCCTCTCCCTCGACAGTTACCTGCAAAAACGTTTAGAGGTAATCATACCATATACCAGAGCTGCGGCAACACACGCGAGCTGGGGACAGCATTCATCGTGATGGGTGATATGCAGAGGCGCGTGATCGGTTGGTGGCAGATCGACGAATGAATGTGCAGGTTGAGGATCAAGGGCCGATTCTTCAACTTCAGCATAATAAACGTGCACAGCCCACACTCCGGAAGCACTGATTATGACAAAGACGGATTTTACGCGCAGCTCGAACGCCAGTACGACCGCTGTCCAAACCACGACGTCAAGATCATCATGGGAGATCTAAACGCTCAGGTAGGCCAGGAGAAGGAATTCAGACCGACGATTGGAAAGTTCAGCGCCCACCAGCAGACGAACGAAAACGGCCTACGACTCATTGATTTCGCCGCCTCCAAAAATATGGCCATACGTAGCACCTTTTTTCAACACAGCCTCCCTTATCGTTACACCTGGAGATCACCACAGCAGACGGAATCTCAAATCGACCACGTTCTGATTGACGGACGGCACTTCTCCGACATTATCGACGTCAGGACCTATCGTGGCGCCAACTTCGACTCCGACCACTATCTGGTGATGGTCAAACTGTGCCCAAAACTCTCCGTCATCAACAATGTACGATACCGGCGACCGCCACGGAACAACCTAGAGCGACTGAAACAACCAGATGTCGCCTCAGCATACGCGCAGAATCTCGAGGCCGCGTTGCCAGACGAGGGCGTGCTCGATGTTGCCTCTCTAGAGGACTGCTGGAGTACAGTGAAAGCCGCCATCAACGACGCAGCCGAGAGCACCATCGGGTACGTGGAACGGAATCGACGGAACGAATGGTTCGATGAAAAGTGCAGAACGGTTTTGGAGGAGAGAACGCAACGAGGGCGGTAATGCTGCAGCAAGGGACTCGACAGAACGTGGAACGTTATAAACAGAAGCGGAAACAGAAGACCCGCCTCTTTCGGGAGTAAAAGCGCCGTCTGGAAGAAGCGGAGTGTGAAGAAATGGAACTGCTGTGCCGTTCTCAAGAAACACTGAAGTTCTATCAGAAGCTCAACGCATCCCGCAACGGCTTCATGCTGCGAGCTGAAATATGCAGGGATAGCGGCAAACGACAGCATCGACCGCGCAGAGCTATGGAGAATCATGGACGAAAACGATTTTCCTGGTGAAGCGCCCTGTACCGTCCAGGGGCTGCATTAAACACTACACGGAATGTGATATCTTTCATTTCATTACAGTCCGACAAAATCTTTTAATTAACTATATTGAAGTATCACAAAACATCACTTATCTTATATTACAACGATTCACTTTTTTTCTTATATCACCTTAACATTTTCTGTATTTCTTCACCGAACTACTTAAGCTTAACAATTTAGACACTTCTAGCTTCTTCTTGACCACTACTAAGTCCTACCTACAGCCTTAGGACAGTATCTAGAGGTGTCCCACATGGGAGCTCAAGACTTATCCGATGTGCTGCCTGCGTTAACGTTGTCACCGAACTCCCCGACTACTGACCCCGACTGAAGCCAAAGCCTCCGTATTTATAGCCTAAATTTCCTAGCAATACCCGAACCAGCTTGGGCGTGTCTAAAATTCCTACGATCATTCTCGTCTTGCCGAAGGTGTCATGATAATTCCTAACAATGCCCGAACCAACTTGGGCGTATCCAAAACCCTACCAAGAATCTTAATGCCAACGAAAAACTTAAATCTCCTAACCACGCCTGACTTGGGCGTGTTCGCACAAAACCTACTGAGAATCTTTACACCAAGGCCTACATCTTCTAGCCCCGCCTCACTTGAGCGTATACAAGGCTTGGGTGTGTGAAAGAATTGAACCCCACCATCGACGTCATTATCATTCTCCCCATCATCATCATCGTCACCATCATCATCCTCATCGTCTTTGGAATTTGGCACCAAAGTCTCCAAAACAAAGCACCCGCTTTTTTATTGAAGTGTACCTTACTTGGGCACAGTGAACCCTAGCCGAGCCCCGCCTCGGATGTTCGTTGAAATTATACCCCCACATTCTTTTCTTTCAGTTTACTCGAAGTCAAAACAAATCGAGTGCAAAACAAGTCCGGCGCCCTATGCCGCCAATACGGTGTCTCAAATTTCAGAACATTCCAGCTAAGGTTCACCTGAGTTCAGAACCTTACCCGGCCAATTCGGCGCCTTGATTTCGAAACAAAAATAAACAATCTTTGTTCCAGCGCGATCAATATGATGTCGCGGTTCCATATCATTCTTTCGGGTTTATTACCCATCGTTGTCCCAAGCGTAATTGAAATTGCATCACACCGACCGGACCTAACGCGTTGCAACACGATCGCACCCGGCCACCACCGGACGATGATGGGTTATAAAAACTAGGTCAATAACGAATGGTGCGATTTTCGTTGCTTCCAAAATGCCGCGCGTGAGGTAGGTAGACCCTACGATGAAAATTGAATCTAAAATCCCCCGGGCAGCTGTTGGGAATGTGGGGTGAAAATGCATTTTTGTTTCAGTTGAATTGACTTTGAATATCGGAGTGCGTGGGAATATTTAGGTCTATGCACTGGGAAGCTGACTAGACTGATTAAAGCGACGATGGACGGTGTGCAAAACTGCGTAAGGGTTTCGGGTGAACTATCCAGTTCATTCGAATCTCGCCGGAGACTGCGACAAGATGATGGACTCTCATGTCTACTCTTCAACATCGCTCTGTAAAGTGTGATTCAACGAGCCGGGCTCAACAGCCGGGGAACGATTTTCACAAAATCCGGACAATTTGTGTGCTTTGCGGACGACATGGACATTATTGCCAGAACATTTGAAACGGTGGCATAGCTGTACACCCACCTGAAACGCGAAGCAACAAAGATCGGGCTGGTGGTGAATACCTCAAAAATAAAGTACATGCTGGTAGGCGGAACCGAACACGACCGATTCCGGCTGGGTAGTAATGTTACGATAGACGAGGATACTTTCGAGGTGGTGGTGGAATTCATCTACCTCGGATCCTTACTGACGGCTGACAACAACGTGAGCCGAGAAATTCGGAGGCGCATCATCAGCGGAAGTCGGGCCTACTACGGGCTCCAGAAGAAACTGCGGTCGAAAAAGATTCACCCACGCACCAAATGCACCATGTACAAAACGCTCATAAGACCGGTGGTCCTCTACGGACACGAGACATGGACCATGCTCGAGAAGAACCTGCAAGCACTCGGAGTTTTCGAGCGACGCGTGCTAAGGACGATCTTTGGCAGCCTGCAGGAGAACGGCGTGCGAAGAAGGATGAACCACGAGCTCGCTGCACTTTACAGCGAACCCAGCATCCAGAAGGTGGCCAAAGCCGGAAGGATACAGTGGGCAGGGCATGTTGCAAGAATGCCGGACAACAACCTTGTAAAGCTGGTGTTTGCGTCTGATCTGGTTGGCACAAGAAGACGTGGAGCGCAGAGAGCACGATGGGCGGACTAGGTGGAGCGTGCCCTGGCGAGCATTGGGCGTGAGGACCGAGGATGAAGAGCGCCAGCCACAAACCGAGTGTTGTGGCGTACTATTGTTGGTTTTGTCTTGTCTTAAATGTGATGTTGAACAAATAAATGTATGTATGTATGTATGTATGTATGGTAGCCTCCGCCGTTAGGGCCCTCACCTGCACTTTTTCGCCCAGTACGTCTTGAGCCAGTGCTTTGCAGGAGGTGCCTTTCTTGGCCGCCTCCTTCTTTAGGACTAGCATCATCTCTCCAGTCGTGTAGGGCCGGATGCTTTTTACATTCGAACCAAGCATTCGATTCGCATGACCCTCAGCACCTCAGCGTATGTATCCTCAGTTTTGAATATCAGCGCGTCGCTTCGTTCGCGCTTGCGAGCTGGTTTCACTCTTCTCAACTTATTCCTCTTTCCAATCTAAAGGTTATCATTCCCTTGGTCCGGTTGGTCCCCGTTTCTCTTAAGGTTAGCCTCCTAGGGCTTGGTTTCCCAGTCCCTTGCACGTTTCGCAACCGACTTGGAAGCCTAGTTGCTCGAGCTAGCCATCCATTTCTTCCTCTTCGGATTTCCGCCTGCCTTTGCCGGACGCTTCTTAGGCCGCGTCGACCATGCATGAGGTCATACTCCTTCTTGGCCAGAGCCAGAGATTTGCGAAGCTTCAGCAGGCCCCGTTTCATGGCAGTCCGCCATGATCAGCTAGATCAGCTCGTCTAGCTGTTCGACAACTACCATCATCTTTGATAGTCCGTTCCTGTTGCGGTTCAGCGCTCGTGTGAGATCTGCGCCGGTCATCTGCGCCTCCTTGGCCAGTGCTGCGCCGCCTCGTGCTCCTCCTGTTGAACCTTCTACCATCTGCTCGCTAGTGGGTACACAAGCCTCTCGTATTGGCGATCTCGCCAGTCCTCCTCACACGAACGGGAACGTTCTCTCTGCCTCTCCACACTCGATCACATTGTTGTTGTTGTTGTTCATAGATTCGGTAGTCATTTCCGTTGGGTCACCCTTAGAGACGCTATTCCTCACTGTAAATGAAGTATGTAGTCACTTCGAGGGTAAATGAAGTCGGTTACTCGATGGTTGGCCCAGGCCCAGGCCCTTATGGGGTCTAGGCTCAGCGCCGGATCAGCGTTAACCAGTATACATAAGCGCTAACTTTGGGGAAGGGGGGGCAATTTCAATTTCCGCATACAAAAAAACTGAAAAGCCAGCCCTTTGGGGGTTCATTACGGAAGACGTACGTACACCATGCCGTACACCTTAAATATATTACTAAACAAAGCTCTTAAACAACTCGTGCTCTCATTTGCCATATATTCTAATCCACAGAGCTCGCATCAACCGGCTGACATCCGGGTCCACATCGTGGCGTCTCCAAGGCTCCGCCAGCAGCTACTCCATGGGCAGCAAAAGTTGGAGCGTTCCCGGTTCGGCCAGCTCGTACAGTGTGGATGCTGCCCGGGTAACTCAGTCGGCCAGCCTGTACTCGATGAGTTCCGGGTCGTCCTGTATGTCGGGCATTTCGAACATTTCCAGCTGCTCGGGAACGTCCGGCACTTCCGGTATGTCTTCCTCGTCGTCAACCAGCGGAACCGGCGGGGACAGTGCATCGTCGTCGTCCTCGCAACCCCATCAGCACCACCACCACCACAACAAGCACTGCACAAGTAGCAATGGTTCCTGTTCCAACGGTTGTCTGGGAGCGATCCCGCGAAATCCTGCCTACCAGCATCATCACAGAAAAGGACAATATTACTCTAAGGTGAGCGTGTATTTTGTTTTTTATGGCAAAGAAGAGTCTAACATGCTTATTTTATCACGATCCAGAATCGCATTCCGGAGATGCCAAATCGTTTACCGCCCATAATCGAATTTAAAAGCCCGGTCAGACATCGGACGCCTTCCCCTGCCAATCCGGGTGCCAGATTCAAGTAAGTTTCATTGTTTCTCATTGCAAAATCGGTTCTTGTTGCAATCGTTCTCGTCACTTGTAAGATGGATCGCCATAGATTCTGGAAGTCTCTCAGCAGAGATTCTGGGAATCACTCGGCAGAGATTCTGGGAATCTCTCGACGGAGATTCTGAGAATCTCTCGACGGAGATTCTGGGAATCTCTCGACGGAGATTCTGGGAATCTCTCGACGGAGATTCTGGGAATCTCTCGACGGAGATTCTGGGAATCTCTCGACGGAGATTCTGGGAATCTCTCGACGGAGATTCTGGGAATCTCTCATCGGAGATTCTGGGAATGTCTCGACGGAGATTTCCAGAATCTGTCGACCAAGATTCTTGGAATCTCTCGATGGAGATCCTGGAAATCTTTCGACAGATATTCTTGGAATCTCTCGACGGAGATTCTAGAAATCTCTCGGCAGAGATTCTAGGAATCTCTCGGCAGAGATTCTGGGAATCTTTCGGCAGAGATTCTGGGAATCTCTCGGCAGAGATTCTGGGAATCTCTCGGCAGAGATTCTGGGAATCTCTCGGCAGAGATTCTGGGAATCTCTCGGCAGAGATTCTGGGAATCTCTCGGCAGAGATTCTGGGAATCTCTCGGCAGAGATTCTGGGAATCTCTCGGCTGAGATTCTGGGAATCTCTCGGCAGAGATTCTGGGAATCTCTCGGCAGAGATTCTGGGAATCTCTCGGCAGAGATTCTGGGAATCTCTCGGCTGAGATTCTGGGAATCTCTCGGCTGAGATTCTGGGAATCTCTCGGCAGAGATTCTGGGAATCTCTTGGCAGAGATTCTGGGAATCTCTCGGCAGAGATTCTGGGAATCTCTCGGCAGAGATTCTGGGAATCTCTCGGCAGAGATTCTGGGAATCTCTCGGCAGAGATTCTGGGAATCTCTCGGCAGAGATTCTGGGAATCTCTCGGCAGAGATTCTGGGAATCTCTCGGCAGAGATTCTGGGAATCTCTCGGCAGAGATTCTGGGAATCTCTCGGCAGAGATTCTGGGAATTTCTCGGCAGAGATTCTGGGAATCTCTCGGCAGAGATTCTAGGAATCTCTCGGCAGAGATTCTCGGAATCTCTCGGCAGAGATTCTGGGTATCTCTCGGCGGAGATTGTAGGAATCTCTCGGCAGAGATTCTGGGAATCTCTCGGCAGAGATTCTGGGAATCTCTCGGCGGAGATTATGAATATCTCTTGGCGGAGATTCTGAGAATCTCTCAGCGGAGATTCTGAGAATCTCTCGGCGGAGATTCTGAGAATCTCTCGGTGGAGATTCTGATAATCTCTCGGCGGAGATTCTGAGAATCTCTCGGCGGAGATTTTGAGAATCTCTCGGCGGAGATTCTCAGAATCTCTCGGCGGAGATTCTCAGAATCTCTCGGCGGAGATTCTGAGAATCTCTCGGCGGAGATTCTGAGAATCTCTCGGCGGAGATTCTGAGAATCTCTCGGCGGAGATTCTGACAATCTCTTGGCGGATATTCTGGGAATATCTCAGCAGAGATTAACGGAATCTCTCGGTTGGGATTCTGCGTATCTCTGGGTAGAGATTCTGCGAATTTCTCGGTGGAGATTCTGCAAATCTCTCGGTGGAGAATCTGCGAATCTCTCGACAAAGATTCTGGAAATCCTTCGATGAACATTCTGGGAATCTCTCAACGGAGATTCTGGGAATCACTCGGCGTCGATTCTAGGAATCTCTCGACATAGATTCTGGGAATCTCTCGGCAGATATTCTGAGAATCTCTAGGTAGAGATTCTGGGAATCTCTCGGCAGAGATTCTGGGAATCTCTCGGCAGATTCTGGGAATCTCTCGGCAAAGATTCTGGGAATTTCTCGGCAGAGATTCTGGGAATCTCTCGGCAGAGATGAGACTTTCTCGACAGAGATGAGAATCTCTCAACAGAGATGAGAATCTCTCTTATCTTACAATAGTTCCGATAGCTCCATTCTTCCGTTGTGTGGTCACGTGACCGACGATGCTTTCGGACGCGTCATCGATGAACTCAAAACATTATTATTAGAAGTACTATGTGATGAATCCAAACTCCTCCAGTGTAATCCCATTTTTGTTACCCTTTACAGATACTACACACAGCCCGGCAAACCATCCAACCCGGTAGTGGAATCGATACCTCTGCTGAACATCGAGAAGAGCTCCAAACCCGGCCCGACCAAACTAGGACTGAACAGTAAAATCGCTCCAACGGCTTCCAAGTCTCCAATCAACAAAACCAACATGGCAACCGGAAAACCAGTCACAACCTCACTGATACAGGCCGTCAGTTCAACGCCCAAAGCACGAGTGGTTTCGGCAAGCTCGTCCGCAGCTTCCGCCAGCAGTAGTCATTCTAATGCCAGCAGTAGTAAAAGTAGCAATAACAACACTAACAATAACAATACCGCTAGTAGTCACAACACCAAACAAGACGAAAAGTATGACAATAAGAAAAACGAGACGATCGAAAAGAAGAAGAAAGAGGAAAAGTCCAAACTCAAAGCAGAAAAAGAAGCTCGGAAGGTAAATGGAAAAATCTATCACAAACTGACAACTGAAATTTACTGAATACCAACCAATACTCCAACAGGAAGAGAAACGATTGGCCAAAGAGGAAGAAAAACTCGCCAAGATGCTGGCGAAAGAGGAGAAAAAGCGCGGGAAAAGAGAGGCGAAAGAGGCCCTGCTGGCCAACGAGGGCGGATGCCGCAAATAGGACAGCCCACGCTGGATGAACTTTTTCGCACGGAGTTAAAACTCCTTGAAACGGTTTGTCCAGCGGTCATCGTTGTAAATACTCTATGTAGATCCAAAACAGACACGCTTATCAAGTTGAAGTAGATCGTAGGTTGACATTTCAAAAGTACAAGATTAACAGCAGAAGCGTCACTCAGAGCATTTAGGTTGTGCGTTCATTTAGACGACTTTAGGATTATCAGTTTCATCGTTTTACTTTCAATCATGTAACGTGAAACTGATAACTTTGAAGATCACCTCAGCATCCTAATTACGAAGAACATATCAATCATAACGGCTTCCTTTAAAACGTTTGCGTACTTCCACTCAAAGTGGTTCCAAAACTTTATACTTAGTGAATACTTCTTCGAAAGAAACCTATAAACTTTAATCAATGTGGCCAATTATCCGAACACGTAAAACGAACACAATTATTGCCAAGCACACTGAAAGTCAACTTATTATAACCCCCCACTAGAATGTCAAACCAAACAGCTTCCACGAAAACACATACACATACATTTTAGATCGATTTTATTTTGTAGTGTCCTATTGAACGGGGAAGATTACCCTTTTATTCTCTCACTCTTACACATTGTTATTGTTGTTGAAAGATTTTAAACCCATGTCCCCTACCCACCTGAAAGTTGATCCTAATCATCTCACCTGTTATAAACATAAGTAGGTATTCATCGAAACCGCCGTAAACATACCCTATTGAACTTTAGCTATAAAATTGCACTTTTGAGCAAACAATCGGCAACGGTAGTACACCTTTCATTACGGTTGAAACGGTTCCCATACCAGTAACGGTTGCTCAATGGTTATGCACATCAGATGGATGCGCCCAAATGTATGCTTTCGACCGCACGATGAAAGGTTCGAACGTGTTGAGCTGTGGTGAGTAATCTAGTGCTGCTACGTCAAGCTCACCGATCTTCAACGATAGAAATACGTTTGAACGTATGTAAACATTATTTAACTATGATTGCAAAACCTTTTAACTAACAAAGTAAAGACTTTGTTGAACCCATATCGATATTGCTAGGGCATGGATTTCTAAATATTATCCAATGGAAGTCTATTTGTGATAGCAAATACAGCATCTTGACTCTTGAGTTATTCATCCATTTGTATGTCGCGTCCAGTTGTTTCAACTGGCCAATGACCTATAGTGGGTGATCGCCACTACCAAATTATTTCCGCTTATGGCTACTAGCAATAAACAACAGTTTCTTCTACAGTTTTAAAAGGTTGAACGTGCGCGGTGTGGTGTACGTGCTATACGCAACGAACGCTGTTTAAAGAAATGGTGCAGACATTTTACGCTGTACTTTAGTCTACATACGCAGCACTTAGTTTTACCTTTGTTATGGTACCGTGTATTCACATATATAATTAATATCTGAAAATGATTGTAGACTTTTTGGTTCATCAAAGAAATGTGCTAAGGGGTTACAAACCTTGTGGCGATCAACACATTGAACTGAAAGTATACTAGCTACACATTCCAAATTGTAGCCTATTGTAGCGCGCACCCTCCATATGGACAAGGCAAAGCGCGAAACTTTAAACGCGATTATAAAAACTAGTTGACCGATTTGCAAACTTTTTTTAACTTTTTGTATTTTAAATCTCTAGATACTGAACGGTTCACTTTTCATAAATCAATGCATAGTTGACTTAAAAAAATATTTTGTTTCAAAACAACGACTTTTTTTCCTTTAAGAGAGCCGTTATATACCTCGTAATTTAAATACCTACGAACAATTTAAAAGACAAGTTTTCAAATCGCTACTTGACCGATTTTTAAGATATCGCGATCACCGTAACGGCACTTTTTAAAAACACATCAGCGAGATAATCGCGTTTAAAGTTTCGCGCGTTAAAAGAGTGCGCGCTAAAATAGGCTGTAACTTCTGTTGCAGTGCTCCAATCTTTAAATTTGGAATGTGTATTGTCTAGCTGCTATACTTTCGGATTATGCAGTAAATACTTTCCGGGATTGCTTCAGGATTTTTTGCTGAGATTTATGATGTAGATTTTCTGCTCGGATTGCTTACTGCCAGGATTCCCCTAACATTTCTCAAATTTGCTCCAGGGATTTGTTCATTGGTTTTCCGGAGCCTCCTACATAAATCCTTCAGGGATTTCTATTGGAAACCGTTCAGAAATTCTTGCTGCTATTCCTCCAGGAGTTTCTGCTTCAATTCCTCCGGGAATTTCTGCTGGTGGTCTTCCAGGAATTCATCCAGCACTTCACGTTTTTGTTTTCGGCAATATTTTTAAGAATCACCTGAGATATTTGCCTAAGAATTTTTAAGGCATTCGGTGGTAACTCAAGAAGCTTTTTTTGCGATTTCTTCAGGAATTATTTAAGCATTCTCAGAATTTCTTCGGAAACTCCTGCTGGTATTCTTTGAGAAACTCTACCGGAGATTCATCCATAACTTTTTTCGGGTTTTCTTAAAAAAAATCTATGAATGATTTCAATTAGTTTCCAGGAATTACTTGAACAATTGCTACATACATACATTTATTTGTTCAACATCATTAAGACAAGACATAATCAACAATAGTACGCCACAATACTCGGTTTGTGGCTGCTGCTCTCCATCCTCGGTCGCGCCCAATGCTCGCCAAGTCACGCTCCACCTGGTCCGCCCATCGTGCTCTCTGCGCTCCAGGCCTTCTTGTGCCAACCGGATCCGTTGCAAACACCAGCTTTGCAGGGTTGTTGTCCGGCATTCTTGCAACATGCCCTGCCCAACGTATCCTTCCGGCTTTAGCCACCTTCTGGATGCTGGGTTCGCCGTAAAGTGCAGCGAGCTCGTGGTTCATTCTTCTCCGCCACACACCGTTCTCCTGCACACCGCCGAAGATCGTTCTTAGCACGCGTCGCTCGAAAACTCCGAGTGCTTGCAGGTCCTCCTCGAGCATGGTCCATGTCTCGTGCCCGTAGAGGATCACCGGTCTTATTAGCGTTTTGTACATGGTGCATTTGGTGCGTGGGTGAATCTTTTTCGACCGCAGTTTCTTCTGGAGCCCGTAGTAGGCCCGACTTCCGCTGATGATGCGCCTCCGAATTTCTCGGCTCACGTTGTTGTCAGCCGTCAGTAAGGATCCGAGGTAGACGAATTCCTCCACCACCTCGAAAGTATCCCCGTCTATCGTAACATTACTACCCAGACGGATCCGGTCGTTTTCGGTTCCGCCTACCAGCATGTACTTTGTTTTTGAGGCATTCACCACCAGTCCGAACTTTGCTGCTTCGCGTTTCAAGCGGGTGTACAGTTCTGCCACCGTTCCAAATGTTCTAGCGATAATGTCCATGTCGTCCGCAAAGCACACAAATTGACCGGATTTTGTGAAAATCGTTCCCCGGCTGTTGAGCCCGGCTCGTCGCATCACACCTTCCAGCGCGATGTTGAAGAGTAGACATGAGAGTCCGTCACCTTGTCGCAGTCCCCGGCGGGATACGAATGAACTGGATAGTTCACCCGAAACCCTTACGCAGTTTTGCACACCGTCCATCGTTGCTTTAATCAGTCTAGTCAGCTTCCCAGGAAAGCCGTTTTCGTCCATGATTCTCCATAGCTCTGCGCGGTCGATACTATCGTATGCCGCTTTGAAGTCGATGAACAGGTGGTGCGTTGGGACCTGGTATTCACGGCATTTCTGGAGGATTTGCCGTACGGTAAAGATCTGGTCCGTTGTCGACCGGCCGTTGATGAAGCCGGCATGATAACTTCCCACGAACTCATTTGTTTTAGGTGACAGACGACGGAAGATGATCTGGGATAGCACTTTGTAGGCAGCATTCAAAATAGTGATCGCCCTGAAGTTCTCACATTCCAAATGGTCGCCTTTCTTGTGAATGGGGCAGATTACCCCTTCCTTCCACTCCTCCGGTAGCTGTTCGGTTTCCCAGATCCTGACTATCAGCCGATGCAGACAGGTGGCCAACTTTTCTGGGCCCAACTTGATGAGTTCAGCTGCGATACCATCCTTACCAGCTGCTTTGTTGGTTTTGAGCTGGTGAATGGCATCCTTAACTTCCCTCAGCGTGGGAGTTGGTTCATTTCCGTCCTCCGCTGCACTGGTGTCGTCGTTTCTTCCGTTGCCGTGGGCTCCCGTGCCTACGTTCTCCACGCCGTTCAGGTGCTGATCGAAGTGCTGCTTCCACCTTTCGATCACCTCACGTCCGTCCGTCAAGAGGCCTCCGTCTTTATCCCTGCATATTTCGGCTCGCGGCACGAAGCCGTTGCGGGATGCGTTGAGCTTCTGATAGAACTTCCGTGTTTCTTGGGAACGGCACAGCAGTTCCATTTCTTCACACTCCGCTTCTTCCAGGCGGCGCTTTTTCTCCCGAAAGAGGCGGGTCTGCTGTTTACGCTTCTGTTTGTAACGTTCCACGTTCTGTCGAGTCCCTTGCTGCAGCATTACCGCCCTCGCTGCGTTCTTCTCTTCCAAAACCGTTCTGCACTCTTCGTCGAACCATTCGTTACGTCGATTCCGTTCCACGTACCCGATGGTGCTCTCGGCTGCGTCGTTGATGGCTGCTTTCACTGTACTCCAGCAGTCCTCTAGAGGGGCCTCATCGAGCTCGCCCTCGTCTGGCAACGCGGCTTCGAGATTCTGCGCGTATGCTGAGGCGACATCCGGTTGCTTCAGTCGCTCTAGGTTGTACCGTGGCGGTCGCCGGTACCGTACATTGTTGATGACGGAGAGTTTTGGGCGCAGTTTGACCATCACCAGATAGTGGTCGGAGTCGATGTTGGCGCCACGATAGGTCCTGACGTCGATAATGTCGGAGAAGTGCCGTCCGTCAACCAGAACGTGGTCGATTTGAGATTCCGTCTGCTGTGGTGATCTCCAGGTGTAACGATAAGGGAGGCTGTGTTGGAAAAAGGTGCTACGTATGGCCATATTTTTGGAGGCGGCGAAATCAATGAGTCGTAGGCCGTTTTCGTTCGTCTGCTGGTGGGCGCTGAACTTACCAATCGTCGGTCTGAATTCCTCCTCCTGGCCTACCTGAGCGTTCAAATCTCCTATGATGATCTTGACGTCGTGGCTTGGGCAGCGATCGTACTCGCGTTCGAGCTGCGCGTAAAATGCGTCCTTGTCATCATCAGTACTTCCGGAGTGTGGGCTGTGCACGTTTATTATGCTGAAGTTGAAGAATCGGCCCTTGATCCTCAACCTGCACATTCTTTCGTCGATCGGCCACCAACCGATCACGCGCCTCTGCATATCACCCATCACGATGAAAGCTGTTCCCAGCTCGCGTGTGTTGCCGCAGCTCTGGTAGATGGTATGATTACCTCTAAACGTTCGCACCATGGATCCTGTCCAACACACCTCCTGCAGCGCTACGATGCCGAACCCGCGGTCCTTCAGTAGATCGGCGAGTATGCGGGTGCTCCCAATGAAGTTGAGAGATCGGCAGTTCCACGTACCGAGTTTCCAATCGCAAGTCCTTTTTGTTCGCTGGGGTCGTTGCCGTTGGTCTCGGTTCGTATTATTCTGTTGCTGATTTTCCGTTACAATGGTTTTTTACGGCTGGCTCGTAGGGCCTGACACCAACCCCCTACTTTCCGGAGGACCATAGTGCACAGTTGAGCTTAGAGTCCTTCCCTGGCACTCGGACGTAGATCAGCCGCCCCTAACATGGGGATCAGACGCTGTTGTGAGCCGCTCCTCCTGGAGAACAGACGCTCAGGTTTGCCGAAGCAAACCCCCCTTCCCTGTCAGCCGACGACCAAAGGTCCCACCGGGGTTGGTTACCCGATCTTCCCTAAGGTTGCTCATAGTTTCCGGCCGGTACCGCGTGGAGGTAGGGATAGGAGTTGCTGGGCAGAGGCTAGTGGATCACAATGGGATCTGAATTGCGCAGCATACCCAGCCTTTACCGTGCCTTGAACAATTGCTACATAAATTAATACAGGGATTTCTTCAGGATGCCTCTATAGATTTCCAGGGAGTTCCTCTTGGTATTCATACTGGAATATCTATTGGTATAGCTTCAGGAATTTCTCTTATGATTTCGTCCGGAATTCCTGCAGAGATTCTTCTGGAAATTCCTCCTAGGATTTCTCCAGCTATTTTATCTGAATTCTAAAATCCTGAATTATCATCATCATCATTAATTCTAACTGCAATACTTTTAAGATCATCGCTTTGAAAGATTTTTATGGACATTTTCGAATAACATTCTTTAAGGTTTCCGTTCGTATTCATGATGACTTTTTCACAATTCCCTTGGCAGATTTCCGGTTAAACTCCCGTCAGCCCAATGGTTGAGCCTTGGAATATCCTATCGAACGGGTAATTAGATTCTCGATCCTACTGAATGTTCAATATTATAACAGGACTTTTTCAAAAATGGCTCTAGTGATTTCACTATGACTATAGATTCGTTTTTGATAATTTTCTACGGATTCCTTCTTAAGAACTTCCTCTGTCTAGAAGAACTTTCAGGAATTTTACCTGATATTTTTTTGGTAAACATTCGATGCTTACAAAATTTCTCCATGAATTATTCCAGAAATTTCTTCAGAAATTCTTTCAGAAAACCATCCACGTCCACGGATTCCAGACATTCTTACAGCGATTTTTATAGAATATCAAGATTTTAGAATTCTAACATATATTTCACCAGAGATTTCTTCAAGAAATCATTCAAATATTCTTAAAAAATATTAAGAAATATGTCCCAAGCCCCCTTTATAAATTCTTAGAAAAGTTTCTTTAAAAATTTATCCACAGATTTTTCCAAAAACCATCCTAATATTTCTTATAGAGAACCTTCTATTAATTCCTTCTAAAATTGCTCCATTGTTTCTCATCAAAGCGTGACACAATCTATGGACGTTTCTCTTTTAAAAATATATCCAAAAAATCAAGTAACCCAAGGATTTGTTCCAGGAATTTCTTCATCGATTCCTTCCAAAATTCGTTCAGAGATTCTTCAAGAATAATTTCTTTACGGCTCCAAGCAGGTATTCCTTCAGAAAATCATGCAGAAATGAAGACATTTCTCCATGTATTTTCTCGGAAATTCTTCCAGGATTTCTGCCAAAGATGCCATGAGCATTTTTTTTAGAAATGTACCCTAGAAACAACCACAAAAATCCCTTCGAAATTTCTCATGAGATTTTTCTTTTATACTTTACAAAAGTTAGGATGTAACTCTAAACTTTCTTCCAGGATTATCTTAAAAAAATCGCACGACTTCCTCCGGGTCAAAAAATCCATGAATTTTGATAAGCGATTCCTTCAGGAATTCTCCTAAATATTTTTCAATAAATTCCTAAAGGTGTGGAGCGGACCTAGTGTGATGGGTCAAACCATCACGCCTAGGACCGGGGATCCCTTTCCTGAAAAACTCTACCTTCGGAAGGTAACTTACCTTAGGTAAGTACAACCCTGGGTCTCGAGATGAACTAGCCTAGGGTTAAACGGTTTCTCAAGAAGTTTTTTCAGGTATTTATTGAGCAGCACCTTCTACGGTTTCTTCGGAAATTTCCTTATGATTCTATCCAGAACTTCCTCCACGGGTTCTTTCTGAATCTTCTTCAGGAATTCCTCCAGAAGCAGTGGCGTAGCAAGAGGGGATGCGGAGGGTGCGGTCCGCTCCGAGTCCCCGAATTCAGAGGCCCTATAAGCCCGGGAAGGTTTCTTACACTTAGTTTAAACAACGTTCTTCAACCATTTTTTTTATTTGTGAAGCCCTCACTTGAACTATTATCACGATTATTGTTCGGATCATAAATTATTGTTCAAAATTGAGATCTGAACACATGTCACGTCAAAACCCTAATAATAATATTTTGTCGGTTATTTTTGCTCTCGCATGAAGAATAAATGCAATAAACGCATTCCAACGATTTCATTTCGTATTTATTTCCAAGTATTCCTTGAGAGATTTCTGCGAGAATTTCTTCGGGGTTATCTTTTACAATTTATTTAACAATTACTTCAAGGACTTCTATAAAAAATCCTCAAAGATTTACTTCAGAACTTTTTTCAGAGATTGCTTCAAAAAAATTTTTGACCATTGATTTAGGAATACTTACAATTATTTCTTTAGAAACTTCTCCAAGCATTTCTTTAGAAGTTTCATCAAAAAAATGTCAAAATACCTTCAGAAATTCCTTCAAGGATTCCTTTAGGAATACCTCTACGGTTCTACGTATCAAACCCTTTATGGATTATGTCATGAAGTTCTTCAAAGAATTCTTCAGGTGAACCTTAGCGATATTCTCCAAGGATTCCTTTAGAGATTTCTTGAAGAAGGAATCTTGCAGGAGTTCCTCATGAAAAATAACTTTGATGCATTTATGAGATCATGCTTGGAGCCGTACTTGGATGGATCTTTAAGAGATTTCCCAAAGGAATTTTAGAGGAACTCCCGAAGGAAGTTCCTTGTAGAAATGCTTGCAGGATTTTTTAGGAGAAATTTCTAAAGGGATCCTTGAAGAATTTCCTAGGTAGATGAATTCTAAGATGTTTTCGGGAAAAATCATTGAGTTGATTTTGGAGGTTTCTTTGATGACATTCCTGAAGGATCACTATAACATGTGAAGAGAACCCAAGAGCATTTTAGTAAACAGTCATATTTTGTTTGTGGTAGGTTTTATATAGATCCACCCTCGCACACTTTACTAACAAATGCCGTATTGTGTGTTCTTCCTCAAAAAATACCTTGTTGTGGCAGAAACCCCAAAGAATTCCTTCCAAATTCGTTGGTTTAAATAAAATAAAACAATCTTCAAAAGAATTCCTATAGATTTCCTTGGATGAATTACTGCAAGAGGCCTTGGGGAAATTTCTGTGGACCCCCGGAGGAAATTTGTGCATGAATCCTTTAGGGATGAATGTGTTCATCCTTGTAGGAATGTCTGAAGGTATCTTTGTAACGTAGCTAGAAAAAATCCTTGGAGAAAAAGATTAAATCCTTACTGGAACTTCCTGAACGAATTGTGAAAGAGGACTTGAAAAAATTGCCTAAATAATCTTTGGACGATTTCCTGCAGCAATTAGTGGAGTAATTTCTGGAGAAATAACTTCAGGTATAACTAAATAAATGCTTGAACAAATTCATAAGAAACTCTTGACAGGACTTTTGACAGAAAAAAAAACTGTTTGAGGCATTGCAAAAAGAATACTTGAAGAATTTTCTAATGAAAAAACTTTAATAAACTCTAAAAGGATTCCCCTGGGAAATTGCTAATGGGATCAGCCCCAAAAAAATCTTTAGTGGGAATCCTAAAAAATCTTTATGGAATGCTTGAGAATATCACTGCAGAAATTCCTACAGAAACGCTAGGAGGAGTTTTTGGAGTTTCTCACTTGGAAAAAATGCTTAATGAAATCCTTTGAAAAAATTCTCAAAAGTTTCGTGAAGGAAATCCCGACGAAATTGGTGTTACTGCTAAGGAAAAAAACCGTGTGGAAACCTTACAAGAATACCGGATTCAATGAAGGCATTCCAGTACAATTTCTTGGAGAAATCTCTGTGAGAATTCCTGAAAGAATTCTTATGTTTTTATTTGAAGTTTTGAAGCATTTATTGGAGGAATTACAGAGCCCTTGGAGTTATTTTGAAAGGATTTTTGACAAAAACGCTCAAAGGATTTTCCTCAGAGATTCTAATTGAATTTCATAGAGAAATTGGTGTAAGAACCTTCGAAAAAATCTTGCAGGAGTAATTATAGAAATACATGAAGAAATCCTTGCATGAAAGAATTCCTGAAGGATTTCTTGTACAAAATCATTTGTAAAATATCTGGGGAAATCATATATGAAACTTCTTGTGGAATGAACTACTAAAGACATTTTTGGAAAAGTTCATGAATGAAGTCTGGATGAAAATTCTAAAAGCATCTTTGAAGGAATTCCTTAAGAATTTTGTATAAAAACCTTGGAAGAATTCTTAGAGCGATCTCTGGAAAAAATCCCAAAAGTAATCCTCTGTAGAATCCTTGGAAAAATTATCTAATGAATTAAACAAGAAATGCTTTATCTGATTGATAAAACCTTCGCAGGAGTTTTTAACAAGACCCTTGCACGCTATGTCCAAAGTTAAGTATTATGAAAATCGAATGTACCTCAAATGTTATTCCGTAGAATCGTAAGTTTCGACCTCTAGTTTCAGAATCTGTGCGGTTTAAAATATTTAATCTTGGGTTTTTTGATATTTTTGATTTTTTTTCCTATTTTCCCATACAAATGTCGAAAAAAGTCATTTTAAGGTGAATTTCATTCCATATAAAAATGTATGGGGAAAAAACCCAAGATAGATTATTTTAAAACTCATATATTCTGAATCTAGAGGTTCAAAAATAAGGTTCTAGCGAAAAAACTTTGAGGTACATTCACTTTTCATAATACTTCCCTTTGGACATAGCGTGCCTTGTAGAAATTTTGAAAAAAAAATCTAAGAATGTAAAAATCCTAGGAAAAAATCCCGTATGAATGCTTAAAACGATTCCCGATGGATACCTTCCATGAAATCTTAGACTTGCATTAATCATTTAAAGGATGCTTAGTGAGAACGCCTATCAAGGAATTCCTGAAGTAAGTGGCAAAATAGTCTTAGAAAGAATTCCTGAAGGAATACTTTGAGAAACTTCTGAAGAAATTATACGATTTTTTAAAGATGAAGTATATTGTTTCTTTATTATTTAAGAATATCCCAACAAACATTTTAGTTGTATAAGAGTGGAACAAGCCACTCTTTAGCAAACTTTAGCCTAAGAAACTGTCATTCAGCTACTTCTGTTTCTTGGGATATGATTCCATTTTCATCCTACTCAAAACAAAGGAATGAAACGCTTTTTATTTTGTATTTTTGTTAGAAATGAACACGAATGGTAACAAAAGTTACGGAATCAATCGGTGCCGTAATCGCTTTGTTTTCGAATAGGATGAATTTATGATCGTAAGATTACACGGTGACACTACCGGGAATCCTCAAAGACATTTTTGAACGATTTTTTGAAACAATTTTTGGAGGAAAGAATAATATATTCTAGAGAAATTCCTGATGAATTTTCAAAACGTTCCTGGAAAGAATTCTGAAGGAGTCTTATGAAAAATCACAATAGAATTTTTTAGAAGAGTTCCTAGAGGAATGCTATCAAAAATTCCTGAAAGAATCTTTGGGAAAGCTCCTAGAGTGGATGAATAATGAAGATTTCTTTGGAGAAATTCCAGAAAGATTTTTCGAAAGAATTCCTATAGATTTTCTTAGAGAAATTTTGGTAGGCATCCTTAGAGGAATTCTTGAGTTATCATCCAATGGACTTCTAGGAAATTTTCTGAAGGAATTCTAGGGTGAATCTCTTAGCGCAATACTCGAAGGAATCCATGGAGGAATTACTGGAGGAATCATTGAAAAAATTTCTTAAGAAATCTTCAAAAGAACGCCAAGATGAGTTATGAATGCTTGAGGAAATGCCAATATAAATCCGTGGAGAAATCTCTGAAAGAGTTATGTAAGAGAATAAGTGAGAAATCCTTGAAGAATCTTCGGAATAATACTTGACTTCCGTGGAAAATTATTAAAGGAGTGTTTATCGTGTTTATTAAAGGAGTGTTTATCGTGCAGAGAGAAATGTCAAAGTGTGAGCCAAACGAACATGTTTATTGTTTGTAGAAATGGGTCGTTCGAACAGTATTGGAAATTATAATTATTTACTTTTGATATCGATGAATTGATGGCATACTAAATTGTAGTAAAAAAGATAATAATTAACTAATTATACTTTCAAATACTCATGTTCATGTAGAAACTTTTGTATCTTCTCTTCTCGTAAAACCTTCCATTGCTGCTGCTTGATTCACTTCTACTGATATGATTAGCGCTGCTCTTTGCAATGCATTTCATATTTTTTTGATTGCGCTGCTATTTTTTCCAAAATTTTGTAAAATAAAACTCGACCATTAATTAGCAATCGTAAACAAAACAACTTGCACCACACAAAGTCACGCACAAAGTTTGAACATCTAGCTTTGTGGCAAGTGTTGGAAGCAGTTGTAAACAAAACAAACAGCGTTGCCGATTCGTCATATAAAATTTCCGCTCATCTCTATATAGACGATTTTAAGCTTCACAATCAACAAACATGCATCGATTTCTTTCAAATCTTTCTAACTTTTCGGTCCGGGGAGTGGACCTTCTTCAGGGCTCGACTTTAAATCATCAAGTTAAAATTTTAATAGGGTAAAAGCTCCCTTAGTGGAGGTAGTATCAATAGTGGTGGTAGTGGCAATTTAGCACTATTTCGACCAAAAATCTTGCAAATGGCATTTTTAAAAGATGCATCATACCTAATTAATAACATTCATTCGGTTTCATGTTCAGGATTTGTCGAAAAACCTATTTTAAGCGCGGCGGTAGTGTTCCTATAGTGGTGGGTCTCATAAGATTTCAATGGGATGCGCCACTATAGGAACCAATGTTAAATTTTACCTCCACAATAGGAACCGTGTACCTACACTGAACGGCGGCTTGCGGTGAAAATTACTATTCTGAGGGTAAATTTAAATACATAACGCCACTAAATTTGTGCAGACCGAGTTTTGTTTCAATTCAACAGAATTATGTTTACAATTCTACTGTGGACCCGATTTTCAATTAAAAAAAGTTTCTGTTGGCAACCGGATTCGAACCAAGAACCTTGACATCACCAGGCTCGCACGCTACCACTCTATCGAACCGGTTGATGTGAGAAGAAACAAAACGCACACAAGAAGCGTTGCTGGGTCGATGATCATGTGTTGCCATGGTAAATTTAAAAACATTTTTATGCTTGTCATTACTGAAAGCCGCCTTTCAGTGTATAGTTGGTGCAAGTGATTTATTAGCAAAAACTGAAATAAACAATGGTTTTTACATTTTTTCTAGCAAATTTAAGTCAAAAACTACCTATTAACGTTTTCAAACTTTTTATTTTATGGTATTATCAATTTTATTCAATTATTTTACTACAACGTGCTACTAATAGCACCAGTATTGGTACATTTACCCTATGACCAACAGGTCTGTGCCAAGAAGTAGGAGATAAAATGTTCAAATTTATAAAAAAAAAAATGAATCTCATTCTACTAGTGGTCCTTTTTCCGAGATTATTTCAAGAACGTTGCCTTAATTAAACTTTTTAAAGCTGAATACTCTCAAATTGAGCACACCGAAAATGATTCATATCGGGTACTTGAGGTGGTTCAAGTTCTTACACGTGGCACGGTGCATTGGGAACGCCATTCGGGGAACCGTTTCAACCAACTGTACAAACTATCACTATTTCTAAGTCCTCGTAAACATAAAGGAAAGAATATAAATGAATAAACTAACCAGTGAAAGAGTATGACTAGATATCTAATCCTACGTATTAACTGGTTGGTTTTTTCCAACACACGTCAAGAGAAAATTCTGAACTATCAATAACTACGTTGTGCAGCAGACTTAGTGCACACCTCAAAGCTTCCTTCGTCATCCACTGATCATCGTATCATCTGCAACATACAGCATACTATGACTAACTGAACAGTAATTGACTTGCCTAGTTACATCTACGAGGTATCGTTATCGTCATCCGAGAGCTCAAAGGTTAGAGTCGCAGAAATGTAAAATATTGAAAAGAACGCATTTTCGAAAAAGCGTTAAATAGCTGAGATACCGAAGAATAGGTTCAAAATAGCGGAGCTTACGAAAGAAAGAAGACACGAAGTTGCACTGAAACCCCATGCAACAGATTCATTGGAATGGTGTAGAAGAGCACAACTACCTAGTGAACAGAATAGTTGGTGTCTAGTTTTAAAAGATGCGAAATAAGTCAATCAATGAGTTACGACGTCCCTAAACGAGCAATAATTTTTAAAAACATAAACAGCATTTTCAAATCCGAGAAAACCAAACCGAAAAAGTTTCATTACACTACAGATACGGATCGACGTAAAAAAAAAACAGTAAAACAGTTGCCAAAGCTACGTACTTTGCGTACGACATTGATACGGATGTGTTAAAATGAACTGGTTGGTATTTCATCCTAACGTATTTTTTGTACATGAGTTTTAAAAATTTCCGACTGATTCTTGTAATTCTATAGGCAAAGTAACGTTTTGAATTTCTTCTAAATATCTTTCTCTCCAACAGTATTCTGAAAGTTCTACCAAAATCTCAGAGACAATGAAAGTTTGGAAAAATACTTAACATATTGATAGTGCAATCTATGAAGAAGTCCAATGTTTTCGATAGAATAGGAAATGCTATTTAAAGCTATCCTTCAAAACACTCATCCCAAGTAGAATTTTTAGTTAAATAGACTAGAAGAGGTTCTTAGAGTCATCATAAAGCCTAAATAAAAGGGGTTAGGTTTTATGACGGTTCTCTAAACCTCCTCAAGACATATTGCCATTAACCCTAAAAGGGATACCTTCATGGCCTCAGTTTCGTCACCTCGCTGAGTGTGTTCCATCAAAGACGAGCTCTGAAAGGCGCCTGGGGTCCAATGGACCCCAGGTATCCCTTTAAGGGTTAAAAATGTTACTTGGGATGTTCAGTGTCTAGTGGAGCTCCTGAATGCACTATTTTCACTGCACTATTTTCAGAGTAACTTTTCGCTGGATTTATTATTAGTTAGAAAACAATGTTTCTGAATACCTTCTAGTAGACTAGTGATTCTTTATTGAATTAGGGACAGCTGCTGAAATGATTCCTGGTGGAAATCCTGCAGACTCTCAAGAGGTCCTTAACCTTTCTAATGCATCACGTTGGCAACAGCTCACTGACGTAGTGCACGGTTTGGGTGAAAAATTACCCTAATGCACAAGGAGGGTTAAGGAAATTTCCATCTATAAAGGATTTTTTCCTGAAAAACTAGCTGGATGGCATCCACCGACTCTATTAAAGTCCGAGAGAACTGTTGAGATCATCCCGGTTGAATTCATGGACAAAATCTGTAGCTACTTTGTATTGTTGGAAACAATGTGTTGGCAAATATTTTTAGAAAGACTTCAAATCTAACCTTAAAATTCAAGGGAGAAAGAAGTTTTTTTTAAGTTTACTTCATTCAAAAATAACCTTATTTGAAAATATAGAAAAAATCAACCAATTCATTCCAGAGTATGTCCAATGCATGCTTTAGCTAAACGATTCAAGCAAGCCAGGTCTTTATCCGAATGCAATACGTTACTGTACATACTCCAGACCATCCAAAAATGAAGTCAATTTTAGAGAACAACATCTGTAAAACACAATTCATTACCTCCCTCTAAAATGATAAACATCTATAGAACAAGAACGAACGTACATAACTATACCCCTCCTATGGACATATAACAAAAGTAATAACGAATCTATCCAAACTAAAGTAAGGGTTTTAATTCAAAAAACAACCGAAAAAAAAAACAGAAATTTTAATTCTACAGCTGAAAAAAAAACTTTACTACAAAAACATGTTACCAAACCATTTTTACAATAAACGAGCACTTTTGAACAGGACACACCGGTAGAACATTTTGGAAGCAGAGACAATGGACAAAGGATCAGTTGCTATTATTACTTTCCTGTAGTGAATATGAATAAAAGTAAAAAAAAAACAAGCAAACAAGTTTCATAGTGAGCAAACGAACGAAGCAAACCCGAAAACTAATGTTAGTAGAACAATTCGTTCCGTGAGATGTCTATTTCAAGTTTGCAAAACAAATAATAAACACAGTGTTAGTGAAGCAATTCAAACCGGCTCTACATATGTAAGTACACTAGAAAAAGGTGTTGTAAATGAAGAAAACCGATAGTGATCATGGTATTGGTTTTTATATTTCTTTCGTTGGCCAAGATATCCAATAAAAAAAGTGTTGAAATATTGACACACGAGTATCTCATAATTCGAAAGTCCATATTACAAATTTTATGTTTCCAAAAATGTCCTTCATACTGGAGCAAGCTTTCCTCCAGACCTTCAGTGTAATACGAAAGGTCAAAGTGAAAGCCTGGTATTCACCGCATTTCTTGAGGATGTGTCGTACGGTGAAGATCTAGTCCGTTGTCGACCGGCCGTTGATGAAGCCGGCTTGACTACTTTCCACGAACTCATTAGTTTTGGGTGACAGACGGCGGAAGATGATCTGGGATGTCGCTTTGTGGGTGGCGTTCGAAAAAGTTATTGCTCTGAAATTTCACACATTCCAAAATGGTAGTCTTCCTTGTGAATGTGGCAGAACATCCCTTCCTTCCACTTCTCCAGTATCTGGTCGATCGGTTTCCTAGATCCTGACTATAAACCAGTGCAGAGAGGTTGCCATCTTTCCTGGGCCCATCTTGATGAGCTCAGCTGCGATACCATCCTTACCAGCTGCTCTGTTGGCTATGAATTGACGAATGGCACAACATCCTCCAGTGTGTGATCATTTCCCCCTCGGACCCCATGTAACGCACCTAAGACACTCTGACCCCGCGAAAACGCTCCTCTAAAGTCAGTAACGCCTTGCGAAAACTTGCAGAAATCCCTTTGAAATGTCCTAAAATACCATCGAAAACCTCCTGAAACTCCCTCTGACCCCCAGTAACGCACCTAAGACCGTCCAAAACCCCCTTAAATGCTCCTGTAACGCCCTCTGAAACCCTCTGAAAATTCTCTGAAACTTCTTGAAATGCCACCAAAAACTCCCTGAAACCCCCTCGAACCCAATGTAACGCACCTGAGACCCTCTGAAACCCCTGAAAATGCCCTGTAAACCTTGTAACGCCTTGCAAAATCTCCCTGAAGATCCTCTGATACTTCTTGAAATACCAACGAAATCCCCTGGAATCCCCTCGGATCCCCAGTAACGCACCTTATACCCTCTTAATCCCCAGAAACGTCTCGCGAAAACTCGCTTAAAATCCTATGAAATCCTAAAATACTACCGAAAACCCCCTGAAATGCCCTCGGATCCCATGTAACGCATCTCCTTGCAACTCGCCCTTCTTAAACTCTTTGCAACCAATCCATTCAGGTAATAAGCTGAATCATTTTTTTTTATTTGGGCAGTCCCGACTCATTACCTAAATGGAGGTTTTGGTGTACAGAAAATGCTGAAGTCGAAGAATCGGCCCTTGATTCTCAACCTGCACGTTCTTTTGTCGATCAGATCAACAGATTACGCGCTTCTGCATATCGCCCATCACTATGACAGCTGTTTTCAGCTCGCATGTATCACCACAGCTCTGATAGATGATCCATATTATTATTTTTTTTATAGAAGGAGAAAATTGGCTGATCAGATAACCAAGAGGTGATTCCTCGGGTTATGTGGCTTTCGACCCACTAAAAACTCATTTCCTCTCTTCCTTACCTTCGCGGTACGCTTGTTAGGGATGACTTCGAACATGAGTATTCTGTACGATTCGGGAGACCGTTGAAGTAACTGAATCCCACTTGTCCATCCCCGTTATTACTAACAAGTAACATTGTTAGTATTTTCGCAATGGATATGTGGACTGGTACCCGAGCAGAAAAAAATAATAAACGAATAACATATCAAGGTATTTATCTTAAATACTACCATACCTTGATATGCCCCTCATTAGGTGGTAATAAGAGGCAAAATAACAAAAATGAATACCAAAATTTTGAATAAATAACACCTAGAAAATAACAAGTCTTGTTATTTCAATAATGAATGCATACCTAAAATGTCAAGTGCTGTATTTGTTATTCCAAAGTTATTGAATAACAAACTAATAACATTTCTTGTTATTCTATGTTTCATTTGTTCGATGACTTCATGATGTAATAGCAAATCTTGTTCTTCGATTATTTTCACTGCTAAACCAACAAATACTACATCAATACCAAACTCTGCTCAAATACCTCCAACTGTTATTGTGATGTTCTCATAACATTTCGTAGAATAACGCAGCAATAAAAATTTTAGGTATTAGAGCACATGTTGCTCTTCGCATGGTATTTGTAAGGTATGCCCTTCTGCTCGGGTAGGGACATTATTGTAAGTTTAGACACGGTCGTGTCAAACTCCTGCATATCGACTTACCCTCGAAGTTTGCGTTTGATGGTGGGTGGCGTAATCGAGCGGCGTGAAGTTTATATTTACATTTCTTATTCTCTACACCTTGGACATCCAAACTGTTCATGAGTTTAGATCCTAAAGTCTGCGGGTGTAACGGTAACTGATTTCATTATACAAAGCTGCGATTTGTAATCTATCATACCCTGTATGTCTTCTGGAAGGTAAATATACAGTAATACAGAAAATTCAATAGACAGTATCAGATCATTCGGAATATCCTAGGTCAACCAAACTGTTCTTGAGTTTAGATCCTAAAGTTTAACGGTAACTTCTTATATTAAAAGCTATGATTTGTAATCTATCATGTCCAACAAGTCTTCAGTTACAGTTGTTGTTTTCAGCAACTAAGCTTCATAACAGTAAGGAGCCCATAATATCCCGAAAATATGTAACAACGCGTATTGTTCCTCTAACTGCTTTGGTAAGTACAGTGGATTATGTAACACCTTAACGTAGTGGCAAAAGCTATTATCACAAGTGTAGACCTGAAGATATGGTCTCCGGAGTAGTGATGTTGATCTGGAATATCTCAAAACTATCATTACAGATTACAGTCTATAGTTCATTCTGAGACTAGCTACTGTAATCAAGAGCTAAACTTCAGGATAGTTTGGACGACCCCCAATGTCCCAAAGGTTCATAAAAATATATAATAGACTTTAGGTTGGTCCAGCCATCGCTATTGATTATGAAACGTTACTCAGTATGTCAGATATAGCTGATGCTACGAGTGTAGACCTGAAGTTCTGAACTCATGGATAGTTTGGCTGACCTGGAACATTCCCATAGTGTCTCTAAATGACATTTCAGATTTCAAGAGCTTCATGGATCTCAGCAGATCCTATGCTATTATTTATGGTGAAAACACAAAGTTTTTCTTGTAGATTTGAAGAGCTTCATTATAGAACAGTTTGGACGACCGTGAATGTCCCAAAGGTTTATAATAAAAAAGTAGACTTCAGATTGTTCCAGTAACTGCGGTTGATTATGCAGCGTTACTCAGTATAACAGATATGGATACAGTTTCGAGTATAGACCCGAAGTCCTGAGCTCCAAGGAAGTTTGGCTGACCTGGAATATCCTTATAGTGTCTCGAAATGCCATTTGAGATTTCAAGAGCTTCGCGGATCTCAGCAGATTATGGTATGCTATTATTTATGGTGAAAACACATACATTTTTTCTTGAAGATTTAAAGGACTTCATTATAACAGTAACTGCAGTTGATTATGTAGCGTTTCTCAGTTTAACAGATATGGATACTGTTACGAGTGTAGACCTGAAGTCCTGAACTCCAAGGTAGTTTGGCTGACCTGGAATATCCCCGTAGTGTCTGTGAATGACATCTGAGATTCCAAGAGCTTCGCGGTCCCCAGTAGATTATATAATACTATTATATATGGTGAAAACACATAAAATTATTCTTGTAGATTTGAAGGACTTTATTATAGAACAGTTTGGACAACCCTAGATGTCCCAAAGGTTCATAATAAAAAAGTAGACTTCAGATTGCTGCAGTAACTGCGATTGATTATTTAGCGTTTCTCAGTTTAACAGATATGGATACTGTTACGAGTGTAGGCCTGAAGTCCTGAACTCCAAGGTAGTTTGGCTGACCTGGAATGTCCCTATAGCGTCTATAAATGACATTGTAAATGTCAAGAGCTTCACGGATCCCAGTATCTTATGCAATGCTATTAGTTGTGGCGGAAAAACATGAAATTATTCTTGTAGATTTGAAGGACTTCACTACAGGACAGTTTGGAACACCTAGAACATCCCAGAATATAAAACACCTTTTGATATTCTTGATGAAGGCTACACACCAAAAATCGATTGAGGGTTTCAGCAAAATTTTGCCGAGCTGAAGGTTTCAGCAAACATTTTTGCTGGAATTCAGCAAAATTTTGCTGATCTGTTCAGTAAACTCTGCTGATCACCAGTAACGTTTTGCTGAAATTCAGCAAATTTTGCTGAAAGTTCAGCAAAAAATTTTGCTGGGCCCTTCAGCACGACAAAATTCAGCAAAATATTGCTGAAAGCGTTTAGTGTGTAAATGGATACATATATGTTGGGGTCATATATGACCCCTCCGGCTCAAAAGGGTTAAGCGACTTCGCTATTGCAATGAGTTTGTCGTTTGTCACCGAGACAACATCGCTACCCAGTCAACCAGTGATCGTATTAAGATGTTGCATAAGATGTTAAAGTGGAGTCGATATGCGTACATTTTACATGCGCCTAAATGGAGGCATGCACGCATATGGCATCCACTTTATCATCTTATGCAACACCTTATACGATTACTGGTTGTCTGGGTATGGCCAGTTTGGCCATAGGTGACGAAGGTCTTGTATAGTGGCGGCGTGGGAAGATTGTTTTCGCGATCTTCTGAAGTTTCTCGGGGGAGCGTTTTGAAAGTACTGACGTGCCCTTCGTTTTGGCCATGACTACTCTGCAGGCATCACCCTAGGCGTCGTGTTGACTGCCTTGCAGAGATTTTCGAAGCACGTGCCTTAATCTCTTTGTCCAGTAGTGCCAGTTTAGCCTCCCGTAGGGAGCTCTTTGTATTCCTTCTAGCTCTTAGGATGCGCGGAGCTCTGCGATTTCTGGACAACCCCAGTATAATGGTTTGCGTCTATTTCTGGGTAGGGATCGCCTTGACATTGCGGCGTCACATGCACGGTTTAGGATTCCAACTAAATCATCGCTGGATAGATCGTCGGTGTTGCCCTCCATAAACAATCGCTCCACAGATGCCAGCTTATCGAAGCACCAGGTCAGCCATCCCCGATGACGGTCGATGACCTTTGGCGGTGGCCGTCTTTTTTTTTCGTGTTCTACCCTGCATTGAATCGCCAGATGGTAACTGTGCGTGTATCCATCGTCAACCCTCCAGTCCGAGCTAGGGTTTAGACTCTGTTGTAAACCGCTCCTCCTAGAGAAAAGGCTATCAGGTTTGCAGAAGCAACCCATTCCCCCTTTCCAGTCAGCCTAAGTATACGACAAAAGAAATGACAGAGGAGGTGCACATAAACTTAACATACAGAAGCGTGGAAAGGTGACCCAAGTGTTTTACTGAATCCGTGAACAGCAAGGAGATAAGCGTGTCGACCCTAGAGATTGAGGTCTAAACAGAGTCTAATCAACCACCTTCTCTGATCCTCTCCTTAAGCCGACGGTAGCTGCCAGCGTGATCGCCATTAGTTACGCAACAAAGAGATGATTTTTTTGTATCATATGATACACATACTGAAAATTACATGACATGTAATCATCATAGTTTTATTTCTAAAGATGATGCACTTTAAAACTCACTGTTCAACTTTGCTCTCGAATCAACTATTATATCGTGTGTAGAGAAACCCGGAGAAATTCGCGAAAAGGCCGTAACTGACAAAATGTACACAATTTAAGTGATTATAAGAGTGAAAAGTGAAAATACTCACAAACTTTCCTTGATATCACTTTTCTAACTATTGAAAATCACGGGTTTAGTAGAAGGCGTAATCCCATTTTGTGTCGCACGAAACAAAACAAGAATTACGCCTTCCACTCCTAGTGTTTTTGTTTACGAAAGTAAATGGCGAAACTGAAATCACAACGTAACACGGCGATAGTGAAAGGCGAAACTGAAATCAAAACATAAACACGGCGAAAGTAAACGGCGAAATCCTGTCAAAATCAAAAACAAGGCGAATAGTAGAAGGCGATTCTGAAATTGATATCGATTCAAGACGCGTACACTGGGAAAAAAATCTTCATTCCTTCTACACTGAGAAAAAAGGTATAGTAATGCGAACCACGACAGTGTGCTTAATTTTACCATGCCCAAATATCGTAAACACAACCAAACATTTCTTTACATCATCCACAAATCAATAAAAATTACCATGCTACATGGTAACTGTAGCATGCTGAGTTTCATAATATACATATTCAGCAATACTATATGATTTTTACCATTCGGTGAGCTCACATAGTAATATTGACTAGAAAAATGTTATCCCGAACTTTCAACATTTTTGAGCTTACAAAGCATCATAGTTGTTGCAATCATGATTCTTAACTACTTGTTTTAGTAGCGACCATCATAAAATATCCTCCGCACACCACACGACTTGACGTGTTTTTGTCTAAAGAAATTTTGTAAAATTTGATCAAATTCCTGAAATTCCCCTTTTAAAGCAAACTAATAGGCAGGCATGGTAAGTTTATCATTAATCTAATATTTTTCCATTGGTGTCGTATTCGATAAGGCAATTTCACATAGAATGTTTCTGATTTTAACAACAACAAGCACTAGGGTTGCAGTAGATCTATTTACAAAATCCTGTGTTCCAGATATCTAACCGCTGTTACCGATTGAACCGGAAAACCCGAAATTACCACCAGCAGTTGTTCCGGACACTCCAGTATCAAGATCAGATTCGAGGTACTGCAAAAGAAGTCGTATCGGGAGTCTCCGCTCAATCCGATGCTGCGCATTATTGGCCCATTTTCGCTAGATTGCACGGTCCTTACATTTTCCATTCAAATTCCGAGGCAGTTCCAGAATCCGCCAGCTGACCAAAAACTATGCACATCGCAAGTACGTGTAACAGCCTGTAAATGTTCCAGAGAGGTCGTTTCGTCAATCATCACCCGAATATCGTCGCCCAATTACCCATAGAACTTTCGCCGACTGGACCCATCCTCAGCAGTGATGTCAGATTTTTTCGCGAGTGCTTCCGTAGATGAAATTGATGAGCGGGGGGGAGAATTTCAGAATTTTTATTCCGTAGATTTAAGTTGAAAATCCGTAGATTTCCCGTAGCTTTCCGTAGGTTTCCGTATAAAAACCGGGTTTTCTGTAGATTTATTCTACGGATCCGTAGTTCCGTAAAATAAGCGCAGTTCCGTAGATCTACGGAAATTTCCGTAGATCTGGTAACGCTGATCCTCAGATCCTCAACCAATCAAACCCTGCCTAGGCGCTTGTGAAGCATATGGATCATCATAACTGTTTATTTTGTCAATTGTGGTTCTAAATAAAATAAATAAAATTTAAATGAATTTGTTTCTCTGCATTTTTTTTTCCAACGTAAACAAAACAGATGACACTACTGGTGAACTACGCGCATAGTAATTGAAACCATATTACGATGGTCAAGCGTACTATGCGCATAGTAAAGTTAACTACGAAATTTGATTCAAAAATACTATGAAATGTAAACATAAAGCAACATAGTAAATTGAACCCCGCACATGGTAGTTTCAAGCAAAAAGTATGGTCTACCAAAATCAAGTAGTAAAGGTGTTTTAATTTCACCCTCGATACAGTCAGAATTACCATGTCCGTTTTTTCAGTGTATGTGTCCGGGACACGGATTTTTGCAATGGGGGTAAACAAATGTTTTGTATTAGTGCGACTCATACTTTTGATGAGGCACCATACAACAGCGACTCATACAATTTAGAGCACATACTATTCATGCACTAATTTGCCTGCGTAATCGGGTATTGATTGCATATACTTTGGATGTGGTTTGGCACATGGATATTTGCCATTAAGTATGAGACAATTTTCCTGAGTGTAGTATTGGGCGTATTTACACTGAAATAAATTTTGTTGTCGTTTCAACCGAATCCATGGTAGAATTAAGAACTGTACCAACAATTTTCAACCGAATGCAAAATTCTGGTAATTGTACTGACGCATTGTCAATATTACCATGCGTGTATTACTGTTGACTAAAAACATTCTTGGTTCTACTATTTGGGCATTGTAATTTCGACCATGTAGACTTGAATGTTGCGCGTCTTAGATAAGCATGGTCAAAAATACAATGTCAAAATAGTAACATCAAGAATGTTTTTAGTCAATGGTACTTCACGCATGGTAATATTGACAATGTTTCAGTACAATTAACGGAATTTTGCATTCGGTTGAAAATTGTTGGTACAGTTCTTAATTTTACCATGGATTCGGTGGAAACAACAACAAAATTTATTTCAGTGTAGCATTATCGGGCATCAATTCGGCCGTAATAAAATACAGTAGACGTTCGATAACTGCAACATGTTTACGTTTCACTTAGCGAACGAAATTCGGTAACTGCAACGACTGACAGATGTCAACAAGTTGTCAAACGATAAAAAATAACCGTGAACGTGATCCGACTGTTCATTTGGGCTAACATGGCGCACCATTTTGACGTTTGGCGGTGCGATAACTGCAAATTTGTTGCACTTACCGGACTTGCAATTAAAAAGCATTGCAGTTAAACCATTTGCACCGACCGAACGTCTACTGTAAATGCAATTTTTAGTGCAAAAATTAACAAATTTGTACTGTTTTATTAGAAAATCAAGAAAATGTGTCAGAATTGTGTCATTTAAGCATGTTCGTGTTAAATTACTCTGAATTACTCCTAAATAGGAATTGAAATTGTATCAGCAAAATTTTAATTGTTGTTTTCGCAATGTTATTGCTTTGTCAGTTACGCCCTATTCGCGAATTACTCCGGAAATGGCACAATCATCACATTGTTACATGACCGTGCTCCTTGGCTTTGTAGAATATTTACCTCCACAATATTTACAACTGCAAAATAAGCAGCCCTCCGCTACAACTACAACGACACCAAAAAAGTATCCACTCACTTTGCCGAAACCCGGGATTGAACCGGGGACATTTAGATCTTCAGTCTAACGCTCTCCCAACTGAGCTATTTCGGCTCACGGAGAAATGGAACAAAATAAAACACAACACAGTTCACAACTCCGATAAGATGTTTTTATTTAAATAAAATAAATTAATCACGCTTTCGAATATTTACCGTTAGGTGGTGCGCCTTCTTCGCATCGCAGAGGAGAATTCCGATAAGAACGTTATACATATATGGTGATGGCTGATCGACGACAGTGTAGGCGTCGATTGAACATTAAAAGTCTTCCCGTTTACAGTTGGGTTCCCGCCGCGTGGTGAATGCATTGGTCGATCTTGCCCTGGTAGGCCAACGGGACGGCATTTTTGCATCCGTAACCGCCCAGCTTGTGGATGGCGGCGTGATCCAAACAATCGATAATTCCGTCTCCGTTACAATCCTGTGGGCGATAAATTCGGGTATTAATCAAACCTTTGTTCAGACGAGTTCGTTGAACCGCTCTAGCACAACTTCTATTCCCTTCTTCGCGCTCATCGTCATCATCATCGAGACGAGAGATGACTCAAGAACTGGTCGCGGATGGAACAGATAACGACACCACACCATCTCAGCGAAGCTTTCGGTCAAGGGCGATCATCGTACGCCCCTAGGCGATTCATATTCGTTACCAACCGACATAGGGAGGGTGGGCTATAAAATGACATTGATTTGCATTCTTTCTTACCTGTCCGAACTTCCTCATGTAACCCTGCACGGTTGAGGCCGCACATTGGGGATCGTTGGCGCAGTTGGCGTAAGCTGTGGAGGAGAAATAAAAAAAAAAACATAGTTCATAGCTGTACAAGTTGAAAATATATCTAAGTTTGATAGCTTGATAGTATAGAGATCAGAAGATTCTGTATTGGAAAAAAAATCATAGAAACCGAAGCAGGTTTAAAAATTATCATTTTCAAGGAGTTAAAAGGGTCTTCAGAAGGATTTTAGGGGTCATTTGAGGGTTTTTTTTTTCATCTGTATTAACGTATTCTGTATTTATGTATTCTCCCTTCCGAAGGAAGAACTCACATTTTGCGAGTATGTCGGGAGTGGGATTCGATCCCAGGTGCTCGGAGTGATAGTCAAGTATTCTAACCATCACACCAGGTGCGCCCTGCCAATGTGTTTCTGGAATTTTTATGTTTATTAACGAGATTTTTAACGCAAGACTAGTTTATTTGAAATTGTTTCAGGGCTGTTTCAGGTAGTTTCAGCGGTTTTACATGGGTGTTTCGCGAAGTATCAGGGATTTTCAGGGGTTTCTGGGTCGAATGGGGGAGGGGGGTGTAACAGGGACGTTTCCCAAATAACAAAGTTGTCACAGAAAAGTAACAACAGCGCAGATTTTTGTTGCGCAGAAGTCACTGTGACTAAAAGAAACACTTACTAGCACATACTTCTAAGTAAGTTACAGTGACTTCTCCGCAACAAAAACCTGTGCCGCCGTAACTCTTCTGTGACAAGTGTATTACTTGGGTTCAGCGCGACTCAGGATGCTCCATGAAGGTTTACAGTTTTTGAGAGTTTTAAACCCCCCTAAAACTCTCTAAAGGGCCTTTCGATCAAAAGTTTGGGGTCATGTAATTTTTTTAGGCCCATATCTCCGCCAATTTGCGTCAGACTTCAAAACCCTAGGTTTCATTCAAAAGATAATAAGTCAAAGAAACTTTGAACATGACATGATTTAAAAGAAACTTTAAAAAAAATGTATGTAAACTTAACCCAAAGTTGCCAATTTTTTTTTTAAATTAATATTAACTTACGGCAGTATCGCTGGAATTTGGGTCGACCAAATTTTAAGATGTGAGCGGTAATATAACCTATTTTCTATTAGCTTTCAACTGCTTTTTACCGAACTTGGCTGAAAATTCTAGGAAAAAAGTTATTAAGTAAATTAACTCTTCATATCATCGACCAAAAGTTTGGAGTCACCCCTCAATATGATGTATCAGCCAAAAGTTTGGGCACAGAGTTTGGGGTCACTTTCGTAAAACGTGGCAAAGTGATTTGATGATATCTTCGTCATTTATAGTTCAATTTTAATTCTTTTTGGCTCATTTCAAAGATAATTAACTAAATTTACGTTTGATGTCTTTAACTTAACGTATTTAACAATTTTTGTATATAACAATGTTATGTAAAGTTAACACATTTCACCACATTTCAAAAAATAACTTAAACTTAACTTTACGTTAAGTTTTAGTATGTAAATTTCAACAAATATGTATGGTTCAATGTATATGCAGTAAGTATCATTCATTATGTTTCAAATAAGCCAAAAAGAATAAAAATTGAATGAAAGATGACAAAGATATCAACAAATCACTTTTCCATGTTTTACGATAGTGACCCCAAGCTTTTGGCCGATACATTTTTTTTTTTGGTCGATGACATCAAGGGTTAATTTACTTAATTACTTTTTTGTTAGATTTTTAGCTGACTCCTATAAAAAGCAGTTAAAAGCTAATAGTAAATGGGTTATATTACCGCTCTCATCTTGAAATTTGGTCGACCCAATTTCCAGCGACACTGTCGTAAGTTTATATTCATTTTTTAGAAAATTTGGCAACTTTGGGTTAAGTTTACAAACAAAATTTTTTGAAAAAGTTTCTTTCAAATAATGTTTAAAGTTTGTTTGACTTATTACTAGGGGGTCTTGCCCGGGATTTCCCGGGACAAAAATCCCGGGAAATCCCGGGAGTTGAAAAATCCCGAATCTCGGGATATTTTTCTTAAATTCCCGGGATTTCCCGAAAATAGAAAAATTGCAAAAGTGTGTTGTATTAAAACATAACAATTCACACAAGACGTTTTTTCCAAGATTTTTTCATCAATTTTTCATTTTCGCATTCGATTGTACACTATCTGGCAGGTCCATCTTTTTCTAACGAAACCAAATTCTTGATGGGAATCCTTGTGAATATGCAACTGATTTGATAGAATACTATAATGAGGATTCGAACGATTTATTATAATGCAATTTTCCTGACTAAATTTTTAGTTGCAAAATTTGTAGACGTTTTCCGCTAATCATGTCAAATATTTTCAAGTGGAGCTTCTGCAATTTTTATAAATACCTGTAGCCATTTCTGACAGACTTCACAAGTAAATCTGATGCTGAAAGGTACTAGATTTCTAGAGTACTACATTTTTAGAGGTTAAAGGAATCCAGCTAGAAAAATGTATTGATATTAACGTGATATGAGCAATTGGGTTGTTTAGTGAATAAAATATTGCTATTTTCTATAGCCTAATCGAAAGAGCTCATTTTTCTGAGTATAACGTGATTTTATTGGATTCCAATACCTTTGTTTTGATGGTTTAATTAACACAACAGTTTTTATTTTCGTGGATAGAATGACAGTTCAATCGATAAAGTGACAGTTCAACCCGAACAAAAAAATTTCCCCATACAAACTTTAAATGCATTTTAAAAATAGTTCCCGGACTCCAAAAATTATGAAATTTTGGATTTCGACTAATTTTTGGGCGCAGAATCCGATTATGGAATAATCCGGATACCCCTAAAGAACCCAATTCTAACAGAATTGTAACGAAAGTCGTTCACATGAATCACAAAATTTTGGGAGGCTTTCATCTATAAAATTTGTGAAAACATCCTCAATGCACTTCTGCAGGGCTTTACTATCATCAAGCAGGCATACGATTGCAAAAATGGTTTATTGGCTAAGAATGATTCAGCTCATAACTGTATGAAGTCGATAAAATAATAGTTGAAATACACGGCATGTTCCAGTAGTGATGTAGGTAATTTTATAAAATAAGAATAAAAAGAAAATTCGAAAACAACACGGAAACATCTGGAGATTTCTCAAAGAAAAAAAGACAATTACACCGTCTTCGGCCAGAGGCCTCACAGACTGAACATTACTAAAATTAGACAACGGACAACACATATAACACTCAGTGGCTCAGTGGAGAATTTTCCGTCTGACGAAAAGTTTTACCCGATTGGAGCAGGAAACAAACCCACACTCCAAGGCTTACTAGACACCTAAACGACTGACGCCGCTAACCGCTCGGCCACGAATTCTACAAAAATAGTATTTTTCCAAATATATCGAAAACAAGATCAGTAAAGCTTCGTGATGAAATTTTCAAAGTCAAAAAAAGAAACGTCTGAAGGTGGGAAGGCATTTCTTATGTATTTCATGGAAAATTTTTTGTATGAACTTTTAAAAGATTTTTTGAAGACATTATTGTAAGGATTTTTTGAGAAAGCAATCTTTCAAATCATTCCAACCTTTTCCACCTTTTCCAGCAAATCTCAAATTTGCTCCCAAAAATAACATATGGAGAGGCCAAATGGATCAATGAAGTAATATCCCCAGAAAATCCGTGGAGTCTTTTGAAATAAGTTAAAAAAAATCGACGACAACTTCAGTAAGAATTCCATCCAGAACATTTTCATGTCTTACATGGTTAAAATGGGATTATTTGTTTTTTTTTGCGAAATTTCATCTTTTTCGCAAATTTAAATAATCAAAAAATATTTTTGGAAACACATTTTATACATTTTTACTTGTTTTTGGAAAATTTGGATTTATCCCGGGATCCCAGGAAATCCCGGGATTTTAAAAATAAAAATCCCGAATCCCGGGATTTTTTTCAGTCCGGGAAACAAGACCCTCTTATTACCTTTTGAATGAAACCTAGGGTATTGAAATCTGACGCAAATTGGCGGAGATATGGGCTTAAAAATGACATGTTTTTTATGGGGTGACCCCAAAATTTTGATCGGGAGTGTAGTTTAAAGGCGTTTGTTGATGTTTCACGGACGTTTTAAGGGGTTTTATTATAATTTCAGGGAGGGTGCAGTGGCGCTTGAGTGTTTCAGGAAGTTTTAAGAGACATCGGGGAGTTTCAGGGACGAATTAGATTTGTTTCTGGGGATTTCGGGAGCGTTTTAGGTAGATCCATTGGGTTTCAGAGGGGTTTCACAGGGTTTCCTGGCTTTCAAACTTTCAGTTTTCAAGAAAAGAAAGGAGTGGAGCTTCAGGCTGAGGAGGATTCCAGGGCATTTGAGGGTGCTTCAGGGTTTTTTGTTGTTATATTTTGTGCATTCGTAGGGTTCCATAGTATGTCTCGTAACATTGGTTTATATTGTGGGTTCCACTTATATGTTACAAGGAGTAGAAAACCACGAAACGGCTTCGGGTGAGTTTCAGAGGATTTTCAACGCGTTTTGGAGGTGTTTTCAGTGGTTTCTAAGGGTCTCAGGTGCATTACATGGGGTCCGAGAAAGTTTTAGGGGGATTTTGTAAACATTTTAGGAGCTTTCAGAGGATTTTTAAAATATTTCAGAGGCGTTTTCTGGAGTTTCGGAGGGTCTCAGGTGCACTGCAATTTTTTTTGCTGGTAATCAGCAAAATGTTGTTGCGTCCAGTTATACGAATTGCCATGAATCGGTTTTTTTCTCAGTTTGCTGAACAATCCAGTTATTTTGACAAATAATCAGCAAGCCTTTGCTGAAATTCAGCAAAATATTTGATGAAAACTCAGTAATTTTTATTGCTGTTTGTTTGTGTTGGAAGCATTTCAAAATTTTAATGTGTGGGAGAAAGTTTCAGAAGATTTCAGCGGATTTCAGAGGCTTCGGAGGCTTCGCTGCGAAGGCATTTTCAGAGGTTTCGGTGGGTCTCATGTGCGTTACAGGACCCCATGTAATGTAATGGGTTTTAGGGGTATTTTTGAAGCATTTGAAAGCATCCCGGAGGCGTTTTTAGCGGAGGGTCTAAGGTAAGTGGTCCGAGGGAGTTTTAGAGGGATTTTTGAAGCATTTCTGGCGGTTTCAGAGTGTTTTTTGAAGCATTTTCAGCGGGTTTCAAAAGCATTACGCAGGAGTTTTCGGTGGTTTCTGTGGGTCTCACGTGCATTACATGGGATCCTAGAGGATTTAAGGGGGATTTTGAAAGCTTTGCAGGAGGTTTCTGAAGGTTTCAGTAGATTTACATCGGGTTCGAGGGGGTTTAGGGGGATTTTAGAAGCATTTCAGAAAATTTTAGAGGATTTTTAGGAGACACCTTAACTAAAACCCTTGAAACCACCTGAAACGCCCCTGAACCTCACCTGCCTTGAAACACCTCTGGAAAATTCATAACCCTATTGAAATGCCGTTGAAATTCTCTATTGGAAATACCCCTGAAAACTCCTTTGAGTTAAGGGTATTCCTGAAACCCCGCATGATACGACCCTAACCAGAAAAACGTCGAAACGCCCCTGAAGCTTCCGTAGTTTCATTGAAACGCCATTGAAATCATGCCAATTGAAAATGTCCCTGAAACCCCTTGGAATGTCTATAAAATGCTCCGAAATATTTTCTGAACATAACACATTGAAATGCCTCTATTATGCCCCTGAAATGCCTTGAAACGCCTCTGAAACCCATTTGTAACGCCCATTTAAGGCTCCTGGTATTCCCAGCCTTAAAGTTCCTTAAAAAGTCCCTGAGACCCTTAATATTATGCATTGAAACGCCTCTTCCATCAAAACGCCAAGAGTATGTGACGGAACGCCATGAAACAACTCCCTGAAACGCCCCTAAAGCCCCCTGCAATCCCCTTTTTTAGGGCTCGCTGGGAAGTTTCGAGATACTCCCTTGTCTCCATCTCAATCTCAAACACCCAAGGCTATTCTCGTGAACTAAGTTTCCTCACTACAACCTCAACTTAAGTTATGCATAGAATTCCCTGTTTTTATTCCTTTTTATGCACATTTTCAATGTGTGCACTTTCTGTCAGGTGCATAAAAATCCGAGATGAACTATTTTCGAGTTAAAAATTTCGTTAATAAAAACAAAAAGGATGCATAAAAAAAAGTCTCAGTGTATCTCCACACAAAATTTAACACCGAATTGTGCATAAAATAATGTGATTGCTTACACGGAACCGCCAAACTACCCAAAATTGAGTTCTTTTGACGCAATCCCATAGTTCCGCCCAATAAGCCAAATTTGAGTAAATCGATTAAACTCACACTAGGTAAATTGCCTTTACCTCCAGCAAAAAAATATACTTAAGAGTAGGTAAATTCAACCCAAGACCCCCCCTCATTCAACCCAAATTTGAGTATACCTACATTTACTCAAAATTGACTTATTGGGCTCAAGGACCCCCATTGGGTAGACGCATCTCTGTTTGTTTTTGACAACATCGGTGGGGGAAAGAGGGAAAACAACCTAATTTTGGGTAACTAGTTTATTCGATATACTCAGCTTTGAGTAAAATCGACCCAAAAATTAGGTAGTTTGATTTCTCCGTGTACGGTTATTTAAATTGACATTTGTAGAGTTCTATGTTTAACTGCTTAGCTGGTAGTGCAGCTTTGGCACTGTTGTCGTTCTGACTTCAGCTAGGTCGGGGAGGTACGACCCGAGCATCTGTTCACCAAGGAGATGCGGCTCAAACAGCGTCTGTTCTGGCATCCAGCGAGTGAGTAAAGAAATGCTGCATCACGCTCAGCTAGATCTAAGGTGGTAGCTCCAGCTAGATCTAAGCGTGATCGTCCCAGTGTTGGTTGTGACGCTAAACAGAACTGGCACCATGTTCCTCCGGTGAGACAGAAGTGTTGGCGTAGGCCCAATAATAGCCACCCGTAAAATCCCCATTTTACGAATAATGTAGGAGAGAATACGACGCGATACAATCAGCAAAGATCCACGTGAGTCACGTGACGAAGAAAAAACTACGATTGGAAACTTGAAACATTGAATTGCAAGTCCAAGTGACTTTCGTAGGATGTGACAGGATTATCTACGATGAATTACATCCCCGCAACTTCAACATCGTAGAGTTGCAAGAACTTTGTTGGACTGAACAGAAAGTGTGGAAAAGCGGGCATCGACCAGCTAGCTTCTCACAAAGCTGTGGCACCACCAACGAACTGGGAGCAGGATTCATAGTGTTGGACAAGATGCGACAACATGTGATCGGCTGGCAGCCGCACGCATACCAGGAACCAGAATATTATCGAACTTGAATGAACCTAAAATCTTCTTTCACAGGGTTTCAGTTTATGATTTACCCTTTCAGAAAAGCCTTGGTTCAAAATATTCTATCGGTGAAAAATGAAATAAATCATATTTGAAGATTTTCTATCGAATTGCAGTACATTAGAGTTTTTTTTTTAATGATTAATATAGTTTCGACCAAATCTTTAGTGTCTGATAGCCAAAAAAATTTGAGAGAAATATTTTAGAATAGTATACTTAATTACTTACTTGCTACTTCTGAACTCGAGTTCATCCCGTTCATCAATGCCTTATGGAGAATTAATATCCACTGTGTAACCTGTCGGTTACATCCTTAGATTTTTGTGTTTGTATGAGCCGAATGTTGGCAGAAATTTCATGTTTTTTTAATGTAAATGTCAGAAGGTCCCACACGACTGAGAGGGTTACTCCGCTACCAATATTAAAACCTAGCATTACTGAAGGGGTAGAACATGGCCATCGTTATTTTCATGTTTATGGGTGTCATGGCCGTGGATTTTGTCCCATGGGCGCTGCCATCTTCCAAATTGAAGATTTTTTGGCAGAAGTATTCAGGCGTCCGTGTGAGTCATATCGATCTTCGTGATTGTTGAAAAGTAGTGTCCGCGGTGGTTTTTCTACCACCCCCCCCCCCCTTTTATGGAGGGATACCGGGATTGCGGCCTACTCCCGTTCAGGTAATTTGGTCCCTATCAAAAATCTCCGACCATCCTGACGGAACAATATATTTCCTCTAGGACCTCTTGCCGTATTTTAAAATACGGTCCTCACACGGGTCGGCTCGGAAGTCAAAATGGCTTCCGAGTCTAAATGCCAAGGACACCCCGTCGTCCGATTCCGGACGAATCCCTCGGGCCGCCGGCTCTAATTATCTAGGAGGGACCTCTCTCGGCACGGTCACTCTGGTCTCGTCCTGGGCCGTGCCGATACAGCCTATGAGAGAAGACGCCTTCAAGCCCAGCAACAACAACCAAGCAAAGCCGCTGGACAGATCCGATGTGCTTCCGGATCCACGGGCACCATCACCGAGCAGCCCCGCTGCGAGAATCCGGCCACACGGTAGGGCTACCGCAATCGTGCGTAACCGTGGAGGTCAACGCCGAAGGAGTAGAGTAGTGAGTACCCAGTGATCGATCCCCTCTCATACACGCCACACGAAATGTTTTCTTACACCCACACGCCACAGAATAGGGTTCATAAATTGTTTAAAGAACATGAAAATTCTTGTGTTTTCCATACTTTGTCACGCGTCCCTTGATCACCCAGTAGTAAGCCGACTCTGAGACCCAGTTCGAGGAGTTTCTTGCTGCTGCTAGCTTGTACGGGTTAGTAGTTGGCAGGCAGCTAGTTACAACTGGGCCGGTTATGGGATAGGCACCTTTTATCACCTAGAGCATAGGTTCCCAAACTTTCAGGTCGCGCGACCCCCTTTTGCCAGCAGACGTAGTTTTCGCGACCCCCCATAGAAATTCCCTCATTTGTTGTCTGTTACAGTCGAATATTTTACTGTCTCTCGCGACCCCCTGGATGAAGGCCGGCGACCCCCCTGGGGGGTCGCGACCCACAATTTGGGAAACTATGACCTAGAGCTTCAAATTCCGTTAAACCCTACCCAACTACAAATAATTCAATAACGTTTTCGCGGCCGAGTATGATCCCTATAACTTCCTCCCTTGTATTATGTTCGCATTTCGTTTTCCGGCAGCCGTGTGATGTGACCAGCCCATGAAAGTCTGCCATGTGTTAACCTCACCAATTGTTATAGTCATACGCGACAACTTGTGACGTAGTTGGGGGGGCAAGGCCTCTCAAAACCAATAAAATGTTGACCAAATCGATGCAGTTTATCCAAATTAGGCATATTCACGTGGAAACTAGTGCATTTACTCGAAAAAAGTTGCATTTTGTTCAATTTTGGGGAGCTTCGCCCCCCTAACTACGTCACAAATTGGCGCGTATGGTTTTAGTGAATTGCAGTTTAACAACATTGCACGACTCAAGATGTGGTAGTCCTTGAATAAATATTAAGTCTCTGTGGTAGATCACTTGTTCAGATCTTGCAAAGAATATAACAATAATAAGGTAAGTTCAAACAAAAGAGTAGTTTTTTATGCAATCATAATAATTTTCAATAAAGAGGGACTTAACACTTAGGAAATCCCATACCGAACATATTTGAAGAATGACAGTTTTGCAATTCAAAAAAAATATAATAAATTAATCACATTGCACTTTTGGCATGTGTTTTCAGTGCATTATGTTCAAACTTATCGTAATATAGTAAATATTCGTGGATACGTTTAAGCTTTCTTGATGTCTACACCATTTTTGAATAAAATTGATAAAATAATACTTAATGTTAAACTGTAAATATGTATGTTAGCTCAGTATGGTTGTATGTACTCTGTAGGCCGGAATATGAGAAATATATGCTTTTGTGGCTTGAACGGCCCTACCACAATGGATAAAATAACTGATTGCTAAAAAAAAACCTAACGGAAAAAGAATTAATCGATCTCTTTCTGATCGAAACTTTCCACAAATATTAGTAGTCGATAAATATGCAAACATGAGTGAACAAGCATTATTCTATTCTTAAAAAGTGGTTTAGACTGCCTGCCTGGCATACACGCACCAATGTGTGTACCCTCACCAAGCCAACCATATCCCATCAACACTCGAACATTCGCATGAATTTGAGCAGATGCAGAGGTATATCGGTCTGATGTGGATACCCATGATTGCAATCATCACTTCCTTTCTCTTCCCCACATTGACCGGCAACCTGACGTCGCAGGCGCTATTCTCGCCTAAAAAAAGAAGATCACCAACGCTCACACACTGAAGATGACTGCTAGTTCCCGGCAGATCTCATTCGTTCCTTGTGTGAGTGGTGATACTGGAGTAGCATCCACGATGGTCAATCAAGCTCGAGCTCTTAAAAAGTGGTTTAGAGTGAAAATATATAATTACTATACTGCCCCCACTCGCTTAACAGTCCCATATGCATAGAAAATCCTGCAAAGATGGGACTGTTATGCGAGTGGGGGCAATATCGCAACTGCACAGAAATCTAGCTTAATTTCCCAAAAAGAATAAGATCCCTTTGAACCTTTACGATCAACTCTGAGCTACTTTGTTTGGTATTATTCTTATTTTGTCTAGTCTAGCCTACACCATAGCAGTTCTTTTGTTTCAATACAAAATATAGATCAGGATATAATTAGACGAAAAGATGTCAAATTGACTTTCTGGAAATTTCGGCTTTTAGTCTAACAAATTGCGTTGATTAATTTCTTATCATCGCCAACGTTACTGTTTACTGTAACCTCAATTTCTATGTTGTCTACCAACAAATGGACAAAATATGCGACACCCAGTGGCCCAATGGAGAGTTTTTTTTGTTGGAGTGGGAATTGAACTCACACTCCTTTGCTTACAATATGTCTAAACGATTGGCGCCGCTAACCGTAGCCATTACGATGTTATGCATTGAATATTGTTTATTTGAGACTCAATATGGAAATAGTGCAGGCCGATTTTTATGTTACTAAAAATACTAAAAATAATATTGAGGTAAAAATACGGTAGACTACCTTGGGCTGGTCATAACACACAGATACCGATTGTTAGCACATAGACTGAAGGGAAAAACCGTAACAAGTAAGTTAATAAGTATATTATTATTGGCAGAAATTTCATGGTTAAAAAACATTTAAGACTTGGTCTAAGCTAAATAAATCATCACAATAATGCTCTAAATTACAGCGGCTGCAGCACTAGGCTTCGCGACTCCGAATCACAAAAATGACTGGTACAATGGCGAAGTGTACAGTTGAAAAATGATAAGAAAGCAGCATGGACGAGAATTTTGCAACACCGTTCGAGGGTGAATGAGGCACGTTATAAACAGGCGCGGGAACAGGCAAAACTCAGTCTTCCGGAGAAAGAAGCGTCAGCAGAAAGAACGAGATTGCGGAGCGATGAAAGAGCTGTACCGCACTAAGGACAAACGGAAGTTCTCCGAGAAGCCGAACCGCTTGAGCGTAGAGCTTTGTGCCACAAGCCGACATGTGCCACGACAATCACGGGAATCTTTTCACGAGCGATCGTGAGGTGGTCGAGAGGTGGCGGCAACATTACGATGAGCACCTCAATGGCGACGTTTTAAGCACCGAAGCACTATGGGGGATTCCCATACAAGCAGGCGGACAAAAATATTTTCGAGGATTTATTAGTATTCTGTAGTTGGTTCGACTAAAATATATTGTTTATGAACCAAATTTTGAAAAGGGCGTATTTTCAATATGGTAAAATAACTGATAATATATAAAAAGTTTGAATTTGTTTTATTTTTTAAATTTTTATTTTGTTTTTTTGTGCTAAGAATGATTAACACTATTGTGTAGTTACTTTCAAAAATAAATTCCAAGGGAATTTGCTTAGAATGTTTGAGAATCGTCGTTTAATCAAGGGGTGTGCCCGGGCGGTCTCGTGCGTAAAAAAACGCTGAATCTCCCAAGACCGCAATTTACCGCAGCATTTCGCATACAAAATCATTAGAGTAGACCTAAAGCTTGACCATGAACTGATTTTGAGCCTGGGAATGTTTGGGAAAAAAAGATGCCGATTATCAAAATTTGAATCTCACGCCTTTTTCAACTTCTTCTTCTTCTTGTACCTTTTTTCATACAATGGTTCAATTATTTCACAAAACCACGTGTTTGTTGGAAAGCTTGCTTCATTATCTTGCCAATGATGTATTGAAACCAATAGATAATGATGATCATAATTAGAAAATATCGATTTGAAATTATGTGTTGTTTTTTTGCGAAAATTACATTTTTTATCTTTACTCAACTTCGATACTCAATATCTTTGTACAAACATCAGCTAGAAACTTGAAATTCTAGATTTCTCTTTGTTTATATGTTTATTATCGATAGAAAATTTCAGAACAAGCATTAGTGGAAGTCACTTTTCTGATTTTTGTCCGCCTGATATCCTATAGTGCGAAGTTGGCGTGGTAACAGATCTAGGAGTACGTACGCAGGACAAAAGACTTCCGGCTCCTAACCTCCAAGTGATTGAAGAGGAGGTTGATTGGTTGAAAACAACAAAGCCGCTGTAGTAGATAAAATACCAAACAAGTTTAAATACGGTGGAGAAGTACTGGTGAGAGGAATTATTACCGAAGGAATGGATTGAAGGGACCGTGAGTCCCATCTACAAAAAGGGCGACAAGTTGAATTGCGGGAACTATCGCGCGATCACACTACTGAGCGCTGCCTACAAGATACTCTCTCAAATTCTATGCCACCATCTATCACCGATTGCAAGAGAGTTCGTGGGCCAATATCAGGCTGGATTTATGGGTGAACGCGCTACAACGGACCAGATGTTCGCCATCCGCCAGGTGTTGCAGAAATGCCGTGAATACAACGTGCCCACACATCACTTGTTCATCGATTTCAAATCGGCGTATGATACAATCGATCGAGAACAGCTATGGTAGATTATGCACGAATACGGATTCCCGGATAAACTGATACGATTAATCAAGGCGACGATGGATCGAGTGATGTGCGTAGTTCGAGTATCAGGGACACTCTCGAGTCCCTTCGAATCTCGCAGAGAGGGATGCGGCTAGGTGATGGTCTTTCTTGCTTGCTGTGTAGCATTGCTGTAGAGGGCGTAATAAGGAGAGCGGGGATAAACACGAGTGGAATGATTTTCACGAAGTCCTTTCAGCTGCTTGGTTTCGCTGATGATATTGATATTATAGCTCGCAAATGTGAGACGATGGCGGAAACGTACATCCGACTAAAGAATGATGCCACGCGAATCGGATTAGTCATTAATCTGACGAAGACAAAGTACATGATGGCAAAGGGCTCCAGGGAAGAATCACCGCTTCCGCCACCCAGATTTTTATCGACGGTAATGGAATCGAGACGGTTGAAGCATGCGTGTACTTGGACTCACTGGAAATCGAGCTTACTTTGAACTGCGCAGAACTACGATCGAACAAAGTTCGCCGTCATTTACGAAGTTAACTATCTACAAAACGCTGATTAGACTGGTAGTCCTGGAGTATTCGAGCAACTAGAGCGGGTTGTAGCAGAACAGTGTTTGGCGGCGAAGAATGAACCACGAACTCGCTCTTCGCTCTACAGCGAACCCAGCATAAATATTACGAGCTTACATGCTCCTTGACCTTTGTGGCAGCGCTGACAGAACATATTACATGACTTGATTACTGGTTATCAGCCTTTCATCGCCATCTGCCCAATAATTACATTAAATGTCCATTACGGCTCGCCCAAAGAGGATAATACTAGCTTGCGTCCGAATTTATATCCGATGAAAGAGCGCTTAGCACATCAATAATTATTACTCTCATTTCGATAGTAAACGATCCATAAGCCATAACATTTATCATTCCACCCAGGCACTGGTTAGCTGCTCGATTGCATTTTATGGCCGAGGCATAAACGACTTTATCCCGGCTGAAAGCAGGTAGGGGTAGGTGGGGCATTATGGACACCCGGGGCAGAATGAACACCCTCAATGTTTTGAAATATGCGAACTTTTTTGAACTTTTAATGAATGGAGAATATAGTCCATTTGTCTAAAACGTAGTTTCAGGAAATAAACATTCGAAATTGAAATTATACTTGATTTTACACAAAAAAGTTGCGTCCTCCGTTTTTTGTGCATGGAAATTATAATTTTCACACCATCTAAAATAAGATTTAGTGATTAATTTATTGCAGGTCGATTAAAACCTGATATTTCTAGAACACATGCAAGTAGTTTTGCTGTATCTACATGCTTAACATGTTTATATTTTCTTCTTTATTATATCAAAAATCAAGTTTGGAAATATCTTCTGCTGCCGGGGCAAAATGGACACTCACCTTTTTGAAAGAAGCGGCAAGGGAAAAATATAACCTAAATCACAAACCAAGTAAATTCTTCGATTTCAGTATATTTTCGGTTAAATGTTCACTATAGTAGACATAGGGTGAAACAAATTGGTCAAAAAACGACAGAAGTGGAAAATAGTTGTTCTAGGCACAGCTGTACATGCTGACAAAAACGAAGCTTTATCCAAAACAGCCTGAATTTAAATTAACTGAACAAAAATGAACTACTTCGGCGTATTATTCATCCATAATAGTTGTTTTGTAATGAAATGACTTTATAGGTGTAGATAATGTACGAAATTCGTAAAAGTCTCGTGGTGTCCATATTGCCCCATGGGGGTGTCCATTCTGCCCCGTATGCTTGAAGACGGTCATGAAAAACTAACATTTTTCAAAACATTTTTTGAAGTGGATAAATCATTTTTCTTCGTGAGCATTCTTATGCAATAGATGCAAAATAGACTTCAAAAGGATACATGTATCAAAAAACTAAACTTTATTTACATCTTGCCAGGTAAAGTTGGCAAAAACCTTAGAGTGTCCATATTGCCCCGCCTACCCCTACAGGCACACACGACATACAATAATTTATGTTCGAGCTTATTTATGGGACCTCTAATTAAAATCGGCGGCTCGGGACATTACCGAGCCTCAACAAGAAAAATACTCACCACCCTGGGCTTCGGGAGCATCACCCGGCAGAACTGGTTTGCCCGCGTCGGCCCAGTACGCCCACGTGATCCGGAACATTCCACATGATTCGCCGCTACAACGCACCGTCGGGTCACAGCCACTGGACGCGTCGCAGATGCACCGCAGGCACACCTCGGTCACCGGATTCTCCTGGACTGCAGATGGCAAATGGGGAGAAAAAGTAGAGAGGAATGCGATTAACATACAATGAATATATCGGTAAATATGCTTATCCCATTAGAAGCTGTCAGCTTAGGATCTGACCTGACTAATGATGCTCCCACGAATAACAGTAAATTCACGGGATAGGTGTGCTTCCAGATACTGTTTGATACTATATACTAGTAATGTGCATATATGTAATTAAATACGGACATTGGACACTGTGCGGTAGTGATTCAGTACAATTTTATTAATGATGCTGATTTGTGATACAGCATGGTACATATGATTGGCAGCTTCAGTGGCGTAGTCAGAAATTGTCTCTGGGAAGGGTTTTCAATGGTCAATGATACCTTTATTGAGTTTACACTTACATTTCATTAACAGTAATGAGCAATTGCATTAGTAGTTTGAAAATTCCACAAAAGTTTGCTCTGGGGGGTGTACCATCTCGGGATGGTACATATACGCATTCCAAACTGTCCCGAAATTAGGTCATTCAAATCAACAGGACAAACTTAACCGTTATGTGGTCGATAAGAAAACACCTGCAAAATGCCTCGGCAGGGTACCCGGGTACCCACAAAATTGGACTGATCATATCTCTCTGAATTTTTAACTGATTTTTTAAAATTTTGGCTCAAACAACTCGGAAACTAATTTTCCGAATTTCCTGTTCCATGTTTTACAATGTACGGAATATTCGGTAGTACAGCTGTACCTCGATTTAGTGGACCCTCGATTATATAGACCCTCGATTTCATGTACATTTTATCCCGATTTAATGTACATTTTAAAAGATAAAATTTTCATTATCCAATCAGTTTAAAACTTGCAGTTTGTATGATGATGATTTATAATGCAGGGGTTTTCAGTCTTTTGACACGCGGAGCACTTCGTATCAATAAATTGTTTGTGAAGCACTCATAATTGCGCCAAAGCGTACCCTAACAAACATTTTTGCTGTACAAGAGTTGAACAAGCCACACTTAAGCAAACTTTAACTTTAGAAACTGTTACTCAGTTAGTTCTGTTTCTTGGAACTTCATATGACATACTTAGTTTTATACACAGGGGGTGGCCAAAATGGGGATAGGCAATTTTTTTCCCTCACAAAAAAGTTCAACATGCTATAACTTTTCTTAGAGTACATCAAAAATTCTCAAATTTTGAGTGCTTGTCAGCCTCGATTGGTTAATCTTTCGCGAAGTTAGAACCGTTCTCGTAAAACACTATTGTTTAGGCAACTCATTTTTGAAATGTCATATCTCGGAAACCAGTTGACCAAATTGAATGAAATTTTGTACGTTTACCAACAACATGAAAAGTCTTTAAAACATAGGTACTTTTTGAACGTTGAAAAAAGTTATGAAGGATTGATTTTTTTATCTTTCTCGAAAAAATATCATTTTATTACATCAATGTCATTAAATTTTAGTTTTGATATAAAAATATTTTCTACTTTTGTTCTCAAGATATCTATAATAAGATATATTATAGCCTATTTGAATTGATGGAAGAACACATTTAGTAATTTTTGTGTGATATTGAAAATTTGGCTAATTTTCCTCTATATGGGTGAAAAAGTCAAACCGCTATAACTTTATTCGTTGTGAGAAAATATTACATTTTATAAAGTCGTATCAAGTATCATTATATTGATGATAAACGTTCAAAATTTCATTCAATTCGGTTCACTGGTTTCCGAGATATGACAGTTCAAAAATGAGTTGTCTCAAAAATAGTGTTTTATTGCTGTGTGCGTTCAAGATGCAAACGGTGCCCAAATGCGCTTCAAACGCGGTAACACATGTTACCAAAGGCAACGTAGCAACCACAGCCAATATCACCGCCATCCTAGGGTTCGAAAGCCTTCACTGACATCGGGTTACTTGTTAGAAAATCTTACCGCATTTGGTGCTCCCACATTTGATATTTGCATTTTGAATGCACACAGCAATACTATAACATTTCTAGCTTCGCGAAAGATTGGTCAATCGAGCTCAAATTTGTACCAATAATGCACATACAATAGGTTGGCAAGCAGTCATAATTTGAGAATTTTTTATGCACTCTATGAAATGCTACAGCATGTTGAACATTTTTTTGAGAGAAAAAAAAGTTGCCTATCCCAAACATTTTGGCCACCCCCTCAACTTCATACTTTCCTTTCTAACTTCATTTTTTTATAAATATCTCTCGCTTTTTCGATGCTCAGAATGACCGTTGTATGTGGAGTGATTCCCTGGCGATATTTGTTAACAAGCAACCAAAAGTTCGGATAAAATAGCATGTTTGGGCTTAATCAGCTATTCGAAGGAAGATGAATAGCATTCTATTCAGCTCACTTTTTAAGTAATTAACCGAACTTGAGTTCACAAAAAGTATACTTGTGTCGCTGAAAGGAACGCTATTCAGCTTAAAAAAAAGCTTTGAAAAAATTTAAAAAAATGCGCTTAAGTCCTCAAAAGTGATTTATTATTATGAGACATTAGTACATGTGTAATCCAAATTGACTAATACCTTGAAATAATTTTTAATGTTTTTTACTTACTGAGAATTGAACTCGGGTTCTGCTCGTTATAAGCCGGCGCCTAACCACTACTCTATGTATATGTTGTTGGGGACTGCGGGATTTTACTCAATGTGCTGATATCATTTAGTAGAGCTCAATCAGGTTCGCGTGTGAACTTTCTCTGAACCTCCAGCCGAAGGTTCGAAAGAAGTTTACGTGGAACTTCTTGTGAACTCACATAGTTTGACATTTTCAGTTTGTTTTGGTTCGTAATTAAAACAAGTGCAAAGCAATAAATTAGTGCCAGTGCCAATCATTCAGAAAAGTTTATAAGTTTTCAGTGACAACGATCGCGTCGATTACCGGCACGCTGGTGCGACAAGTGAGACGGGGTTGAAACATCCAGCAAAGCTGGAAGACTTTTATCAGCAGCCGAAAAAACTCCGGCGGGATCCTGGGCAGAACAGTTTTCCGCTGTGGGGGCAGCCTTGGAGCCACACAATACGGGTGCTTTGGGTTGATTACAAGTAAGTATGTTGAAATATTATAGTGAAACAAAGTGTTCTTGTGAAATTAACACAAGCTGTGGCTGCTGCGCTCGATTTCCGAGTGATTTAATTGAATGAGAACTTCTCCCCGGCCCCGCTGTCACCGAAGTTCAAATGAAGTTCACTTTTGGTACGGTTAATATTTATCCGAACTTTGACTAGTAAGTTCAAAACAAGTCCGAAACAAGTTCGGAACAGAACATTTCAAGTTGTTGTAATATGTCCAAATGAACTATATTTGAGTTTTAAAGGCACGAAAAAGTTCAACATGAGTTCGGTTAATATTTGATTGAACTCGGTTTTAAAGTTCAACATAAGTTCTTTCTGAACCTTTTTTCGACTTTAATGTCGTTTTGAAGAGATGTCAAAAGCTTGTACATGTACTTCCAAGTTCATAACTAACACATAAGAATTTTTTTTGGAGATTTAAGTTCAACGAAACTTGAATTGAACCAAACTTAAACTTCTGAGTTCGTTCTTCAAGTGGTATCCGAACTTTTGATTGCTTGGGAGATCCCTAGCAGTGACAACATTTCTGGCGGATGCATGAAAACACTCATTCGCCAGACTTTTCCTCAAAGCTTTCCAACAAACTTCTTTCAACATTTCTTATGACGTCTTTACAGAGAATTGCAATATATTACTGATATGTTTGGTAAATGCCAAAATGTGTAGCAAATACCATAAAAAAGGTCTTGTAAATTGTAATGCTTCGGTGGATTACTGACAAGGTATGTGATAAATTATTTCCAGTGCTGTCATGGTGAGATCAGAGCTAGTTTATCAATGTTCCCAAATTTCAAATTCAAATTTCAGCGCCCCTTCACTGGTACATTCCCATGGATAAATTTCTGGAGGAATCTCTGAAGGAACCGCTTGAGCGATTCCCGAAGAAACGTCTGAAACAACTGAATGGACACAAATAATCAAACAATCCATGGAACATCTTTTAAAGAAATCCATCCTGAAATTTCTGAAGTAATTCTAGGAATATTGAAGTGGTCTCTAAAGATATTTCTGAAAGTATCGCTGAAGAAATATCAGAAGGAATTGAAAAAAATATCAAATGAATTCCCGAAAGAAACTCTGAAAAAACAGGAATATTTTAAGAATCAATAGATGAGTTTTCCGTAGAAATTCCAGGAGGAATACTTGAAGAAACACCTGGAATACCTGGTGGAATATCTAACAAAGCCTCTTGAGATGTTTTTGAAAAAAAAATGAATTCCTTGAGGAATTCATGGAGAAATTCCTTCAAAAACGCTTGGAGAAAATCCTGGAGAAATTTCTGAGAAAATACATAGAGAAACACCCGGTGGAATTTCTGGTGAAATCCGTGTGTGAATTTCTGCAGGAACCTCTGAAAGAATCTGTAGAAAAAATTCTTAAGAAATCCTTGAAGCAATTTCTGGAAGATAAATGGATAAAAGATCATCTAAAGGAAATCTCTTGTAGAATTCTAAAGCAATCCTTACAGAAAATTCTTAAGAAAGCTTATTTGAAAACTTAGAAGAAGTTCTGAATTTCTGATCCTTAATGTATCCGTGTATCAATTTCTAAAAAAAATATCATGGAGTATTTTTGAGAAAGTTCATGATTTTCTAAAAAAATTGGGAGAATCTCTATGAAAAAAAGCTGTAGAAATTCGAAGATGAATTTCTGGAATAATCTATGCAAGATTTTTTGTTTGAAAATTTCCTGCAACATTTTTGGAAGCTATCCGTGCAAGACTTTCTCAAGGAGTTCTTGGATAAATTTTTATAGTCTAAAGGAATCGCTAGAAGATTTTGTGAAAGAATTTATGACTGAATTTCTTTAGGGTTTTCTGAATTATTTTTCAATGTAAATGTACGAGAAGATTTTTTCAGAATTTGTGGAAGATTTTTTAAATTAATCCTAGGATGGATTTCAGCAAGGGTCTATGAAAAAATTATCAAAAAATCTATGGAAGTTTTTTCAAAGTAATTCTTGGAGAAATTTGTAAAGAAATCTCTGGAGGAAAATCTGGAGGTATTTCTGAAGAAACTACAGCAGACGTTCGATAACTGCAACATGTTTACGTTTCACTTAGCGCATTAAATTCGATAACTGTAACAACTGACACACGTCAAAGAACTGACAGTTGCTGCAGAATGCAGCCAATGTGCAAACGGAAAAAATCGCATTGCAACAAAAGTGCCACGAAAAACATCGCATCGCTGTTGACATTTGGTTTTGATGAATAGCGGTGCAATAACTGCAAAACTGTTGCACTTAGCGGACTTGCAGTTAAAGCGTTTGCATCGAGCGAACGTCTACTGTATTTCTGGAGCAAATCCAGAAGGATGTAGTAAAAATGAACGAAGCTTTTGACGTAAATACCGTAATCCGGGGTCAAATTGATCACTTTAAAACAACTTTTGCGGATAACATCAGTGCCTGTTCAAATATTACCAAAATAATTTCTGTAAAACCAGTACCCTGTGGATCTTCATGGAACCATGTGACAGAATTTTGTTCAACAAATTTAAACTTGAAGTTAAATAACTCCAAATATTAAAATATTGAAAATGCCACTTTGGGGTGAAATTGATCAGTATACAATTAAGCATCGGTTGGAAAGGAAAATTTCCGAATTTCCGAACCGAATAACGCGTCTAATATCTTACAACTAGTAGATATAATACTTTAAATGCAAAATTAAATTTTGAAATTTTCCCTTATCTATCACAATATCTATCACAATAAATGACTATTTCCTCATAAAATGAACTTTTAATAACTTTTTCATGTTCTGGTTAGCTGCATAACTCTGTGAAAACAGAGAATTTACGAGAAGTCCTATTGATTGTTTAGTAGCAATGATTTCAGTTAAATGAGAAATACATGGAAAATTCCTTTAAAAAACAAGGCAAAACTAACTTTTTTCTAAAAAATCAAAAGTCCACGCTCATCTCTAGACATCTTCGAATCAGATGACGTAAAAAGTTTAAGATCATTACGACGCATAAGAGTTCCTGGTATGGAATTACAATGCAGTACCCGAGTGCTCAATTTCACCCCACTGATCAATTTGACCCCGGTTTACGGTACATGTAATTTGAAATATCGCTACCCAGGAACGAATGGAAGTGTTGCACAAATTCTGAGCACAGTTTTGCACGATTTTTTAGAATCCGGTATTTTTTAGTTCAAAAAATTATGTTCTTTGAGCCGCCATACATTTAAACACGCTGTCGAAAATGAACGAACCAACGAATCCAGTGTAACAGTACACACTACACATTTGGACCATGCTGTGGATTGGGAGAATGCTAAGTTGGTGAAGAACGTTAGAAAAGCTGTACAACTAAATGTCTGGGAATAACCTATGTACATCGCCACAGCTGATCGTCCTCTCATGAACGAAGACGAGCCCCCAATACAATCCCCCCTCTTCAACTTGACTAAGCTGAGAATTCAGTGAAACAACAACTTTTTCGACTAGTACTGTGCGCAGAACGATTGTATAAGTGCTCCATGTAATCAGTCGGACATCGTTCTGTCGATGGGCAACGTCAAGCCTGAAACCGGTCGACTTAAAAGGTAAATTTATTTCCTTTTAATTTGTTGTGAGAACTATAAGTGTTGTGTCCTGTCTCGCGTCGCGTTTTATGTGTATTGTCGAGGTTCTTGCGTTAGCACAAACCTTAAAAACTTGAAGTGCCATACTTTTTTTGAGGATTTTAGGTTCTTTGAGGAACCTTAGCCTTGAGAGGCAAACTTCAATTTACATGATATTTTTAAGCTAAAAAAATAATAAAAAAAAAACCTTTTAACATTTCTCTTTTTTGCAAAATAAGGGACGGCCTTATTTACAAGCCGTTAGAGTGTACAAGCGACTAACAAAATGAAATCGGTTCAGGTTAATTTGCATACTTCATTCAAAATTATTATTCTTGAAATAATGTACCTAGCTTCCTATGTCGGAAATCGAATCAAACGAAATATTAAACAACAAACGTGGACTACACTGACTCCTCTGAACAAAGAAAACTGAGCGTGCTCGTGAAGTGTTCTTAGTTTTAATAAAGATGTCAATCAAGCTCACAACCGTCACATCCATCAAGGGATAGATTGCCCCATCGAACCCAAAGACAAAGCTGTTAACACGAATCAGAGAACATTAAGTGGGAACAAACGATTCCTGACACACTTGCCAATCCCAATGAAGTTCCGCGCACGGTTATTCGCAAATGACTTATTTATTGCTTTTTTATACGATAGTAGCCATTCGCAGCTGTTGATATGCGGGCACCTGTTTTGCTGAAAAACGAAGCTGTCCATAAATTGAGAACGTGGTTAGAATTTTAATCCGATTTGTTTTTAAATTTGCGACCCGCTGGATGATAGCCGTAAACGGAATCACGAAATCAGGTCACACAGGATTTTCGGATCTCGTCTAGCCCACTTTAGCAAAATAGGTACCTACTATCATGTGGTTTCAGATGCTAGATTGAGAAGACTTTTATGTTTCGGGACTTCTAAAGTTGATTATTGTTTACTTGCATGTAACGAGCGATAATTATTTTCCAAATATGCGGTCAACAAATAGATGAGCTTGATGGTAAATGCTAATGCTTCTGATTCCTATGCAGAAGGATCTGGGTTCAATCTCTGGCTCGTCCCTTTCCTCCTACTTTGTATCTTTCAATATACTTTCTCCCTACTCTTACATATACAATGTATATTTACATGTTCATAGCCATCGCTAGAATAAGAACGGGTTGAAACCCCCGTTTCTCTTCCTTCCAATTTTCTCAGCACAGTGTCAATCCAGTGTCGAAAAAAATCAGCACAAAGATGTTAAATTTGTGCGAAAACGAACACAAATAAACAAACACAGTTACCCATAGACACGAGGCCGAGAATGAACATGACAATGAAGAGACGAGACAATGAAAGCGGCGTCTTGTAGTGTCATGCACTGCAGTTGAAGTTCAGTTCAGCTGAACTTCAGCTCGACGAATTCGAATATGAATATTTCAATTTGTAATTGATTTATTATGGTTTTAGGCATGCAAATACCGATATGTTACCTTAATTCAATGCATTATAGTTACTTTTGGTGAGTGATGCAAAACAACTGCATATTTTGCTTCTGCATCGTGCTTAATTAAAACCAATCAGTTGAAATTGAAAATACTGATTTTGAGTATCAGTAGGTGGTTGAAGTTCAGCAGACAGCGGTCAATAGAATTTCGAAAGCATACATTTCTGAGAATTCCGCTCGGGTTGTCAAGACGACTATAAAAACAAAAACAAATCAACGACGCTGGCGCCGCTGGGCGTCGGTGCAGACGACCGTAATTTGACAATTGCCGTCACTGTGTCAATCTATAATATAACGCCTACGAGTTATACAATCAAGCGAACTGTGTGCCGCACTATCTTCAAAAGTAATAAATACACTACCCGAATAGAAATTGTAACGTAGAAAACATTAGCATACATCTATAAAACCTTAACATTTAATGTATATTGTTGTTCTGCTAATGTACTCAGACTTCAATGAAACATCCAAGTACACAGTAATACATAAGATTTACATGTAACATTGAAATCAAACTTCAATGTGATGTTGAATTCAACATCCTAAAACATCCAAAAACAAACTGTTCTAATGTTACATCAAAATCAAATGTTATATTGATGTCAACTGTTGTTCGCTTGATACATCAGACTACATCTAATGACAGAAAAATGTCATGTAACATTAGAATTCAACATCATATTGATGTCATGAATTGCTCACTTGAAACATCAGAATACCTATCACAGCATTAGAATGGAATGTTACATCAGAATTAAATGTCATGTTGTTGTTGAGTGTTGCTCACTTGAAACATCAAAATACATTTAACGACAGATGATTGTGATGTTACATTAGAGTTAAACATCATATTGATGTCGACTGTTGCCCACATGGAACATCAGAAAACATGTAACGACACCAGAATAAAACGTTACATTAGAATTATACTTCATACTAATGTCAAGAATTCCCCACTCGAAATCTTGGAACATCAGCATACATCAAACGACAGATGAAAGTAATGTTACATTAGAATTAAACATCACATTGATTTCTCTATCATCAAAATGGATTCAGCTTAATAATTTGACGTTTGAGCGGTGCCGTGTTTACAGAAAATGAACTTTTCATTAGCCAGCTTAATAACATGACGCCGCTCAAAAGTCAAACAAATGAAAACGTGCATTTGTGCAACGCTTTTTTCTTGTCGTTTGCTCCGTTTGCTCGCGCTGTCGTCGGTTTGTGTACGTGTCATCTTTCCCCGTGTGGATAGGTATGGATCCGCAACAGTTTGTGTGTGAATCGCGGTGAAGATGCCAGTCAGAGTCAGAGTCAAGACGCCGCATTTTTCTTGTCGTTTTCTCGCTTGGGTCGGTCGGATGCAGCAAATCGATGCTGCTTTCAGTGTTTTTGTTATTTTTGTTTTGTGTTATTTTGTTTTTCTTTTGCAATTCGCCACGTCGGCGATCCGGGAGTGAGTGCAAAAAAGGAGCTGCTTCGGTTGGTTCCTTTGTGTCGGTCGGTCGGATGCAGCAAATCGATGCTGTTTTCAGTGATTCCTTCGCAATTCGCCGCGTTGTCGATCCGGGAGTGAGTGCGAAAGACGGAGCTGCTGCTTCAGTTGGGTGCGGTGGGTCGGTCGGTCGGGTGCAGCAAATCGATGCTGCTTCTAGTGATTCTTTTGTTTTTGTTTTGCAATTCGTCGATCCGGGAGTGAGTGCAAAGGAGGGAACTGATTCAGTGAGCCTCTGCACGAATCTGGCGTACTGCTCACTCCCACAGAAAACTTGAAAACAGTCCGCACAGTAAAAGTCAAATGTGACTTTTACTGTGCGCGCTGTTTTCAAATTTTCTGTGGGAGTGAGCAGGACAGGGCAAATTCGTGCAGAGGCTCGTTGGATGCGTTGTGTCGGTCAGATGCCGCAAACTGATGCTTCTGGCAGAGGATTTTGTTTTCATTCGTCGCGTCGTGGATGTGAAGTGAATAAATATAGGAATCAGTTTTGTTCGTGTTTCGTTCGACGGCGAAAGACCCAGACAAATGCTGTTGCAGAGATGGACGACACATAAATGGGTAAGCTCGTTCTAAGTTATTGCTTTATTGTGAAAATTTATAGTAAATTCATTAAAACTTAGTTTAAAACACATACATAATTCTGCAATAATCCTGCATTTTTTATCGTTCTAAGCACACTTTGTTTGGTCCGTCACTTTGAGTAACGGCGTTGACTCTAAATTAACGGTTTCTATGTAGAGAAGTGCTTCAGGAGTTCCCAGGCAATTTCTTCAAAAGTCCCTGAGAATTTCTCTTTGAGTTTCTAAGTAATTTCACCAGGATATCCTCAGGAACTCGTTTAGGAGTACCGCGAGAATTTGACACATTCTACGCACTTCTACGCCAAGGGTGTGAAACTTCAAAGTGCTTGTTTTACCCCAAGCTTTCCAGCATATGAAAAAGGGTTGATTCAGTCTTAGGAAAACCATTTGTTTTACTTAAAATTTAACTGGTAACGTATTTAAATAGTTAGGTGAAGTAATAGCATTTTATGTAAGAAAAATGAATTTTTTCATTGATAAGTTTCAAATATGTCTGCTTGCGTATGAAAGTTCAAAAACATTATACCTATTTTTGTAAATATACACCCAAAAGCAACTTTTCATTAAAATAGATTTAGACATGTTTTAAGCACTTTTTGCAATAGCCGCAATTTAATGGTGTCCTGTTACGAAAATAGCACATTTGTTGTAATAACTAATTTATTACGAACTTTAGAAAAATGATTTTCAGGATTCTCTTAGTACTCGTGGAGACCTTTCTTCCAACATTCTTTATTACACCAACGAACCTAACCTCAAAATGACTGACAATTCTCAGGTCATTTTGACAGTTGTAACATGAGCATGAACAGGACGGCAACAAGATCGATAAAGTAGAACACATTATCCGTCTTTTTCGTGCATGTGTGGGGTCTGTCAAAATGACTCGTGAATTGGCTTCTTTAGCGGTGTTGAGATAATTCCATATTCTGAATCTGCATGCGAAACTGAGCCGAAATCCAAATTTTCATGAATTTTGGTGCCCGGGAACCTATTTAAAAATCAATTTCAAATTTGTATGGGAGCGATTTGTCGAATCACCCCTCGTCGCATTTTGTACTGGGTGGAGCTGTCAAACAGTTACCCAGCTGTCAAAAGGTGATTTCAAAAAATCTCTTTGAAATTGATTTTAGGTACCAAAATAAAGTTCTAAAAATCTGAAAAAAATCATAGTGGCTCAGAAAAACTTGCTCTTTTGTATAAAATCAAAAAATCGATACATTTTTCTTAATTTAAGAACCCAATTGTCAAACATTTTCATGGCTAGCTATGTTGGTGTAATGAAGAATATGGGTTACCTTGATCGACGCTTTATCTTAGGCATTACCACAGACAAACAGACGTAACACTCTGATAATTCACATCGTACACCGATTTAACGGTATTTTTAAAAATTTGATAGTTGGCCAACTGCCCAACCGTGGCGTTCGCATCGTTTTTGTTCGAGTTTGACGTTTGCTCACTACCGCCACCTAGTTGGTGGTCGGCCAAACATAGGCCTTTTAGCATTGGGCGAATATGTTTCCATGACTATGATTTGAATCGAAAAATGTTTGAAGTGTTACGTCTGTTTGTCTGTGGCATTACAATGGGTACGTAGATATGGTGTCCCGTTACGAAAATTTAAAGACATTTATAAGTGGATAAATAAGTTTGGTTTGATCGAATATTTAACCAAAAAACTGTAACCATGATGAAATGATATTGAAGGTGGTATATATTAACATTATTCTTCTTGGTGTAACGACCGTACTGGACAAAGCCCGCTTCTCAGCTCTACAAAAACTACGTAAAGAAATGGCAGGTATTCTGATGGATCGGTGTAACAAGTGATATTTTATTAAGTTTTGTGGGGACAGCATACTCTATGTATGCTATAACCTGTTACTAATTTACTACTTAATTCAATTTATTTAAGAAAAAGGTAAAGAAAAACACTAACACTAAGAAAAAGAGCAAAAAACTAATTCAAATTAAAAATTCACTATCATCAAAATAATATTTACAATAAAAAATTTAAATAACTATTTACCCTGAGCCCTCTCAGGGTCTATCCGGGAGAATCGTTAGAATTGTTGGGCGGACTCACTTCCCAATCTGGCACCGCGAATTCAATTTCAATGCACGAAAGAGGGAGGAAAGGGAATTGCGCGCGAAATAATTATGCTTTAATACTAAGAAATTAAATATTTACAACTTAGATTTATTAATTTTGGGGAGGGAATTCAATGGGAAAAAAGGAAATGCACTATTCAACTTCACCTGTCGATACTGTCGTGGAGGTTGATCTTTCGGACCGGGTACCTTCCGGCCAGATGGCGGCGTCCGAGTCGGCTTGCTCATCGACGCCTTCGTCGACGATCGGGTTGGGGCGCTGGATACCCGCCGGCAAAACTTCTTCTTGCGTCCTGGCTGAGGCTGTTTGTCCAGTTCGAGCACACAGGGCTGGTGGAAAATCGTCCGTTGCACCAGAATTCACTTTAGCTTCACTGGCTGGAGCACTTCGTCACCCCCGATAGAAAAATGGAAAAAAGGCAATCACCGCCGATACTCTCACTACGGCACTTATTAGGATTTCGTTCCTGCGAGGGGAGATTAAATTTCTAGTTTTAAAATAACGGACGAATTGAACTGTCGGAATTTCGTTACCGAAAAGAGGCCTAGCTTGAGCCTGCTTAGACTTATAAGGCATTCCATGACTCCGCAATTCCCAAGCATAGGAGAACACTTCCCGGGAGGGTTTGTCTCCGCAAAGTTGGTACCGCGCGCCATGATGAATATGTACATATAGGATAGGAAATGGTTTAACGTTGAGATACCAGGGGGATAATAGGGTATGGAAAATTCAAATTCAATTTTAATTCATTTATATTTTTATCTAATTCAGCTTATTTATTATATACATTTAATTTTAGTGTGAATGGTATCGTTGGAAAAGATTATGGGAATTTATTTACATATTTACAGGTTTGGTTTATTTATTCTAGTACTTAAGCATAATTATTTACAAATGAAAACAAACAAGAAAACGAAGAAGAAAACAAAAAGAAAAATGCAAAATTGGGATTGGGACCTATCACAGAGGTAACAAACCTTTTCAACATGTCCTATGAATTACCACCATGATGTATAAAAAGGCTTATAGAATCACACAACGCTCAAAACATGGAAATCCCGAAGTGATGGTTGGCATTCCTTTTTTACCCCATTAATCACCGTATAATGTACTTTTATAACGACAAACATATTTTGAAGCTTATATTCTTATTGAAAATAAAAAAATGTAAACTGCATCACGAAAATGACATTGCATTATTTTTTTATGACTACATAAATTAGTAACCATTGATTAAAAGTCTAGCGACCTCCCTCTTGTCGTTTTGGTTGTCAACCTTTTTTTTTTCTTCTCGAAATCCGTTTGTTTGTATTGTTACTGGTTGTCGTTAGCGAAATATCAACGGAAAGCCCCCATAATCCTATCGCTACCAAAATAAAACATTGTTTTCTCTAACCTCGACCAAACCGCGAGTTTAACGGTTCCCCAAAACTATTATGCCTCTCAAGAAAAATCAGAATATGGCGATTATCTGCCTCTGGCTTCTGATATCAGCGCGACAGTCACTAATCATAACAGCGTCACCAGATTTAAAAGTATATAATTCCACTATATGGGGTTTGACAGCAAGAACACTCATTCCACTGAGCTACTCTCGCCGTTCGTCACAAATACATTCAAAAACATCTGTCACTTCGCGAAACCCACGTGCTTTTGTTTTTGGCGGGAGCACTTTTTCTTTTGTTTTGCCTTGCGACTGTCATGCGGCGGTATGCCCCAAGTAACCACACTGTTCAAGCTGTACGTATTGCATATATAAAGCGCATATATTGGCATGCACTGCCCTACATTAACCATTAAAGTTGAATTAAAGTGGCAAGTGGCGCCACTATTGCTGACTTACGATTATACTGGTATAATCGTAATTCAACAATAGTGGCGCCACTTCCCACTTTAATTCAACTTTATTTGTTTATATAGAGTAATGCATGTCAATATTTGTACGTTATTTATGCAATACGTACAGCTTCAACAGCGTGGTTACTTGGGGCCTTGCGAGCGTACGACCGCCGCAGGACTCTAATAAAAGATAAGCGCGACAATAACATAGTATAAAAGAAAAATCCCCTTTAAAATGAAAAACTTATTTCAAATAAAATTGATTCCTTTATTCCCAAGGTGCATGAGCCTTCAAATAAAGGATTAAAGCAACATGTGACATATGCTTGAAAAGACTGTGTTGGAGGAATGTACTATAGATATTATTAAATCTTCTTCGTATTATTACAATGTAGAATGTGGAAAAATCGCAAAGGTAGATACGTCGCACAACCATAGTTTTGGAGATACAATCAAACTTCACGTACCCGACCCCCCATAACTTATTTTCAAAATACGGCATATCGTCAATTTTCTTCCGATTTTTTTCGAAGTCGCTCTCGATCGATCATAAATTGGTGCTTATTTATTACACTCAAGTGGTTATGTAGGGGAACTGCGGGCATAATGCCCCCGGGGACAAAACGCCTTCACGCGATTTCATCATATTGTGGAGGTTTCCGTTAGATTCAGGCTAACTAGAACTCAAACTAAGCAGGTTAAGCCCAAGAACGGCTGCTATTGTCGAAAGAAAAGCGTCAAAAACGACGACTTTCCACATTTGGAAAGATTTCCTAATTTGCAGCGCACAGAAATTAAGACATTGCTCGCTGATTAATGGAATCAACCCATGAAACTACCATGCGCCTCCTACTCCTTCATTTGCTGCGGGGAAGAGTTCGATGGAGCCCCTTGGTATTTCATAACAAGTCAAAGCGGGAAATGCCCGCGGGCGTTTTGCCTCCTGCAGTTTTCCGGCACCTAAAGAGTAACACTTTTTTGAATTGTTTATTTGAATGGGAAATTTGGTGGGCACGCGGGCCAAAAGTTGAAGTCTCTTAGGTAAAGGAGTAAACTGTTCTCCAAGGCAGAATACGACCTTAAAATAAGCATCATTTGAGGTTTATGACCACATATGCTTAGCCGGGGCGTTATGCCCCTCTTTCCCTATTATCCGGAACCATTTCGGAGATATTCCGGGTTGTACTGCTGTCAGGGGGTGGGGAAGGGATCTGTTTTGCCAAATGGCTAAAAGTGATTATTTCGTGTGTGTTATTGTGTTTCAGAGGCCCCCGCGGAATCTGCTCCAGATGTTACGGAACGGCCATATTAGTTGATACATACTTAAGTCATTTTTTTCTATCCCATTCTTTCGAAATCATGAAGATATACACGTCACTCGGCATGTTTTGGTTGCAAACCAGAAATGGCCCCGATAACATCCCTATGGAACCTGTGCTATATGTTCCGGGGTGGCCAAATTAGTTGATATATACTTCAGTCTATCGTTTCTGACTCAGTTATTCGAAATCATAAAGATTGATATGTCCCCAAGTAACCACACTGTTCAAGCTGTACGTATTGCATATATAAAGCGCATATATTGGCATGCACTGCCCTACATTAACCATTAAAGTTGAATTAAAGTGGCAAGTGGCGCCACTATTGCTGACTTACGATTATACTGGTATAATCGTAATTCAACAATAGTGGCGCCACTTCCCACTTTAATTCAACTTTATTTGTTTATATAGAGTAATGCATGTCAATATTTGTACGTTATTTATGCAATACGTACAGCTTCAACAGCGTGGTTACTTGGGTCGCACGGTATGTTTAGGTTGAAAACCAGAAGTGTCCCCAATGAGGCCCCTCGGAACCTGTCACGGGGATTCGGATGGGCCAACTTATTTCAATCTAGTTACAGCAGCTGTGTTTCACTGTTCGCAACAAAAAATTCGCTGAAAATCGATGGTTCAAACACAACAACACTCGAAATAATCACTTTTAGCGATTTTGACAACCCCCTGACCCCAGTACAATCCGGAATATCGGCGGAATGGTTCCGGATATTGCACGGCCACTTGAGTATAATAAACTAGCACCAATTTATGATCAACTGAACAAGTATTGCATCAGGAAGTACATCTAATAAGCTTGTTATAAAACCTGTTAAACCATATGGTCATGAACATTGCATTCGATTGCAGACGTCATTTGTTCACGAAAGTTAGTTCCTCGCGGTGTCCCGTTACGCTGGAATGTGTCATTTATTTATGAGTCCTAGAGAATACAAGCAGAAATTTCCTGGGAATGCCTCCATGGGTTCCCCATGAATACCACGGGAATTCGTTTAGAAGCTGTCTAAGAATTCCTGCAGCATTTTTGTTAGAGTAGGACTAGGGACAAAATGCTGCGTAACTCTTTTCACCAATGATCGACGAAATTTGTTGAAAAACATCCCTAAAATCAGGCCTAAAACTGCAAGAAGAGCGAGATATCGGGCAACATTGCTTTGACTTTGCGATAAATCAGGCAACACCGAAGTAAAAACAGGAGCAATCCAGAGAAATTCTGAGAAACTCTGTGAAGGAAAATGTACTCTTCAGCTCTCTCCAGCACAGCATCTTGCCCCATGTAGTACACTCAGGCAAATAAACCTAAGATTACCATAAAGTCTAACTTATGAAATGGCCTTTAAACAATTCATAACGGCTAGAACGATTTTCAAACGGTCGGTCTATGACGCAGAATCGACTCACAGCTTGGCTTTTATACACATTTAGCAACACGATTTTCTCAAGCGTCGATAGCCGCGTGGGTTGGGCACAAGCTCAGTGTTCTCGACGTCCATGGATCGATTCCAGTCTGCATCATTTTGTGATTTTTCTGTTCTTTTCATAAGTTTATGTTATGTAATTAGGACATAATAAGCATGTTCAATTTTCATATGGTATTCTTATGGCCTCCATACTTTACTGTTATGGCTAAATTTCATAAGGTATTTTGATGAATTTCGGTAGTTTACTTCGCTGAGTGTAGGACAATCGTTCCCTTCGTTGTGGTAGTACCCTAGGTATGGTAGTACTTTATGTTGCGGATGGTAATTGAGTACTTTTTTTTATTACGAAAAGGCATTTTCAATTGATTTATTATTCTTAAATTATGAGATTGCACCATTTGTGTGCTTAAGATTTATTAAAAAAAATCCTTTATATGTTTGCTGCTGTGTTCTTATTGATTCACTACCCAAGTAACCACACTGTTCAAGCTGTACGTATTGCATATATAAAGCGCATATATTGGCATGCACTGCCCTACATTAACCATTAAAGTTGAATTAAAGTGGCAAGTGGCGCCACTATTGCTGACTTACGATTATACTGGTATAATCGTAATTCAACAATAGTGGCGCCACTTCCCACTTTAATTCAACTTTATTTGTTTATATAGAGTAATGCATGTCAATATTTGTACGTTATTTATGCAATACGTACAGCTTCAACAGCGTGGTTACTTGGGTAGTGTTTATATCCTCCAATATCTCATATGAACTCAATGGGATACCGCAGCATTAGAAACAAAAATTAAATTTTACCTCCATAATAGGAGCGGTGTGCCTCATGTTGTGACAAACGATTTATTATCCTAAACAGACAGAAAAGTTAAATTTCATATTTTTTCAAGCAAATTTGGAATGAAAACTTCCGACTCTAGAAATTCCTTGAAAGAAATCTTCAGGGATTGCTCCAGGAAACCATCCATGAATTTCTCCAGGGATTCCTCCAAGAACTCCTCCAGGTATACTTTCAAAAATTCTTCCAGGAATTCCTCCAGGCATTCCTACAGGTATTTCTCCAGGATTTCTCCGGGAATTCTTTCACATGAAAACAATACGGATTAACAATTGATTAAAATTATTGAAGTAATTTCAGGAACTGGTTAGAATATATGTCGTGAGTCTAGAGCAATTCTCAAGACAGATCATAACCTCGGAGTATTTCTGAAAACTGCCATAGATTTTCTAACAATGAAAAGTGCTTGCTAAATATGTTTAACGAATTTAGCATATTGTCGATACAAGCGTCTCCGAGTAGCCTTCACATACCCGACCCCCAACCTCTCATTTTCAAAATGCTGGCATTTCGACAATTTTCATCCGATTTTTTTAAGTCGCCCTCAACCCTTCATAAATTGGTGCAAGTTTATTACACCCAAGTGGCCATGCAATATCCGGAACCATTCCGGAGATATTCCAGATTGTACTGGGGTCAGGGAGGGTGCTGAAATGGCTAAAAATGATTATATCGTGTGTTATTGTGTTTGAACCATCGATTTTCAGCGAAATTTTCATTGCGAAACATAAAACACAACTGCGATAATCAGATTTGAATAAGTTGACCCATCTGAATCACCGTGACAGGTTCCGCGGGGGCCTCATTGGGGACACTTCTGGTTTTCATCCAAAACATGTCGTGCGACATATCAAACTTCATGATTTCGAATAACTGAGTCAGAAACGATACCCTGAAGCCTGTATCAACTAATATGGCCATCTCGGAACATCTAGCATAGGTTCCACGGGGGTAACATAGGGGACATTTCTGGATTGCAACCAAAACATGCCGTGCGACGTATCAAACTTAATGATTTCGAGAGAATGGGGCAGAAAAAATGACTTAAGTTTGTAGCAACTGATATGCCCGCTCTGGAGCACCTGAAATAAGTTCCGCGGGGGCCTCTCAAACACAATAACACACAAAATAATCACTTTTAGCCATTTGGCAAAACAGACACTCCCCCACCCCCTGACCCCAGTACAATCTGGAATATCTCCGGAATGGTTCGGGATATTACATGGCCATTTGAGTGTAATAAACTTTCACCAATTTATGATCAATTGAGGGCGACTTCAAAAAAATCGGATGAAAATTGACGAAATGCCAGCATTTTGAAAATGAGTTGTCGGGGGTCGGGTATGTGAAGGGTAGTCATATCGATCAGCTATTCTACGCAAATTGATTTCGGCTGGAGAAAACGTTGATTATACCAGAACATTCCTAAACATATTTTGAAGATTTAGAATGAATAAAACCCACTTATCAAACTTTTGACAGAGATAAAGGATATTTTGATGTTTGTATCAGACTTTGAGGCCTGAGTATTTAGGAAAACAATTCTAATTTAAATTCTCTAGATAAGGGCCCATATAGCCGAGGCGGTAAACGCACGGGTATTCAGCATGACCATGCTGAGGGTGACGGGTTCGATTCCCGGTCGGTCCAGGATCTTTTCGTAAAGGAAATTTCCTTGACTTCCTTGGGAATAGAGTATCTTCGTGCCTGCCACACGATATACACATGCAAAATGGTGATTGGCAGAGGAAGCTCTCAGTTAATAACTGTGGAAGTGCTCATAGAACACTAAGCTGAGAAGCAGGCTTTGTCCCAGTGAGGACGTTACGCCAAGAAGAAGAAGAAGAAGATAAGGGAATACTGTGCTCCACGATTAGATCAATTACTACATTACTTTCGCTGCGTTTTCTAGAAATCGTAATCGTTAGTCGTAAGATTTGATCTCGGTAATTCAAATTAACGAACCTGGCCGGTAAAACATTCAGAAATTCTCCGAAATTTTACATTTTGTTTTGCCACTGTAATCGGCAAAAGGTTTGCTTTGCCGAGATTCGGAAAAAGTGCATCTGTCAAACTGTCATAAAACACGTGTCATCAGTGAGGGAAATTTTAGTGGAAAGAATTTTGATCACGACTAGTAAGTACCTACGGTAAGTTTTTAAGTAAAATTCATCATGTTCCGCTTTCTTTTTCAGCTGTAAACATCAATCCACGTCGAATCAGATTGTTTGAGGCATCATATCAATGGAAGTAGTGATTTTACTTGCGCACGGCTTGAACGTTTGTTCCCGCACGGTATGCCGCAAGTGCGACCGGAATCCAGGACGGAATTAGGAAAATATACATCTTTTAAGTGTACCATGTACGATGAACATAATGTCAGAAGTAGGTTCAGTTCTAAGTAGGTAGAGGTGTAGACAATAGGTGTATTGATGAGAAGTTGTTATTAACTATTCGAATTTCTTTTGTTGTCCAATAGATTGTGTAAAATGCTACAAATTTGATCAAGCACGCCGTAAAATTCGTCACCCATGATTTGGCGCCTACATCAGTGGTCTAACAACTCTTCGCGTTCTCGGCACTAGTTCCAATATGTCGCTTAAAGAGTTGCCACATATGATGTTAGGTAAGCTGAGGTCAGTTAACTGACTGATGGGGCACGGGAGCTATTGCAATGATCAAAATGTACCCAAGTAACCACACTGTTCAAGCTGTACGTATTGCATATATAAAGCGCATATATTGGCATGCACTGCCCTACATTAACCATTAAAGTTGAATTAAAGTGGCAAGTGGCGCCACTATTGCTGACTTACGATTATACTGGTATAATCGTAATTCAACAATAGTGGCGCCACTTCCCACTTTAATTCAACTTTATTTGTTTATATAGAGTAATGCATGTCAATATTTGTACGTTATTTATGCAATACGTACAGCTTCAACAGCGTGGTTACTTGGGTATGCATTACTAAGTCATTCTAGACGGACTATCGAAAGGAAAACGAGTATTTAAGAATATAACTTCAATCTATCATGTCGGAAGTAAGGTTCGGTGCTATGTAGTTAGAGGTGTAGACAATAGGTGTAATGATGAGAAGTTGTTATTAACTATTCGAATTTCTTTTGTTGTCCAATAGTTTGTGTAAAATGCTACAAATTTGATCAAGCACGCCGTAAAATTCGTCACCCATGATTTGGCGCCTACATCAGTGGTCTAACAACTCTTCGCGTTCTCGGCACTAGTTCCAATATGTCGCTTAAAGAGTTGCCACATATGATGTTAGGTAAGCTGAGGTCAGTTAACTGACTGATGGGGCACGGGAGCTATTGCAATGATCAAAATGTATGCATTACTAAGTCATTCTAGACGGACTATCGAAAGGAAAACGAGTATTTAAGAATATAACTTCAATCTATCATGTCGAAAGTAAGGTTCGGTGCTATGTAGTTAGAGGTGTAGACAATAGGTGTAATGATGAGAAGTTGTTATTAACTATTCGAATTTCTTTTGTTGTCCAATAGTTTGTGTAAAATGCTACAAATTTGATCAAGCACGCCGTAAAATTCGTCACCCATGATTTGGCGCCTACATCAGTGGTCTAACAACTCTTCGCGTTCTCGGCACTAGTTCCAATATGTCGCTTAAAGAGTTGCCACATATGATGTTAGGTAAGCTGAGGTCAGTTAACTGACTGATGGGGCACGGGAGCTATTGCAATGATCAAAATGTATGCATTACTAAGTCATTCTAGACGGACTATCGAAAGGAAAACGAGTATTTAAGAATATAACTTCAATCTATCATGTCGGAAGTAAGGTAAGGTGCTATGTAGTTAGAGGTGTAGACAATAGGTGTATTGATGAGAAGTTGTTATTAACTATTCGAATTTCTTTTGTTGTCCAATAGATTGTGTAAAATGCTACAAATTTGATCAAGCACGCCGTAAAATTCGTCACCCATGATTTGGCGCCTACATCAGTGGTCTAACAACTCTTCGCGTTCTCGGCACTAGTTCCAATATGTCGCTTAAAGAGTTGCCACATATGATGTTAGGTAAGCTGAGGTCAGTTAACTGACTGATGGGGCACGGGAGCTATTGCAATGATCAAAATGTATGCATTACTAAGTCATTCTAGACGGACTATCGAAAGGAAAACGAGTATTTAAGAATATAACTTCAATCTATCATGTCGGAAGTAAGGTTCGGTGCTATGTAGTTAGAGGTGTAGACAATAGGTGTAATGATGAGAAGTTGTTATTAACTATTCGAATTTCTTTTGTTGTCCAATAGTTTGTGTAAAATGCTACAAATTTGATCAAGCACGCCGTAAAATTCGTCACCCATGATTTGGCGCCTACATCAGTGGTCTAACAACTCTTCGCGTTCTCGGCACTAGTTCCAATATGTCGCTTAAAGAGTTGCCACATATGATGTTAGGTAAGCTGAGGTCAGTTAACTGACTGATGGGGCACGGGAGCTATTGCAATGATCAAAATGTATGCATTACTAAGTCATTCTAGACGGACTATCGAAAGGAAAACGAGTATTTAAGAATATAACTTCAATCTATCATGTCGGAAGTAAGGTAAGGTGCTATGTAGTTAGAGGTGTAGACAATAGGTGTATTGATGAGAAGTTGTTATTAACTATTCGAATTTCTTTTGTTGTCCAATAGATTGTGTAAAATGCTACAAATTTGATCAAGCACGCCGTAAAATTCGTCACCCATGATTTGGCGCCTACATCAGTGGTCTAACGACTCTTCGCGTTCTCGGCACTAGTTCCAATATGTCGCTTAAAGAGTTGCCACATATGATGTTAGGTAAGCTGAGGTCAGTTAACTGACTGATGGGGCACGGGAGCTACTGCTATGATCAAAATGTATGCATTACTAAGACATTCTAGACGGACCTAGAGACGGACAATCGAAAGGAAAACGAGTAGGGTAATTTTCCAATTGTTGCACAGCTAAAAACTCGCCTATTGTTGCACACTCCATGTTATTCTTATGAGGTGTGCAACAATTGGCGAATTTTTAGCTGTGCAATAATTGGAAAATTATCCTATTTAAGAATATGACTTCAATCTATCAATATCTATCAATCGCAATACATATAACTGTGGTATGTAATCTAGAACATTAGAACACGTTTGTTTTTTGCAAATATGAGTATCCATCTTGGTATCAAATGGTTATGTACATCAAAGAACGTAAGAAAACGTCTGAATCTAATGTTTTTTCATCAACATACATCAGAAATACGTTTGAATCTAATCTATTTGCACATCATAAAACATTTAAAAACGTTTTAAACTAATGTCTGAATTTACGTCAACATACATCAGGAAACGTCTGAATCTGATGTTTTTTACATCAACATACATCAGAAATACGTTTGAATCTAATGTATTTACACATCATAAAACATCTAAAAACAACTAAAACAAATGTCAAAATTGACGTCAACATACATCAGGAAACGTCTGAATCTGATGTTTTTTACATCAACATACATCAGAAATACGTTTGAATCTAATGTATTTACACATCATAAAACATCTAAAAACGTCTAAAACAAATGTCAGAATTGACGTCAACATACATCAGGAAACGTCTGAATCTGATGTTTTTCACATCAACATACATCAGAAATACGTTTGAATCTAATGTATTTGCACACCATAAAACATCTGAAAACATCTAAATCCGATGTCTCAATTTGCATCAATATAACGTATAATTCTAATGTTTTTTACATCTACATACATAACAAAACGTTTGAATCTAATGTTTTTGCACATCATGAAACATCTGAAAACGTCCAAATCTATTGTTATTTTACATCAACATACAAAAGAAAATCGTTAGAGTTTTATGTTTTTTGCACATCAAAAAACATTTGAAAACGTCAGATTTTGATGTTTCGGATTATTTGCTTGACATCAGAAAAACGTTTGATTTCCTGATGTATACATTATGTTACCTTGCATAAACACATCTGAATCGTAATGTTTTCTAATGTTCAACATCAGAAGTACATCAAACCTTGATGTTGATGTATACATTGAAATTTAACGTCAGGCTAATGTAAATTTTTATTCGGGTAATCTATAGCCTTACGCCTGGCATCCACGCACCAATGTGTGAACCCATTGCCAACCATATTCCACCAACGCTCCGACATCCGCATGAATTTGTGCAGACGCAGAGGTATATTTGGTCTGCTGTGGATTCTTCATTACACCAACAAAACTAGCCATGAAAAAGTTTGTCACTTCTCAGGTCATTTTGACAGACCACACACATGCACGACTAAAATGGATCATATAATTCTACTTTTTCGATTTTGTTGCCGTCCTTTTCTTGCTCATATTACATCTGTCAAAACGACCTGAGAGTTGTCAGTCAGTTTGAGGTAAGGTTCGTTGGCGTACCTACAATGATCAATTTCTCTTCATCGATTTTCTCTTTGGATTACTTTGAATTACGACAAAAATTCGGATGATCTCTCGGTGTGTTTCGATGAAGGACAACTAGGACTAGCATCTAAAACAACAAAAACTACCGAAAATGATTTGCCGGCCAAGTTATTAATCAAAGAGAAAATCGATGAAGAGAAATCGATCATTGTAGATACGCCCGTATGATACTAAGCGTGAGAAACGATTGCAATCATCACTTCCTTCCCCTTCCCCGCATTGACCTACAACCTGACGTGGCAGGCGCCATTGTGGCCTAAAATAGAAGACCACCAACACTAACACATTGAAGATGACGACTCAGAGGGATGCCTTCAGGAGTTTTATCAACGATTTCTACAGAAGATCTCTCAGATATTCGAACAGAAATTTTTCCAGCGATTAGTCCAAGAGTTCCTTCAGAGATTCCTCCAGAAGTTTCCCCAGGATTTTTTTTCTAGAATTCCAAATTGGGATTTCTCCTGACGTTCCTTCAGGTGTCTCTCCAATTCAGAGATTCTTCCAGGAGATTCAGGGATGCCTCCATGAGTTCCATCAAGAGTTGCTTCTGAGGTCCTTTTTCTCCATAGATCCCTCCTGAAACTCCTTCAGGGCTGACCACAGGAGTTCCTTCATTATGTTCTCATAAAAAGTGTGAGAAAAGCTTCCCACTTAAACACATGGGAGTCAATGTTCATCAGCAATTCCCAAAAACCGCTGATGAATGAAGACGATCCTCCCATCATGTCGAGTCTATACGATCTCATCGACACGAATCGGCTGCAGTAACATTCTCTCTCCCCCCGGACCCGGATCAGCACAGTAAAACCACTCAGCACTAAAATGTGTAAGCCCTACTCATAAGTGCATAATTTCCAGACCACACAAAAATGTGTTACAGTTACACATTCTCAAAAAACAGCTCGTACACTCGTCTAGATGCGAAATGTCGATTTTTTTTTGTTTTCCAAGGTCACTAGTAAACCAAGCTAGATTGCTGTACATAAATTTTTGCTAATTTAACGATTTTGCGGACACAGGAGCTGATTTTGTGAATGTGCAAGGGTTACACATTTTTGGTGTAGTCTGGAAATTATGCACTTTTGTGCTGAGCGGCGTTAGCGTGAGTACGAACAACATCGCAATCAGTCGGACATTGTCCCGTAGATGGGCTGCATCGAGCCCGAAACCGGTCGGCATTAAGGTAATTTTTTAATTATTTTGACGATTGTAAGAACCATAAGTGTCGTGTCTTGTCTCGCGTCGCGTTTCGTGAATGATGTTCTACGGGTGGCTTTTTTTAAGCATTCCTCCAAGAATTCTTTCAGAAATGTCGCCTGGAGTACCCTGTGTGGTTCTTCCTGAAATTTATTCGGGAAATCCTCTTGGAATCCCTTTAAAATGCTTCGTTTATATTGTCCAGGAGTTCTTTAAGGGTTTTCTCTAGAAGATCCTTCAGGTTTTCACACTGAAGTTCCTTCAGGGTTTTTCTGAGAGTTCCTTCAGAGATTTCCCTAATAGTTCCAGGAAGATTCAGGAATGCCTCCATGAGCTTCATCAGGGATCCCTTCAAAAGTTCCCTTAGATATTCCAACGGGAGTTCCCGCAGAACTTAGTGCAGAAGTTCCATCAGAGATTCTTTTAGGAGGATTCAGGGATGCCTTCAGGAGATCCATCAGGGAAGGATCTAGAAGTTCCGACAGGAATTCCTACAAGAGGTTCTTTAGAGATTAGTCTAGGAATTCCTCCAGTGATTCCTTCTAAAGTTCCATCAGGAAGTCCTGCAGGAGTTCTTTGAGGGATTCATGTATTCGTGCAGATGTTTCTTCAGAGATCTCTCCAGAAGTTTCTTCAAGGATCTCTCCAGGATTTCCTTCAGAGATGCGTACAGGAGGATTTAGAATACCTTTTGGGACAATTCAGAGATTCCTCAGAAGTTTCTTCAGGGAGTCATACAGAACTTCCTCCAGGGATGAGTGTAGAACTTCCTTAAAAGTTTCAACCAGAAATTTCTTCAAAGACTTCTTTAGGACTTTAACCAAGCATATCCCCAGGATTTCCTTGAATTTTCCCATGGAATTTCTAAGACACAGCACCGTCTTCAACCAGAGGTTGCACAGACTGAACGATTACAAACATAAGACAACAGACAACACACGAAACCCCCATTTTTCGTTTGACGAAAAGTTTTCACCGACTGGAACGGGAATCGAACACGCACTCCGAGGCTTACGAAACGGCTAGACGACTGACGCCCCTAACCACACGGCCACGAAGCCACCAAGATTCGAGATTTCCTCCTAGGATTCCCAGTAATACTGCCGGTGATTGCTCCTGGAAGTCCTTCGAAGATTCAGCCTGGACATCGTTCGAGAATATTTCCTGGAAGTCCTCCAGAAATTCCTCCTGTAAATCCTTCCTCAAAAAAAAATCGGGAGTTCCTCCTGGAATTTCTTCGGGGATTTCTAATGGAATTCCTTTCTTGAAAATCCTTCTGGGATTCTTCCTCATTTTTTTAGATTTCTGCTGGAATTACTTTGGAGATTCCTTCTGGAATTTCTTTGGGAATTCCTAATAGAATTCTTTCGGGGACTCCTGTAGGAATTCTTCAGTGGATTCCTCCTGAAATTTTTTCGAGTTTTTTTTTCTGGAATTCATTAGGGGATTCTTTCTGAAAATTCTTTGGGATTCCCCCAGGAAATTCTTCAAGGATTCCTTATTGAATTTCTTCGGGAATTCTTCCTGAAAATTCTTCGGTTATTTCTTCTAAAATTCCTTTGGTGGTTCCTCCTGAAAATTCTTCGGGTATTCCTTTTCGAATACCTTTGGAGATTCCTGTGGAAATTCTTTGGGAATACATAAGTGACCCGATTTTATCAGCCCCCTTTTGGAACACATTGTTTGCTCTCTTCAAAAACTTAAACAGTTTTTCAAACTTTTTATTCATCTATGTTCTGCATCGCAGCTGTCGTTCGATGATAAATATTAATAAATTGCTTAAAATGTGATCCTAAGATAATAAGAACAAAAAGTTCGTCGCAAAATGGGGCTGACAAAATCGGGTCCTTACTGTACCTAATGGAGTTCTTTCGGCGTTTCATTTTGGAATTTCTTCTGAAATTCCTTCCAGTTTTTCTCCTGAAAATGCTTCGGAGATTCCTGCTGAAAATTCTTCGAGGATTCCTCTTGAAATTTATTCAGGGATTCCTGCTGGAAATCCATCGGGAATTCTTCCTGATTCTTCTTCTTCCTCTTGTCATTCCTTCGGGAATTTCTCCTGGAATTTCTTTGGGCTTTATCCTGGAAATCCTTCGAGTATTCCTCAAACTTCAAACTGCTAGAATTCCCAAGTAGATTTGTGCTGGAATTGTTTCGGGGATTCCTATTTAAATTCTTCCGGGATTATTCCTTGAAATCCTTCGCAGATTTCTCCTGAAATACCTTCGAGTGTTTCTCCCGGAAATCTTTCAGGGATTCCTCTTGAAAATCTTTCAGGGATTCCTCTTGAAAATCCTCTGAGGATTTCTCCCGAAAATCCTTCAATACTCCTTTTTTTTGGATTCCTGCTAGAACTCCTCTGGAAATTGTTGGAATCCTGTTGGAATTCGTTCGGGGATTCCTCCTGGAATTCCTTCTGGGATCCCTCCTGGAATTGTTTCGGGAATTATTCCTAAATTTCTTCTGTAATTCCATGGATCTTTTTTAGAAAGATTCTTGGTCTACCAGAGATTCCTTCAGGGATTTCTCCACGAGCCATTACAGAGATTCCTTCAGGTGCTTCTGCCTCCTGCAGTTCCTTTAAGGTTCCTTTACTGTAAACTTTGAGTGATTTTGTATATGAAGAAGTTCCAAAAGTCCCATTTTTTATGAAATATGTAGTCTTATTTTTTTAAATAGCTCGCTTGTTCTAAAAAATGCATACATGCAGGCGTTTGACAAGAAATTTCAAAATTTAATCAAACCTTTTAACAGTCGCACTTCGGGGGTGTTGCATTTTTCGGGTTTAGAAGAACAAAATTAAGTTGAGAAGGAAATGTTCTAGTCTGACCGATGCGATGATCAGTTCACAGGCAAACAGACGTCATACTCTTCAAAACGGCTTGGCACATGCATTTAACGATCAATTCAAATTTCATTTGATTTCCGCGAACCTTCCACCAGAGGCGCTATAGCTCGATTGATTTGACGTTCGCCAGTGTACACGTTGCTGAACGATGCAACCGAAAATTACAGGCGATTTGTGTAGTAGTGTGCGTGTTAGACAAACGTCAAATCGAAATTCATCATGGCCGACAGTGTCTCGCGCGGTTCTACCAACAGGTGGCAGTGTGCTCATAGAAAATACACCGGGCAAAAACTTTTGATAAATTTCTTCTAAGAGTTACGATTGTTTGTCTGTGATCAGTTGTATACTGATCAATTTCGCCAAAGTGATATTTTCATTTTTTTTTTTTACTTTTGTAGTAATTTTACTTTGAACAAAATAGTGTCACATAGTTTTATAAAAATCGACCCGGTACTGATTTGCAGAAAATCTTTTGGCAATATTTACTAAGGTATAGGTCTTGTTAACATGTACAGTAGACGTTCGCTCGGTGCAAACGCTTTAACTGCAATGCTTCTTAACTGCAAGTCCGCTAAGTGCAACAATTTTGCAGTTTTCACACCGCTATCCGTCAAACTGAAATGTCAACAGCCGATGCGATGTTTTTCACATGCACTTTTTATGCAATGCGATGTTTTCCGAATGCACATTAGTTGCATACTGCAACAAGTAACAGTTCTTTGACGCCTGTCAGTTGTTGCAGTTATCTAATTTCATTCGGTAAGTGAAACGTAAACATGTTGCAGTTATCGAACGTCTACTGTATACATAAATTTCAAAAAATCAGCATTTATTTTAGGGGATTTAGATCTTAAGATCCATACTCAAGGTATTTTTTTGTGGTATAGGGTAAGTGTGCCGATCGTTGTGGCGTTGTGGTAATGAGGTAATATGATCGTATCGTACCATCTAATGAAGGTTTTCAAAACATTAGTCGGTATACCTATAGTTTTTTATCCAAGACCTGTAACTCATAGTTCATCACAGTTTCAACATTTTCTAATGTCGAAGTAAAAATTTTGCTTCACGAACTGAATCTTGTTGACGCACAGCATCCCAAATCGCGGTTGCTCTTCCAATTAACGCACCAAATCCCATTGATTGATTTCTTTCTTTACATTATCATGCGTAAATTCACTTATTTCTAAGAATACTGAGAAGTATAAAAACAAACTGCGCTGCATCTTGCTGAAAGGTATTGGGATGTTCTCCCAAGTTTGCGTAATTCTGTGTTATCTTTTTCAACAAGGGCTGAGATTAAAACTTTACAAAAAAAGGTGTTAAGGAAATAAAGAGGTCAGACCTCCTGAACGATCCTATCTAATCAATCTTCCTTGTTATAAACACGTAACACGTTGTTCAAACCGCCATTCAGGAAGACAATCTTTTTCAACAAATACCGTTAGGACACCGTTTATGGTTCGCCAAAAAAAAACAAGAAACAAACATGCAAGTCGACATTGCTAAAATCTACCGCACCCTGACCTTCAGACCTTCACCACCAGCAAAAACAGATCTTACTGTGATGGATCATTAATGAAAACCCCCGCACACATGTCCCGGTCTAGCTAGGTATAGGCAAGTGATCGCAGATCCCACGAGAAAAAAAACACGCGCGATCGTCATTACTCACCGAGGTGCGACACATCAGCATTCACCAACGACGCGATCAACGCGACCAAAATGCCGGCACAACAAACGGATGTCTTCAGATTCATCCTGGTTCGATCTATCGTGTCTGTATATAGATTTTTTTATTGATCACACTTTTCTAGCAAGTGATTGTACTCGCCAACAATCTTTTCTGGACACTGAACACACAGCAGCACACGCCCGGAACGAGGTAGCTAGCAATAAGCCCTGACCGATCGGTTCGAGATGATCTTCACGACTGACTGATTCGCGAGTGGTGCGCGATCGTTATTAGAGGTGTTGTAGACGAACCACCACGAGCCACAAGGCAGAGGGAACTTATTGATGACTCCGAAACGATCGCAGCAGCGTGAATGGATGGAAGTGATCGTGCTGCTGCAGTACGGCAGCAAGCAGTGATTAAGAATGAATCCGGCAAGGAGATGACGTCATGTATTTTATTGATCGATGTCGTTGTTGATCGGATCCTTTCTCAATCAAATAATAACTAGATTGGCGATGAGGGTTCTCCCCTGGTTCTTTTTGGGCTCTTGCGTTTGACCACAAAAAATGATTTATACGATTTTATTTGCTATGACAATTTCAGCTTTCAAATGTGCAACGCTGCCGTCGAGCAACTTTTAGACACGCTTAGTGAGCTCGTTTCATGTTATTATTTTTATACTGCTTCTGAAATAAATTTTCCTGATTGTGTTGTTCTTTACAGAGAAGAACATTAATCAAGACAATTAGATGATCGGCATTGAACCACAAAAACCCCACAACAATTGGTGAGATCTTTCCAATATTATTTATTTATAAATAATTCTACTTCAGTATATTTACTGTATAACTGCATATAAGTTGGAAATTCGCTATTTTCAACATCCTTTCATCTATTGGAAGATGCTTCAGTTCTGGGCTCTTTCTAAGTTGATGAAGGGATTTATAAATGCTTGCAAGGACTTGGCCAGGTGTATGGAGCTGAGTGAATCTATGACATTGTAGATAGTAGCGACATCAGCAATGTCAATGGAAATATTCAACTTTGCAACTCCATCCAAGATTTGTGCAAGTATTCATGCTATGCTATGCTATGCTATGCTTCTGAAATAAATTTTCCTACTATGGTACCTCCAACTTATACTAAATTCATTCTTTCCTGACATCGACGTTGGAGCTCAGCTTTGGAGACCCGGTTGTATGGTCAATCATGGGCGAAGCCAGAGGTGAGCAGGGGGGCCGTGCCCCCCCCCCCTGGCCACCAGATTTATTTGTTTTTAAATCGAGCCAACTGAAAAATTGTCATTAACTCAGAGTTGCAGAAAAAATATCTAAAAAAAACATTCTAATAATTAAGGTTTTATCCACAATTATCAAACCTTTTTTACTCGAGAACCACTGGAAATTTCGCCAAGTATTTCTTTATGAGAACCACTTCAATCTTATCATAGAATTTAACCAAATAACAAGCTTGGTTGAATGGTTAAATTTTATGATGTTTATTTATGGAATACAAAAACAGCATACCCAATATTCCAGATATGCCGGAACCGGTCGCGGTAGTGAAAAAGAAGGACTTTGTAGAACTATATACTGCTCTAGAGTGCAGTTATGCCGTACTGCTATACGAATTTCCACTAATATTCAATTCAAACAAACGTTATTCTAAGAGCAAAATACCTGGAATTTCTTCACGAATACTTTCAAGAACACCTTCAGAAATTCCTTTCGACATTTATTCAGGAACTTCTTCAGGGATTCTTTCAGAAATTCCACAAGGGACTTCTCCAGGAGTTTCTCCTTCTTGAATTCTTCCATGGGCATCTTGCAGGATTCCGATAGTGATTGTTTCAGGATTTGTTCCAAGAAATGCACCAAGAATTCCTCCCACGATTTCTTCAGATTTTTTACAGATACTTCTGCAAGGATGTATCGACGAACTCTTCCAGGATTTTTTCGATAACTTCCTTCACTAGATATTCCTCCGAGGATTTATCCTGGGATATCTATAGACGTTCAGAGCAGGAATATCTTCCAGAAACCCTTACAGGAAAATTTATCAGAGATAATATAAAAAATAATCCAGGAGTTCCTTAAAACATTGTACAAAACAATCTGTTTTGAGTCCATGTAAAGATTCGAACAATAATTCGACCAAAAATTATTGCAAACATCGATTCTTCCATCCTCCATAATTTTTCCAACAAAAATTCTGCCAGGAATTTTTTAAGAAAGTTTTCCTGGGTTGTTCTTAGGAATTCCTTATGGGATTGCTTCCGAGATTCCTCATGGGTTTTCTTCAGGAATTTCTCCATGTTTTCCTTCAATAACTCCTCCAGGGATTCACCGGGGAATTTCTTCTGTGTTTCTTCCAGGAACAACTCCACGGAACTCCACGGAGTTCCTCTTGGAATTCTTTCAGGAAGTCCTCCAGGAATTATTCCAGTAGTTCCTTCAGAGACTATTTAGGGATTCCCTTGAGAATGCCTCTAGGAATTGCTTCCGGGATTCCTCCTGGGGTTTCTTCAGCAACTGCTACAGGGATTATTCAAGGATTCCCTCCAATGCATCTTCTTATTCTTATTCCTTCTAAATTCCATTAGGATTTCTCCAAGGATTGCACCTGCAATTTCTTCAGGAATTCTTCCTGGGATTCCTACAGGAATTTGTCAAGGGATTCCTCCATGAATTTCTACAGAGATTCCTCCAGAAATTGTTTCAGGGATTCCTCTAGGAATTGCTGAAGGGAATCCTCTAAAAAATCATCCAAAGATTCCTTCAAAAAAAAACCTCTAGAAATTCCCCCAGAAACTCTTCCAGGAATTCTTCCAGAGATTCCTCTGTTAATCCCTAAAGGCATTTCTCTAGGATATCCTCCAGGAGTTCCTCCATGGATTCCTCCAAGATATTCTGCAGGGCTTAACTCGGGAAATCCTTCTGTGATTCTTTCTGGAACAACTTATTTTGAAAATTCCTACAAAGATTCTCCCAGGAACTCTTCTTAAGATTCCTTCAGGATTTCTTCCTTGTATTCTGTTTGGGAATTTTCTTAGGAATTGCTTCTCTTCTATGGATTCCTCCAAAATTTCTCCAAGAATTCCATCTCCGATTTCTTCAAGAAATTATTCCTGGTATTTCTCTACGATTTTTTAAGAGATTTATCCACAAATTTCTTCAGGGATTCCTCTAAGAATTCCTGCAGGGATTTCTCTAAAAATTTCTTCAGGAATTCATCTAGCGATTTCTCAAGAAACTCCGCTAGAATATTCTCTAGAGATTTCTCCATAAGTTCCTCTGGAGATTCCTTCAGGCATACTTCTAGGAAATTCTTCAGGGATCCATCCAAGAATTCCTACAAGATTTTTTTTCAGAGATTCCTCCAAGAAATCCTTCAGGTTTTCCTCAATGCATTCCTTCAGGACTTCCTCCATGCATTCCTCCAGAGATTCCTCTAGTAATTGCTTCCGGAATTCTTTCAAGAATCCCACCAAGGATTTTTTTTTTTCTAGAGACTCCTACAGGAATTCATTCCAAGATTTCTCCAGGAATTACTTCAGGGAATCCTCCAAGAATTCCACCAGGAATTCTCAAAGAATTCCACCAGGAATTCTCCTAGGCACTCTTTCAGGAAATTTTCCAGGCATTCTTCCAGGGATTCCTCCTTGGATTCTTGCAGAGATTTCTCCAGGATTTTTTTTCAGTGATTCCTCCAGGAAGTCCACCAGATATTCCTCCAGGAGTTGCTTCAGGGATTCCTCCAGGAATTCCCCAGGGGTTTCTTCTGGAATTGTTGCAGGAATTTTTCCTGGGATTCCTTCAGAAATCCACGCAGGCATTCCTCCAGGATTTCATCCAGGAATTTCTCCAGGGTCTCCGCAACGAATTTCTCCAGGAGTTTCTTCAGAGAGTCCTTCAATAATTCTTGCAGGATTTACTCTAGGAATACCTTTAAGATTTTTTTTTTCAGGAATTCCTCCAAGAATTCTTGCAGATTTTTCTGCAGAAATTGCTACATGGATTCCCCAAGGAAATTCTCCAGGGATTTTTCCAGGGATTTCTTTAGAAATTCCTCCAGGAATTTCTCAGGGGATTTTTACAAAAATATCTCCCAGAGTTTCTCTTGAGTTTACCTCAGAAATTCATCCAGTAATTGCATCAAGAATTTCTCCAAAGATTCCTCCAGGAATTTCTTCAAGGATTCCTGCAGCAATTCTCAAAGGAAAACCTCCAGGTATTCCTCCAGAATTTAATTCAGGAATTTCTCCAGGAACTCCTCCAGGATATTCTCCTGGAATTACCCCAAGAATCTTTTCATGAATTCGTCCAGTAAACTCCTGGACATCCTTCAGAAATCATGTCAGAAATTTCTCCAGGATTTTTTTTCAGAAATTCTTCCAGAACATTCTCCAGAAATACATTCAGTAATTTTTCATGGATTCCTCCAGGCATTTTTAAAGGAATTTCTCCTAAGATTCCTTAATGAATCGCTTCAGGGTTTCCTCCAGGGGTTTCTCCAGGAAATCCTTCAGAAATTCCTCCAAGGATTCTTCCAGTAAATCCTCTAGAAGTTTCTTCAGAAATTCTTCCGGGAAAATCTCCAGAAATACCTTCAGTAATTTTTCAAGGATTCCTCCAGGAATTTCTGTAGAAATTCCTCCAGGAATACCACGGGAATACCTCTAGGAATTCTTCCAGGCATTCCTCCAGGATTTTATCCAGGAATTTCTCCAGACAATTCCTCTAGGGATTTCTCCATGCATTTCTCCAGAAATTTCTCCTGAGATTCCATCACGAATCCCTTCATGAATTTCTCCAGGGATTTTCGCATAGATTCCTCCAGGAAATCCTTCGAAGATTCCTCCAGGAAATCCTCCAAAAGTTTCTCCAAGGATTCTTCCAGGAAATCCCCTAAGGGTTTCTTTAGAAATTCTTCCAGGAGGAGAACTTCCTGGAATACCTTCAGCAATTTTTCAGGGATTCCCCCAGATATTCCTCCAGGGATTTCTTTACAAGTTTCTTCAAGGATTCCCGCTGGGATTTCTTCAGAATTCCATCGAGGATTTCTCCAGGAATTCCTCCAGAAAATTCGGTCCAGGAGTTTCTTAAGGGATTTTCAGATATGGAAATCACCCAGAATTTCTCTGGAGATTCCTCTAGTAATTTATCCAGTAATTCTTCCGAAAATTTCTCTAGAGATTCCTCCAGCAATTCTCACAGGAATACCTTTAGGAATTCCTTCATGCATTCCTCCAGGATTTTATCCAGAGATTCCTGCAGGAAATACCCCAGGATTTTTTTTCAGGAATTCCTCCAGGAAATTCTCTAGGAATTTCTCCTGGACATCCTTCACAAATTATGTCAGCAATTGGGTTGTTTAGTGAATTAAATATTGCCATTTTCTTTAGCCTAATCGAAAGAGTTCATTTTTCTGAGCATAAGGTGATTTTTTTGCGTCTCGATTCATTTGTTTTGATGGTTGAATGAACAAAACAGTTTTAATTTTCGTGGATAGAATGACAGTTCAATCGATAAAGTGACAGTTCGCCCCGAACAAAAAATTTTCCCCATACAAACTTCAAATGCATTTTAAAAATAGTTTGCGGGCACCAAAAATGATGAAATTTTGGATTTCGACTAATTTTTGGACGGAGATTCCGATTATGCAGCAATCTGGTTACCCCTAAAGAACCCAATTCCTCCAAGAATTTCTTTAGAAAATCCTTAAGAGATTTCTTCAGAGATTATTCCACGAAATTCTCCAGGAATACCATCGGGATTTTTTTGCAGGGATTCCTCCAGGCATTCCTCCGGGAATTCATTCAGAGATTCGCCCAGGAATTGCTTTAAGGGTTCCTCCAGGGAATCCTCCAGAAATTTCTCCAAGGGTTCTTCCAGGAAATCCTCCTAGAATTTCTCAAGGGACATTTTCAGAAATTTCTCCAGCAATTTCTCCAAGAATTCATTCAAGAAATTTCTCCAGGATTTCATGTAGGGTCTTATTCAAGAATTCTTCCTAGAATTACATCAGGAATTTGTTCAGAAGTTTTTCCTGGATTCCCTCTAGAGATTTTCTCAGGAATTTGCTTCAGGGATTTCTCCAAGAACTCCCCCAAGGATTCCTTCTGAAATTTCTCCATGATTTCCTCTAGGAATTCTAGGAAGATTGCTTCTGTTTTTTTTCTAGGGATTTCTCCCAGAGTTCCTCGAGGAATTTCTCCAGAACTTTCTCCAAGGAATCCTCCAGAAATTTATCTAGGATTTCTTCTAGAATTTCCTCATGAGATCTCTTCAGATATTTCTCTAGGTATTCGTCCCACAATTTATACAGGAATTCCTCCAGGTATATTCTCAGAAATTTCTCCATGGATTCCTTCGGGAATTCCTCGAGAGATTCTACAGGGCTTCCTTCAGGAATTCATACAGGAACCAGGAAATTCTAGTCCTAAAAATTCTTAATCTTCCAGAAATTGCTCACCGCTACCAGCACCACGTTGATTTATGTAGATCAGGCGAGTTTTTTCACTTATTGTACAAAATACAACAGCGTGACTGCTGAAGGATCAAATAACACTTTTAGAATATAATGTTATTATATTCAATTTCATCTTATTGCGTATAGGTATGGAAGCTAGTACAGGCACAAATTTGCTTGCCCCTCCCTGACCAAAAAGCTGGCTATGCCCTTGTGGTCAATATGTATGAATTATACTTACTTAGAGACCCATAGTACCTAGAGAACTGTTCTCTTTTTGTATTTCTATAATCTCAGCATAAAGCAAAATAGAGTTACAGTCAAGTGTCCTCATAGACGCTGACATCAACTCTAATTAATCAATGGTCTGGGTTCCTGTGATGAAACTCTGGTGATGATCGTTTTTTTATTGAATTGGCTTCTTTAGCGATGTTGAGATTATACCATATTCTAAATCTGCATGCAAAACTGAGCCAAAATCCAAATTTTCATGAATTTGAAAAGGTGCTCTTTCGTATAAAATCAAAAAAATCGATACATTTTTCTTAATTTAACAACCCAATTAGGAAATCTGCATTCAGATACCCGAGAGGTGGGTCCTCGGGTAATTTGGGGATCGACACACTAAAACATCATTCTCTCGTTTTTCTTAACTTTGTGGTACGCCCGTTAGCATTGGCGAAGCCAGCATTTTCGCTTTTCATAGTTATTCTCCTAAACATACACCAGGAAGAGAAAGATGGTAGAGGAGTTCACTTGCCTCCTCTTCCATTCTGCTTTTTCTCTTGCATGTTTAGCTGGCTCCAGTGCCGGATTTGGGGGAGGGGGCGGTCAGGGGAGCCAGGGCCCCAGGCCCCCACATTTTAGGGGCCCCCACTGTAGTATCGGGGATTCCCGGGACAGTGAATAACAACACGTCTAGGTCATTCGGTCTCTCAAACACTTCTGCTCTTTATTCGTCTATTCTTGTACTGCCACAGCTCTTAGAGTTAGACATCAAAACCGGCAAACATTAAATAGGGGTTACATATAAGCGTTACGATACTACATCACTTTTCTCTTTTTATTATATTTTAACTTGTTAATCAAAATCAAACTTTACACATAGTCTCGCAAATATCCTGGTTGCCGCGTTGGTCGTTTTGATCTGGATTCTGTTTCGGGTAAATCAACAGCACTTCGTTTTGTAGCTCCGCTCCCTTGAAGATTCGACGGGTTGACGCACGTACCTCCAGGCTCGCCTTCACCAATAACTCGTTGCAAATGAGAAACATGTCTCCGATATGCTGTACCCGTGTCTTCTGATGCCACTACTACATCTCCTCCTTTCCTTTTGATGACATCATAGACCACGGGCTCGAACGTCGTAGCTAATTTGTTAGGTTTCGTCATCCGTTTGACAAGTACCTTGTCGCCTTCTGTGATAGAGTTTGGTTTGGCATTTCGTCGTTCATCGGCATATAGTTTTCCCTTCTCCTTTTTTTCTCTGTCCCTGTCGGCCGTTTCTTCGTCGATTTCTTTTGGCTGGTTAATAGAAGGAACCTTATCGCGAATATTGTAGCCAAACAGCATCTCCGATGGAGTTTTTCCCGTCGTCGAGTGTGGGGAGGATCTGTACATGAGCAAATATTTGTTAAGTTCACTTACCCAGTCTGTGTTTGTGGCTTGACTGATGGAGAGTCTCTTCAATATCGACCTATTTTGCCGCTCCACCTCGCCGTTTTGCTGCGGCCAATAGGGCGTAGTGCTTATCAACTTGATGTTACTAGATTCACAATAGTTCCGAAACTCCTCGCTGGTAAATTGCGGGCCATTATCAGCAGTAACTGTAACCGGAAGTCCGAATCGAGCGAAAATTGTCGACAAGCGCTTAATTGTTTCAGTGGAGTCTGTTTTCTTCATTATTTCAACTTCGATATATCGACTGAAGTAGTCGACTACCACGAACAGATAATGTCCGGATGGGAGTGGCCCAAGAAAATCGATAGCAACATGTTGCCAAGGTTGCGATGGTAACTCTTTTCGCTTCATAGGCTCTGGTGGTGCAGGCGCTGCCACTAATGCGCATCCACGACAGCCTTTGACATACTTCTCGACTTGAGTGTCCAATTTTGGCCACCACACCTTAGCACGCAGTCGCTGTTTCATTATCGTCATTCCCGGGTGGCCCTCGTGAGCCAAATCTAGGGTCCGCGCTCTCAGGTTCTCAGGGATGACCATTCTAGTTCCACGGAGCAAAATTTTCCCAGCAAAGCATAGCTCAGAACAGAAAAGCTTGAACGGAGTAGCAGCTTCACACCATTCTCCCTGTTGCAAACCAATTCCGACTGCTTTAATTGCTTCATCACGTTCAGATTCCTGTTCAATTTCCGTCAACTTCAGCGCGACTGGAGCAGCGTTAATCGCAACCCAATTCACGTAATGTTCCGTATATTCTTCGAATGGCTTTCCGCTCTGCTCTGAGGTAACTGCCAGTCGCGATAGAGGATCCGCAATGTTCGATTTTCCGGGGCGGTAGATGACTCTTCCCTTGTATGTCAGCAATCGAACCACCCACCTTTCTATCCGCGCACATGGTTTCGATTTCGGCCCAAAAATTGCCTCCAAAGGTTTGTGGTCGGTAATCAAATCAAAAGAACGACCGAACAGATAATAATGGAACCGTTCAACGGCCCAGACAAGCGCTAACGCTTCCTTTTCTATCTGTGCATACCGTTTCTCTACATCCGTCAAACTCCTACTCGCATACGAAATTATTCTGGGACCTTTGTCGTTGATTTGAATAAGCACGGCCCCTAACCCAACAGGGCTAGCATCCGCAATCAGCTGTGTACGATCATCCCCATCAAAGTAGCCCAACGTGCACGGATTCATCAAATGCCGCTTGAGTTCTTCGAATGCTGTTTGATGTTCTCGATTCCATACGAATTTGCTCTGATGTCTAGTTAACTGTCGAAGAGGCTCCGTTAGGGTGGCCAGGTTTGGGATGAATTTCCCAACGTAATTTACTAGGCCCAAAAAACTTCTGGTTTCCTCGGCAGTTTTTGGCTCACGAAAATTTTTAATCGACTCCAATTTGTCAGAGTCCGGTGTAATTCCGTTGTCTGACAAAAAATGTCCCAAAAATTTAAGCTCGGTTACACCGTAAACGCATTTGCTATTATTCAGCAAAACGTTCATATCACTCATCCTACGAAGAACCATTTGCAACCGTGCATCGTGTTCCTCTTGGTCTGCCCCGAACACTATAACGTCGTCAATGAAATTAACGCAGCCTTCGCACCCACATAGAATCTGTTCCATAATTTTCTGGAACAACTCAGGGGCGCAGTTGATTCCAAACATCAACCTGGTGTATCTGTACAGCCCTCGACGCGTGATAAAAGTTGTTATCTCTCGGGACTTCTGCGATATTTCGACCTAAAAATAAAACTCATACTTTTATGCTTCAGCTAAAGTCTTTTTATGTTCTAGTTAACTAAATAAATTGACAATGGTTATTAAAATAATAATGAAAGTAATAATCCAAAACTTGAGGGCCGTTAGAGGCTCATTTAACAAAAGTATTGACTGTTCCGTCAAAAGTTCAATGAAAACACTGTCAATTCGAATTACTGGTAAGAAAAACAACAATTAGCCCACCTGGTGGAATGCGTTCTTGACATCCAGTCTGGAAAACACTTTCGCTTTTGCCAGGTGTGGCAAAAAATCTTCAATGGTTGGTAATGGATGGTTCTCCCTCGCAACAGCCTCATTGGCCCGACGCATATCGACACATATGCGTACGTCGTCACCTTTGGGCACCACGACCATCGGAGACACCCATTTAGATGGTTCGTTAACCTTCTCGATGACGCCTTGGGCCAACAGCTCATCAATTTTTCGATCAACCAGGTTTTCTAGTGCCACTGGTATGCGCCGGTACGGCTGAATAACCGGCGTGACCTCTGGATTGATTGGGATATCAACAATCATATCTTTGATGGTACCCAGATGAGATGACGGTGGTTCGTTGATGTTTGATGGACGTTCAACTGTAGTGGATGGTTGATTTTCAGCAGTTGCTGGTGGTCCCGCATCAACCTTGTTGACAGATGTGCTAATCTTCAAGACTCCCATCTCTGTAGCAGTATCTCGACCAATCAAAATCTTTCCGCTCCCCTGCACAACGTAAAATTCAGCCGGCCTGCTGTGATCACCGAGTTGTACGATCGCTGTAAATGCACCGATAACTGGTAACTCGTTGCCGCCATAGGCCTTGAATACCTTTGACACCTCTTTTGTTTGCCCGGAGACCATCACTTTCCTTGATTTCAACGATGCCCAAACTGATTCACTCAGTAAATTGTACTTCGATCCGGAATCAATTACTACTGATGTCAATACACCGCCAATTACACATTGCAATTCACCATTACCGTCAGGTGTCGTAACGTTGAATACGTATTCCGTCTCTGCTTCGACAATATGCTTGACGGTGCTTAAATCTTTGCTTCCAGGCTTACGGGAATCGTTGTCAATCCTTTCTTGTCGACCAAGATCACGCTTTGCACTCGATTCCGCCGGGTACTTACGTTTACGACACTTCTTTGCAAAGTGATCACGGCCGCCACACTTATTGCAGGATTTTCCTCTTGCTGGGCACTTGTCGTCTCTTGCCATGTGTCCAAAATATCCACACCGGTGACACTCCACACGCATTGGTTCGGCAAAACGATTCCTTTTGGCGAATGTGTTTACTTCAATTTTGTTCACTTCACTAGCGGGAGGCTTCTGTTCAATGCCGCTGAAGGACTTCTCCTGTTGCGCCACAGTTTCAAAAATCTTCGCAACCTGCAGCACTTCCTCTAGAGTCGCATCGCCCCGCTTCAGCAATTCTCTCCGCAAGTTGGTCGATTGGCAAGTTTGAATTATTTGGTCCTTCACGTTTTCTTCAACCTTCTCGCCGAACCCGCATCTTTCCGCTTGGATTCGTAGCCTGACCGTGAAAGCATCGATAGACTCACCAGCTTTTTGCTTCATTTGACGAAGCAGGTGTCTTTCGTACGTCGCGTTCTCTTTCGGGAGGAAAAACGCATTCAATTTCGATGTGGCCTCTTCATAACTCGTCATGTTCGGCGTATATTGCTCAATATTTACAAGCGGCCCTCGCATGTCACTATCCGGCAAATCAGGCAACGTCTCGAACAGCTGCTGTACGCTTGGCCCGGCATAATGCAGCAACAAATCCCGCTTCCAGTCATCATCAGTTATTCTGCTCGCCCGGATCATTGTTTCAAATGACCTCAGCCATTTACACCACTCGATTCCGACGTCGTCAGTATGCGATGCGTATTCGAATGCTTGCATCTGCAAACCCAGCGTTCGAATCACATCTGCAACAACAAGAAAGTCACCCATTAGAACGCTTCTTCGATGCCTCGAGCAAAATGAAAGATCTCAAATTTGGCTGCATTAACTCCCTTGTATATTTTCATTTAACTTACACCATAATATTCAATTAATCACATTCAACGCTGTCACCTGAACGACGAAAAATTTACAAATTCAAACGCGTTTCACGATTTAATTTTAGTTTTCTAGGGAACTAGCAATTTGTATTTTGTAAACCGCGATTCAAACACTTTTCAAAACAAATTGTGTTCAACTAATAATGCACTCTGAGTTCAGTGACAGTTCCCAATATTGCGTTCATCTAATAATGCATACTCACTTCAGTGACAGCTCTCGATATTGCGTTCTTCTAATAATGGTCACCAATTTTCACTCCGACAATATTTTTTCTTGTTTTTTTTTTTTTCAACCGGTTCGTAACGTCTGTATCATTCTTCTCCTTTTTCCATCCGCTTTTTTTCCAGCTCTAATACAGAATAGAATCGGTCTTTTTCTACCGCATTGTAGCGTCTGATCTGCATCCGAAAAAAAATCTTCGTGTTCCACCTCACAATAGAATCAGTCTATCTTTCTCTGCCGCATTAAAGCGTCTGATCTATTTCCAAAAAATAAACTTCCTGCTCTACCGCAGAATAGAATCAGCCATTTTATTCCGCATTGAAGCGACTGATCTATTTCAAATACTGTACCTGCTCTACCGCAGAATGACGTCAGACATTTCAGCTTTCCGCATTTAAGCGACTGACCCATTACTTTTAATGATTTTTTTTCTTTGGTGGTTTGATATTTTATACTTACCCAACGAATGCTCCATTTTACCTCGAAGCCAATGTAGTATCGGGGATTCCCGGGACAGTGAATAACAACACGTCTAGGTCATTCGGTCTCTCAAACACTTCTGCTCTTTATTCGTCTATTCTTGTACTGCCACAGCTCTTAGAGTTAGACATCAAAACCGGCAAACATTAAATAGGGGTTACATATAAGCGTTACGATACTACACCCACATTTTAGGGGCCCCCACAAAATACCACTTCAAGAAAAAAATGTGAAGCATGAAAAAAATAATAGTGCAAGAAACTTCTCTTGATTTGTTTTTTTGTCATTAAAACTTCAAATTACAGTCAGGTTTTTTTTTACGCGGGGGATACGTACCGCGTAAAAAAAAAACTCAGTTCAAAATTCGAAAAACCGCGTAAAAAAAGTCTCACCATTTCTCGACGAATCATGCAAAAATAAGACGATGAAATTTTTTTTTTTTGTATGGAGTTTTTTTTACGCTGTTACCGTTGAGAAACGCTAACTATGTTTATTAGTTCTTAAGAATAAATTTGTTAGTATTTGTTGATATAGTTAGAGTAAATTGTTAGTAAATTGATATTCTATTATGTGCTTTTTGTTAGTAAATTATATTGTATGTTAGTAAATGTTATAGAAGGATAATGAATAAAATCAGAACAAAATTTGTTAACACACAATCACCTTACACTGAACAGACCTAACACAACACATACACCAAATGAGCCAAAAAGGGGAAAAGGGTTGCCATGACACCATCCATGCCAAAAAGAGAAATATAAAGGGGAAAGGGGGAAAAGGCAAGAGGGACAGGCTACTGGGTCGAATTGAGCTAAGAGCAAACTCTTTCCGTTCTGACCTCTCGAGGACCCATTATTATAGGCCTATTCAGCCTGGTAGTGGCCACCCGTGGTCCGTGACCGCCTGTGAGGCATCCCGTCCGCCATCTAGGAGGCCCGAACAACGCCCTTCCGTTCGGTTAGTGGCCCTCCCGGACAGCCCGAAGTTCCGTCTGGCGTTGAGGACCCTCCGACGCCCTGAAAGCCCCGTGAACGCCCGAAGTCCTCGGCATTCCCCGTTGAGACCCCTGGACATCAGCCACCACGCCACCCCGGTGGTCAGATCAAGCGCGAAGGTTGTGCCGCGCACCCCGTGATCCCGTCCAAGCCCGTTGGTCCACCGAACGCCCAGGGTACCCGCAGGAAACCACCCCAGTGCTCCACTTCCGGCCGGCCGCAACGTTCCACACAACACACCGACACTCCACACACACAGTAAGTTTGAAAAAATTAAAGAAATAGTTAAAAATCAAAATAGTGTTTTACTTGGGTTCTTGACCAGCGAAACGTGCCGACCCTAAGAGTCTCGCTCGCTAGGCGTGGTCCTTCCGACCCGCCAAGTAACAACGCGGCCGCGTAATTGAAAACCGCGTAAAAAAAGACCTGACTGTACTATCTACTGGCAAGATGTATGTAATATGTTGTGATTCTTTCGAGAAAGGCTGCAATTATTTGTCTATATATTTATGAAATAATGAGCTTTGCTTCCAAATCTTATCATTTCTTTTTTGTGCAATTGCTTAAACAAATTACCGGACATTTTGAAGAAAATCTTCGACTGAATTCAAAAGAATGCCTGCTATATTTGTTTGCTATTTCTCTGTCTTGAAATTTTGGAAATATCTTAAACAATTTATCATAGAGTTGAAGTTAAGGATTTTTTCTCAAAATTGAAAAGTTTTTTGTTTGTGTACTCTAGAGTTTGATTTTACTTAGACAGCTTTCGACTGACTCAAATTAGAGGACACCAACCACTGTTGAAACTTTTTTAGAGAAAATCTAGTATGAATTTTCGAAGAGTTTCTGATTATTTTCAAGAGTTTTAGAATGCATTTTTAAGTTGAGAGATTTGCTGAATCATTAATGTTTTTTTTAGATTTTTTTGGGCACAAACATATCCTCTAAAAAAGGGCCCCCACAACACTGTGGCCCCGGGCCCCCACATTTGTAAATCCGGCCCTGGCTGGCTCCATCAATGCCTTCGAGAAGGGGGGAGTGCAGTACATATATGGAGTACTCTCTCTTGGTAAACTATCCACCAGCACCAGCTTCCGCCTTAAGTTGTCTTCTCTCTCCCTGGAGGATTGAATCGTGATTAGTACTATAGACTATAGGCTACCCGTTGAACTCAAACTCCTGGAAGGGGAGGGCGCCAACTCAACCTACTGGTGGTTGGCCCGTAATTTTTGTCTTTAGTTCAAGTACGATTCGGGACACCGTGGAAGTTACGGAATCCCGCTTGTCCGCTCCCGTACACATCTTTTCAACAATGCTCGAGACTATTGCCGAGATATTTGACATTATCGTCGGCAATACCATAACCACCATGCCTGCACCATTTTTTGCAGGCATAGTCCACGTGGCTATCGAATTTCATCTTGTCATCGATTATGACCCCAGCCCCAATTGCTTCAGTGGGCGCTTGAAATTGATCGTGCACTCGCCTTTTTTTTTGTTCTAAGCCATAGGGGGGAGATCTGCTCAACAGACACCCGAACAGGAAGGTTCGGGTAGTGTGGGGTTAAAGCCGTCTTCAACAACAAAAGGAAAAGCCAGGACTACTCTCTCCTCGACCCACTACACACATTCCTATGGTCGCCAAACCATCCAAGCGTCTCTCCAGAACCACCAAGAAGGCACTGCTTCAGAGAGGGGCTAGTGCACATCGCACCCTCAAGGTTAGCTGCGTAGCCTGCAGCAACGAACATCTATGGAGAGTTTGTCAAGATAGCATCTGGCGCTAATCCAATTTCTCGAGTGGTCCTCACCACTCCCTTTGTCCTTGGAAGGCGGGCAGGGTCAACCCCACACCCGTGCCCAACTGTTTTGCAGGCATCATGAACTGATGCCTACAGCGAGCAGGATCTGAGGAGGAGCGAAACGAACGGCGGGTGGTATTCGCCGCTGCAAAAGCCGCGCTGAAGACCTAGATTATGACTAGCAAAAATGCCTGCTTTGAGGCACTTAGTCTCTGTCAGAGTGCCAATGCGAATCCGTGGGGTGATGCCTACATTGTGATCATGATGGCCAAGACGAGAGGTGTAATAGAAGCCATCTCCAGAGAAGTTGAAGGGGATCATCGAGAGGCTTTTCCTCGTCATGATCCTAGGCCTCCTTTCGTAGGACAGCCGGGGACTGGGGCTGGCGATGAGGAGAGGGTCACCGATGTGGAACTTGCGTAGGCGTATAGGAAAGGCCCCAGGTCCGGACGGAGTTCCGAACCTGTGTTACGTTTTAGTATATTCTGTTGTAAATTGGCACAATTACATTCATAATCAGTTAAACTAGCCACACTCGGAGGAAAAGCAAACCCTCAAATAATGCCCACTCGAACTTACATGCCAACCGCCAATTTAAATTGCACCCCGTTAGACCGACAAACGCTTATGCCGACAAGCCCGACGCTGCTGTCAATCAAGCAAAGCGGCGCGACGAACGCCGCCAACACACATACTGCTGCATCGGGTTCAGAAAACACAAAACTTCTGATCTGCCGCCACGTCACCCAGTGATGCCACATACACAGATTTAGCTAGAATTACACAGATTTTTTCCCATTTTCGCCTACAGATATCTGTGATCACAGATCAAAGATTTTTGCAATAAAAAAGATTTTAAAGATTTTTAAATCTATGACAATGACTTTCGTGAAAAAAAGCTTCATTATAATTTTCAGGTACTCAAATTTAAATAATAGAAATTAAATCTTCTAGTTTGATGGGCTAAGCCATGCCTCAGGCGCATTGTTATCGACGTTCTTGTGGTTTCTGATGATCTTCAGATGCAACCTGGGAGTGTTTTGGTCGACGTTATTCTAAGAACATATGTTTTCCGTTGTTTTTTAAACAAATTATTCAAAAATATTCGATTTTGGAGACATTAACCTATCACAGATTTTTACTAAGATTTTCTGAAATTTCCTACAGATGAAAAAGATTTTTTTGACCAAAATCACAGATGAAAACTGAAAAAATGTGGCAACACTGACGTCACCGCAAAGCATCACTCCACAAAAGTTGTTCGATAGTGTCGGGTGTGCTCATCGTGTGTGGATCGTTTAGCATCCACGAACAAGTAGAGAAGGCGAAAATCAAAGACGGTTAGGTTGAGAGGTCGAGCAGAACCACACGGGAACGGTTGCCGTGTCCCATACGGCACGGTGAAGCACGGACGACACGCCTGGCATCGAACAATCGACAAAAGGTAATTCCCCACGCCAATTGATAGGAAGAGCCAACTAACCTATAAATTTTCTCCAACCAGCACACTCTGGATCGCCACGTGTCTGGAAAGAAACGAAGCTCTCAATCGATCCGAAGCAGCAGGCCAAACGGTGCGGACAGCACGAGAATAATCAAAAACCCCTCTGGGTAAGTCGCCGGCGAATGACCAGCATAATTTATCTGGCTAATAATGCGTAATTCTGCAGGGTTTTTATGTCGCACTGGATTGCGTCACACCATCGCTTTTCGGAGGCGGTAATCACCGGCCAAGGTGCACGCAAGGCCAGGCAGCTTCGATCGGACCAGCAGACCGGAATCAGTTCCCTCGGACGGATCAGCGGAAGCAGGAGCTACAGTTCGGAAAAAGAGCACTCTCGGCTGCCATCACCCGAGAAAGGATCGCCGACAGGCGGCTTCGGAAGAGACCTACGAACACAGGGCATCGCTGTTGAAGTGAGGTTATGCTCCGGATGTAACATCACGGGAAGAAGGCCGTCGGTTCAGAACTGCGAGTGCGAAAGGCGTCGGAAAGAGGCACGTTCCGAAGAGTGCCGGATTCGAGCGAAGCGTCGAGAGGAACAAACACGGTGCTGGGCAGATATCACGGGTGACGTGGCGCAGTGAGGAGAAGCACGTTTGCCGAATGTGCTCGGTTGGCGACGGCGGGCAGGAAGAACCAAAGTGTGGAATGTGACTTTGGTACCGTGAGTACCCGCTAGATTTAAGTAAAAATGAGAGGATAAAGGTAGCGTCAGGTCGTTAGGAGTTAGTGCAGCAGGAGAGCAGGATGATTTCTGCAAAATATATGTGTGGAAAAATGTGATTATGCCTTTTGATTAGTTGGTGCGATAGCCCTCCAGTGTCTGTGCCCTTTTGCTCTTTGGTTAGTCGCTCTACCGAGCCGGGAATTTCACAACACCTGGCCTTAGAAGTAGCTATTGCAGAGGCTCCCGAGATGTTCAGGTCTGCTATGCAGATATGCCTGGGCAAGGGAGTTTCCCAGAAGTATGGAAGAGGCAGAGCCTGGTTCTATTGCCAATGGCGGGGAATCCACCCGTGAGACCCGTCGGCATATAGACCAATATGCTTGATCACACGGCGAGGAAGGTACTCGAAAAGATCATCCTCAGAAGAATGTTGCGGCGCACCGAGAGTGTAAATGATCTCTTGAGTAGCCAGTACGGCTTCCGGAAGAGGAGGTCGACCGTAGACGCTATCCTGTCGGTTACAAAAACCGCCGGGAAAGCACTTGAGTGTAAGAGAAGGGGGATTCGCTACTGTGCAGTAATAACTCTGGATGTAAGGAACGCGTCTAATAGCGCATGTTGGCGAGTTATTGCCAATGCGCTCCTGCATCTGGTAATACCCGGGTACCTGTACAAGATTCTTGGAAGCTACTTCCAGAATCGAGTACTAGTTTACGACACAGGGGTGGGTCGGAAGTGCTTGCACATAACCTCAGGAGTCCTGCAAGGTTCCATCCTGGGTCCGGTGTTATAAGATGTCATGCACGACGAGATGTTGAGGTTAGAGGTCGGGGTGGAAGTGGAGATTGTCGGCTTTGCTGACGACGTTACGCTCGAAGTCTACGGCGAATCGATCGAAGAAGAGGAGTTGACTACTCGACTACCACTCGATCAAGGTTGTGGAGACGTGGATGAGGTCCAGGAAATGGCGGCCCGGCTTGGGGCGCGGCGCTAAGTACCAAAAGCTAGCTGGAAAGTACTTATAGGCTAATGTGCCTGAGGGTTGCTAGCGTGTACCGTACCGTGTCACACGATGCACTCTGCGTCATCACTGCACCTGCGCTGCTGTAGATACTTGTTGTGGCAAAGTTATTTAACTGCGCTACTGCCAGTGAATAGAATTGTCAGACAAAAGAGGCACAAAACAAGCAACAAAGAAGGCGCGACGATTACTCTTTATCTCTATTGGTAACAGATAATGACATGATCTCGATTTTTTTTTTGTTGCAGACAAAACAGAAGCTGGATTTGTTGCGTACTTTTCAACTCGTGAATAATCAATTATTACTAACCCAAAGTCGAAACTGTTTGATGATAGAGCTTCACCAGGGTTGCAGTGTTCACCGACTCGAAGTTACCGTTCGAAAATTGCAATATAAGGCATAAAAATCTCTAAATTCGTGGTGTACGATGTTTATCCTATTATTTTCAAGTTGGGACAAAGATATGTCGCATTTGGTGGATTGTCGCAACAAATGCAGGTTGCGACATTATCATTATTGTTGCGCGATGGTTGAATTTTGATTCACTGGCTACTGCACAAGTGTACAAATCTACACTTGACGAAGCATCGATTCAAGTCGGATTTCACCCACAATGTACTTCATCACAATCGTGGTGTTGGGATTGAGTGTAGGGCTCTCACACACAGGCTTCCGGTTCGAATCCGGCGGGCATCACATTTTTTTTTTCTTTTGCACTGCAATGGATTAAAACATTAATTTGGTTAATTCGATGAATTATTAGTGTTCACAAAAATTTTAAATAAGGTTAATTTTGTTAAAATGAAAAAAAAAATCCTTAGCACAACAAGTTACTTAAATGAACTTCTATAAACTTGAAAGTTCCAACAAAGTTCCGAGTAGCATCTTAAGCAGCTTTCAAGCGGCCTAAGAGGCTAACAATTAGCCTTGTCCGAACTTGTGTGCGAAGTTCTAGCAAGGCTCATTGTTAGCCTCTTAAGCAACCAGAAAGTTCCATTCGGAACTTTATCTGAACTTCGTAGAACTTGAAAGTGCATTTCGTCATGAGAAGTGGAACTTTTGCTTACTTGGGTTGGTTCAGCCGTACTCTGCGGCTGCTGAGGGCCCACCAACGGTCGGAATCCTTTGTTCCCATTGTTCCGGGACGGACCAGGTTTTTCAGGCCCACCCTTCCCAGCTTTCCGGGAACCCTGGCTGGGGTCCGACTTTCCAGCATTGTTGCCGACCTTCGGGGTAATAATACGCCTGGCTTTGCGGGCGCCGCCAGACAGCTCCTCACCTAATGGCTCAACGGCTGCCTCGCCCGCTTCTGCGAGTGCTTGACACACTTGTCACGAGCATCCGCATCCGCCACTTCACTACTACCTGCGAAGGAGAAGGCCTCCTTTTGGGTAAACTTTGGCGCTTTCTCCTTCACCGGTTCCGCTTCAGCAGTCAGCATCGCGAGTACTGCGTGCTCCTGCTTGGCTTCATCAATCGACACCCTAAGTCGATACAAGGCCGTTTTCAGGTCCTTACTTATATTCGACTTAGTGGACGGAAAGTCGATTATGTTGCCAAGCTGCTGCTCAGCCACCTCCATTGCGGGCCGTCCTTTGTTATCTTGGCTGACGGCCCTCAGCAGACACGCTCCGTTCATTATCTCCACCGGCTGGCTTGCCGGGGAGTGGACTGGAGTTCCCAGGCTTGAGCTTTGTACGCAGATACCCACGCCTGTCTCCTCGCTTCTCCTTGTCGGAGACCTCATCAACCCGCACCTTACGAAGGGGTTGTCGCACCCATCGCTTGATTTTGAACACCTTGATTTTGATTTTGTTCATTCAGAGTTCATGATTAATCCCCCAGTAGTACGGGAAAGAAGGTCCACCACGCCAGAGCTCTGCATTAACGCGGTAAGGGACAGCTTACTGTGGGGGATGCCCATGTACCCCACAGGCTCCGTTAAAGATCGAGCATGTTTTTCACCCCCTCGATCACTCAGTCCTCGGCACGGGTCGCTTGACACCTTGAATTGGGGTTAGTAGTACTGGCTACCCGAGAGGCCATTAACACTCTCGGTGTGCCGCAACATTCTTCTGAGGACGACCTTTTCGAGAGTTCCGCATGAGCTCCTCTGCCTTTATGAATGCCTTGGCTTCCTACACCGGTAAGTGAATCATGGCTACCCTAACAAATCATTCTGCAGCTGGAACACCGTTGTGGCCGTGGTCACCTCTACCTCTGTTACGACCTGGAGTTTGGGGTAGCAGGGAGACATGGCTGTCTATTGAAGCTTCCAGGTGTAGGGTAATATTATATTAAAAGTAACTTCATTTACATAAAAGCAGTGAAGAGAATTGTCAGACAAAAGAGGCACAAAACAAGCAACAAAGAAGGTGCGACGATTACTCTTTATCCCTACTGGTAACAGATAATGACATGATCTCGAATTTTTTTGTTGCAGACAAAACGGAAGCTGAATTTGTTGCGTACTTTTCAACTCGTGATAATCAATTATTACTAACCCAAAGTCGAAACTGTTTGATGGTAGAGCTTCAACAGAGTTGCAGTGTTTACCGACTCGAAGTTACCGTTCGAAAATCGCAATGCTAGGCTTAAAAATCTCTAATCTCGTGGTGTACGATGTTAATCCCATTTTTTTCAAGTTGGGACAAACTTATGTCGCATGTGTTGTTTTGTCGCAACAAATACAGGTTGCGACATTGTCATTATCAGGCCCGGATTAAGCATTGTGGGGGCCCGGGGCCCGAGCGGATGTGGAGGCCCCTTGGAGGGATGACCAAAAAAGTTTTTCCTAATTTTCGAACAGTTCTTGAGCAATATGAAAAATAATGCTAATGTTAGCAACCAAAAAAGGTTTTTGTGGGGGCCCCTAAAATGTGGGGGCCCGGGGCCCGGGCCCCCCCGGCCCCCCCTTAGATCCGGCCCTGGTCATTATTGTTGCGCGATGGTTAAATTTTGATTCACTGCATAAAAGTTAAAATTACAAATACGACACGTTACATTACTTCTAAACTAACATGCGATTGTGCATCGACAGAAGCCATAACGAAATACTTTTGTGGATTTGGAAGAAAACCGAAGAATGAGCATCGCTCAAATTTCACTGCATTACTAGCGAACTTAAGGTGAGATGAGACGGACTCACCATGGTACTCAGAAACATTTTTCCGTTGTGAAAACAATAACCAATTTTACACAAAATTCCGAACTTGCAAACTTATTGTACCCGTGCGTTTATTGTTTTCTGTAAATAAACACCTACAGATTGAGTTTTCGCAAAAAAAAGCAAAAAAAAAACCGAAATAATTTGTCCTATTTACAGCGGCTAGAGTACAGTTTCACCTTAACCACCAACACCACATGCTCACTCACACTGAAAAAAATTGACACGATCGATTAATGTGTTTTAACTTATGAGCTGTGCCGAAAACGTCAACGTCAATCTGATGTGTTTTTCCAATGGCTTCTGTGTTTGTTTCACGTTACATTGATCTGATTTATAAGATGGATTGCCCAGCAATGCTTACATCACCGAATCAAATGTAGTTAACTTCAACATAATATTTGTTACACTTCGCGTTTGAATGCCTCTATTTTTGACTGGACCCGAACAGCCAAACATTACAATCCCACATGTGATACGATTGAAGTTAAAGTAATTTTTCAAATGAATTTGCGCTACTGGATTTCTCAATTGCTTTCCATAACTGGTGACACATGACACTTGAAAAATAACCGTCAAACGGTTTTCATCATGGCCAATCAACTGGTGGAGGATTTTCTGTAGCAGCTACCTCGTTTTTACGGTGAGTAATTAAAACGCTTCAGCATAAAGAACAAATTTGAATAAATTGTTTCTACATTATACTTTTTTGCAGGCATAACAAGCAAAAGTCGTGAATAAATGGTGAAAAAATTTAGGTAGTGGAAGAATTTGTGAAATATTTAGTGGAAGAATTTGAAACTCCAGTGAAATGTTTGATGGACAAGATTTGGACCTGAATGCCGGAATTCGGAATGCTTTCATCGGAGTGAATTGTAGGCCTCTTAGTAAGTAAAGTGTTAAATGTGTAACAAGAGCGCAACAATAGAATGGCATTACAATTACAAGTTTCGAGTTTTAATTAATCCGGAACATAGAATTTGCCCTTACAGTGAAGTGCTCATATTTCGCGCGAGCTCTCCTTTTCTTTCACGATCTAATCTTGAGTAGCAAAAATGTTCATTGCAAGTAAAACTAATTAACCTTTGAAACATCATTTGCAACTCAAAATAACTAAATTCGTGATGGAAAAACTGTGAGCTTGCGTGAAATAAGAGTATTTTACATTATAATTTTAAATGGAGGACTGCATGGGCAGCAAGAACAAGGAATCCATGTGCAATAAAACACAAAATATATGTTCAGCATAATATGATATTGATGTGTTAGCGAGTCAAATTCAACTAGATCTACAATAAAAATTCTGTGTAAGATACACATTAGAATCATATGGATTATTGATAGATCAACGCAAAACTAATGTTGGTAAATCTATATGTTTCACACGAGACATTCGTGGGTTTTACAATTTGCGCAAATCTATATGTAAAACACATTACTCAGACGTGTAAATTTTTTTGAGTGCACGCAAAATTTGGCGCGCTCGCACTGACAGACCCCCAGGTAGGATAAAGTCGTGACCAGGGTTCGTAATTTTCGTTTCAGCGATACGAAATATGGCTATTCTCACGGCGGCGGGAGAGCTTATTTTCACTATTTTGCTTGACTAACACTTTTCCTCTCCAGCACTTCTTTCGAGAGTAGCGATTCCTGATAACTGAAAATCGCTTCAACCTGCAGATAATTTCTTTTCGTTCTGTTGAATTTTCTCTCACCCAATTTTCACGAAAATCTTTTCAAAGCAGATTGACAAAAATTGTGCCCGCGACGGGATTCGAACCTGGAACATTACTAAAAACATACGCGACACGCGCACTTTATCCACACCACTACGCCGGCCACACAGAGAGTGTAGAAAATATAATGCATAAAACCAATCATCGTCGGCGTCATATGAGTCAAGGAAAGACAACATAATCGGCCCACAAAGGGCAAACGAAATCCTCGCACCTTTGGGAGTGAGTGAAAAAATGTTTTCGCTCTGCTCTTTGTGCGGGAGATTTCTCAAGCCAGATTTTCGCTGAAAATTGGCGTGAGGGAGAAATCTATTTTCGTGAGAATGAGTGAAAATTCCGACCGCTGGTCGTGACTGTCGATACTGCGTCGGACTGAAAACGAAAACATCAGGGATGCATGTCGGGTCGGATGAGAAATGACAGAAAGTTCGCTGAAAACTTCGCTTCGCTAGTCCAACTGGCGAACTCCGATTTAGTGCTGCGAGGTCAATATCGGCGAGTACACAGAACGGTGAGAGTGCGAGAGACAATCCAGTGGTTCCCAACAATCTCGTATTGTTGCTTCAGTGTCATGACGACTTTTTCCGCATCTGTGATACTGTGATCTCAAGGACTCATCGGTCTTGATGATAAGGGCCGTCGAATTCTTGTCTCTCTTCCTGATACACGCCTTGTTAGTTAACTTCACTGCACCACTACACCTCTGATCATCCTCATGGATACTTGAATAGGTATATCCAAAATTAAGCGTACCTACTCAAATGATTATCCTATTTTTTTATAATGCCGTAGTTATCTTCAATAACCTATCAAAAAGACAATATAAACCGTTACATAATTGCATAACAAAAAATAATGTTTGTATAAAACCAACATTTAATTAAGAAAAAACATCAAAGGTACAATTTCAGGCAACACGTTACACACTGAGACTCGTTTGCACACCACTCTTCAGCGTTGTCCAACGTTCGCACCCTAAGGCTCATTTTTCCGCTTGGCAAACATTTCCACCCGGTTCTTGCGTTCCTGTTCGAGCTGCTTGGCGTACTCCCAGCACTCCCGATCCATCGTGCTCTTGCCCCGGGAAAGTCCCAAAAGCCGAGCCAACACCAACAGCGAGTGCAAATCCTCCGCGGATGCGTCACTTTCCTTGCGCATGGTGATGAAGTCGTTCTCGATGACTTCCGAATCGAAGTTCTTCATGTCGAACTCCTGGATTCGCTGCCGGGTCAAGAATTTGCGCATCTCCGTCAGCTTGGGTTGGATGAAATGCTTTCCGGCTTTCAGCGTTTCTCCGATCATTTTGACGGCGTCCACATCCGGCACGAGTGGAAAACAGAAGTTGGTCTGGAAAGGGTTAAATGGGCAGCTTGAAATTACCGGACATTGCAATGCAATGTGTATAGTGACTCACCGGAAGCATGCTTTTACCCTCGCTGAGCACTAATACTGGCACGTCTGAGTTGAACTCCAACTGATAGAACTGGAAGTTGTACTTGAGTTTCTGGTTTTTGATGAGGTGTGCTATGCTCTGGACTGCCTCGACTCCACTAGTTTCCAGTTTTCCAGTCTGAAGTTTGGTTTCGTCCAGCAGTAAATGCGTGTGCGGTGCAAGCTGCAGCAGACCACTTGTCAGCTTATTAGTTGTGTAGTCCTTCCTGGAAATAATACATTATTTTTATAACTGTGTTTCTGATTTCGCAAACTCAACTAAATTTGGTAAAAGTTTTAATCGTTTTAATCCCATAAACCTCTCAAGAGTCAGGATAAAATACGTTTGGGATATTCTACCATTGCTGTCATAAAAAAAAACTTCAGTGCGATGACGTTTCAGTATAGCCTGGAATATGCCGAAAAACTTAACAGAAGATTTTAATTTCTGTGTCTGGCCACCAATTTCAAAAATTTTAAATGGGAAAGGTCTATGAGAGAAAGGGGAGGGGGTTTGAGCAGACCAAACATCAGTCTAAGTAGTTTATGGACAGCGCCTAAACAGACTATCGTTTTCAATAAAAATACTATTATGTACTAATACTAAGTCAACAGAAATGTCTAATGAAACTTTCATTTTAGAAGGTGAGGTTTGAAATTCCAGATTTTATCTACCTATGTATATTGTACTACTCTGACATCCTTTAAAAGCATTTCCTCATTAATACTAACCCACTTACTTTGGCACAAACTGCATGGTGTTCATGTTCTCCAACGTCATCGGCAGGTAGTGACTGGCCGGCACCAGCAGCTCTATGATTTCATACAGCCCTCGGGTGTAATCGGGCAGCACCTCGATCGGAATGTTACTCAAATTCAGACTGAAATGACCCAACGATTCGATTTCGTTTCGGATGTACACCGTCGATATCAGATGGCAGAGAAGATAATCGGCCGCGGCTTTGTCCTCGAACAGACACTGGGTCAGCAAGTTCTGAATATCCTTCCAAATGTCGGCGGTGGCAGTCGCGAGTGGGATCGTGGATGCTTCGTGGGGAACCTCCAGTAGGGGGTTCACGTGCCGCAATTTTTGAAAACTTAATGCGTGGATACGGGGTATGAGAGATGGAGGAGGATTCGTGGCCTGGTGTTCGGACATTTCGTCCTCAAAGTCTTCAACCTGGTCACCACTTCCATCCAAGGCTGGATCTATCGACAGAAATCCTACGACGTCCACCAGGGTGTTTAATGTGCACTCGTCGTAGTTGGAGTACAGCTTCACAAGACATGCCTTGCTCGGTCGTTCCGGAATGGGAGAGTTTAGCAGATATTCAGCAGACAGAACCTTCGGTCTACTGCTCGCAGCAACGGCACTTTTCGACGAACACGCTTGAAGTTCTTTTGCGCTAGGTTCAATTGGTATCAGCGGTTTCTTAAATACACTCTCATTAACCTCATCCGTTTCCATCTCTTCATCCTCGGCATGAGGACGCTTGAGTGACGACTGCACATCAGGCTTTACCTCGCCCTTTGATTGGCTCACAGGATTCAACTTTTCCTCGCACTCCACTGCCCAGCTGTTGTACCCGGGAATCGAAATCACAAACATGGACCTCCGCTCTCCGTACTGGTTGCTCCCAGCTTGGAAATCGACCGCCTCTTCGTCCTTGTCCATGATCAACACATCACGATACTTGCCGCTCTGAGCCCGAATCAGCGAACCGTCGCTCTTCTTGCGCACTTCGTACCGTTCCAAATAGCACTCCGGGTCCTGCATATCCTGGATCATACCGCGAAAGCGCACCAGCACATTGTCCCGAATGTCGTGCAGCTGGGTACAGTTTAGCAGCGGAATCTGAGCCCGTACTTCCGGCTTGCCCAGCTGCTCGACGCACCACTCCTCGTTCGCGCCAAAGTATTCCGGAGTCCATGACGATAAGTCCATAGCTTTCGATTGATTCCTGACGCGTTTTAATTACAGTAATGTTACGAAAAGTATCTACTTGAAAACCAAAATAATTTACTGAAGACGGATACAGGGAGGCGATGTCCTGCTTCTACGATTCAGTCGCGAATTTTATGCTGAGCGCGAAGAAGCGCGCGTTTTCTAACGTCAAAACAAAGCATAACTGAGAGCATAACTGTTATACAAAACGTCGAACAAGCCATGCACAGTGATCATAGTAAATTCAAAAACGTCCAAATATCTGCCAAAAAATGTGAAAGCCTGGAACAGAGCTCACGGTGTGTCTGGTAGAACAAATTTATTACAAAAAAATGGGCATCGCTAATTTTTACGCTACGTGAAAGTTGACGCTACCAGCTTTCATTCAAGCCCAACATCGAAATATTCCATCGGGGGAACTTTTTCATACAAAAATTGGGTATGTTTGTTAAGTAGAAATAGGGATTAATTTGGAACCGTGCATTTTGTATGGGGAAAAAACAGTATTCTGAAAAAGTTGCTTGGGATCCCTCGGTGGATTTTTTTGAGGGACCCTGCAAATGAAAGCTGAAAGCCTCTATTTTTGAATAGCGAAAAATCTGACGATGCCTATTTTTTTGTTATAAAATTTTCCCATACACACGCCGTGAGCTTGCTGACGTTCATTCACCTTTCTCTTTCAAACATGCAGGTGGAATAGGATTTTTTGTCATCAGGAAAGGTTTCCCGATGAAAACAAATCCTATCCCGCCTGCATGCTTGAAAGAGAGAGGTGAATAAACGTCAGCAAGCTCTATAGGGTAATTCATGTATTTTGGACAGGTTGAGGATAACGTTGGAAACATTGTTCCTTTAATTCCTTAGAAACGAGCTTAGAAACCAATTGAATATTTTGCAAAGCTACTTATACGCTTATAATATGACTGTACTTTGCATTTCTTGTGACTGAAACCTTAACGAAAGCATTTATTATTATTATTTCATTATTTATTTTCATTTCATTCATTTTTTTTACAAATTCAAAAACCCTAGCAGAGATTTGTTTCACTTACAGCTGCGATTAATCGTTTACTTTTCAAGGAAATTATTACAAGTATTTAATTATTCTACAAAGGGAAAAATTTACAAAAAAAAACCTGCATTCAGCTTTTATTATTTCCTAATTCCTACAACTAACGTATCACAGATTTATCTGGGGGAAGATTGCAACAATAAGTGGATTATTAGACATTTCGCAAGATAAGCTGAGAAAATCACAATTTCTAATCGCCTGGTAGAATTGCATTTTGGACACCGAAAATATGTTTTGGATATTACCCTCAGGTATATATATTGTCGGGCCACCACCAAACCGGACTTCGCACAATCAAGTCGCGACGCGACCCAACTCGCGACGTTTTTGAATCATGTTAAAAGTTGTGCGCATCCTTCCCGTTGTTGTCAGCAACACAGCGCACTAGATGCGAAACAGATGCGACACTTGTGGTCCAAGGAAATGGCAATTTTTGATTGAATGTCTGTCCTGATTCCAACCGCATAGACAATAATTTAGACAGGGTCATTATCTTAAAATTTAGCCATGAATGCTGTTAAATCATGGAAGTAGTATAAATTAACAAAAATTTTCTTGCAAATAACCAAATTTCTTCGCTTAACAGGCATCTGTTTTGGGAATTAGAGCAGTTTTTGTTAAAATCGAAGAAATACCGCCAACCCACAGATAACGACTCCAAGTATGCAATCGCGCGGCATCCCCATGTAGTTTATCAAATGACCAAAATATATCAACAGTATAAAACCTATAATGCATTTTGGACACCACCTATTATAGGCGTTCCAGGTGAATGTTAAGAGATTGGCTGCCTAATGCTTCTTTATTGAATATTTCTCATTGCAATAAGGTTTTCAAATTTGTTACAACTATTAATTCAAAGATTTTGATGTGCATATTGTATGTGTCGGTAAAGTGTATGTTCTCTTGCATACCTTTTCGATAATATTGAAGTAAATTCTCAATTGTTAAGCGTATTTTCAACGTAAATCAACAGAACAGGGTCTAATCGATCCTATAATCGATATTGAAAAGTATCTACTTTTATTAGCTCTTAGGAACGAGCCAAACATCACCGTGGCTGCCCAAATTACATACCTTGTTACATACATGTCCATATTATATTTTTTACCTTAGCGTCCGTTCCGTCAAGGTTTGCGTTTTTAGACAGTTTTCCCATGGGAAATGTGTCAAACCACAAACTCATAAATGAGTTTGTGATTATACGTCGTTTTCAAAATGTGTTACTGAATTCATTATTCAGATTTCAGATTCTACACTGACAAAATTGCAAAGTTAAAGTTTATACAGTTTCAGATTATAAAATGTATAAGACATTGCAATCGTTATTTTTATAAGTACTGACATACACATTATATCACCCTATTTCGGTTTTATTAGGTACCCTATTAAACATATAGACGCAACCTTTATCATTTATGTGTGCGCAAACATCAGAATTAAAGATGAGATGTTATAGCTAAAAATTATATATTCTCACACATAGTTTTGAAGTTTGAGAGGCTAAATCAAATATAGCAAGTCTGAAACAGCCATCTTGTGCCGAATCATGTGCAGTGAACATCATCGAGTTTTACGATGAATGTTATATCCGTTTGTTAGAGCTAAATGTAAAAATGTGCGGGAGGAGAAGCAGCGGTTTTTCAATAATTCATCGGGAGAAGTTTCATCCAGAGGAAAATGGGTGCTGGAAGAAAATGTTACCTTCCCCGGGGAATCAAAAGGCGACAACTTCGGATAAACTCGCACTGGTAGATGGAGGAGCACCGACAACAGTTGCCGCAACCCTCGCGAAGGAAACAGATGATTCATTATATGAGAATTCGTCCCATTCCGATGAAGAACCGGAAGAGGCAAACCACCCAAGTAACCAGTAAGCATTTAAAATAGCATTCCTTCAGCATTATAGTAGCCTTTACGACAAGGCGTTTAATGCTAATTAGCCGTATATGCGCCTATAGTGCTACCTCACAGCAGGTTTTGGCAAAATAACGGGCTGTCTTAGTGCTATCCCTTCAGGAACGTCGTGACGAAATGTCAAAGAAGCGTAACGCCTCGTCGAGCAAAAAAAAAACAAAAATAGATTGACGTCTGCTTCTCGTTCTCTCAGCCCGCTTCCCTGCTTCATCGTCCTTCCATATTCCAGCCGGTGCTAGGTGGTACTTTTTTGCTGATTTTTGTAGTGATGTAGGTTTGAACTTACGATCCGGAGATTGATGAATCGTATCTGCTTCTGATTCTGTTGCTCCTGAACCACGATGCTAAAGCTGTTCCGGTGGCGTGCGTTGATTTAATCGGCAATATAAAGAATGATTCGATAACAGCTTCAGATTCAACATCCAAAACTTGTTTTCATTGAGATATTTCATTATGTAGAGCAGTACGATCCCTTCTTTTAAATATCTGTGGAATATGATTCTTTCTTCCCTCTTTCAAACAATCCCATGATCCATCAATGCATCCACCTATTCGGCACACATTTTCTGACGAAATGATAAATAATTGGTGAATTTTTGATGGACAAGTTCCCAATCCAATCCAACTACTGCAATGTTTTCTTTGGTGCTTTTGGATGAGTAGGGGAAAATGAAGGAACAAATAAGATGCACAAATTTGTAAACAAAAGCATAGGCTCTGTAAGAGAGAGACAATATGTGCTGCCAAATGCGTAACATATCTCCCAACCTTTTTGCTCCTAGCATTTAAAGAGCAGTTGAAAAGCATTCTGATTGCTCCCAAGTGAAAACACTTCAAGCAGTTGAAATGCTAATTAACAGCCAAAAGCTTTTGAACAGCACAGCTTATGCTAACTCAAGGCAGTTATGCATTCGAACTGCTTATGTAGGGCAGCAAGCAGTTTAAATGCATAATACGGGCTGATACACGGCTTATTCAAATGCTTAGTGGTTACCTGGGCAGTAGATGAAGGACAAGATCATCACGGCGATTCATGTCTTCGAAAGTGTATAAAAATCTCAAATTTGCAAACTTTAAATAAACAAATACAAAATAAAACGAAATAAAATAATGAAACAAAACAAAAACACGTGGATGCATTTATTATTTTTATTATAATTTTCATACATTCCCCACATATAATTATCATGCTCTGCCAAACATAAACGTTATAAACCCCACACATAAACTTTATTTATAGAGCTACATAAAATGTATGTAATTCTATACATATAAGTTATTTGTGGAGACGCTTATACTTTTTATTTACGCCTTACATATTTTGTAAAGGTGAAGACAAATTGCAAAAATCTATGTAGTTTCACACATAAAAGGTATACGGAAAATCGTCTCAGTGTACCTTCAAACACAACCTTGGCATAAAAAATACGATAAATTTGGGAAAATCCAATTATTCAATATTGTATATTTATTATTGAGTGTATCATAATCATTTATGCAATCATACATGAAAAGTATCCAACAATCCTATTTTTTACAAATTTCATCATTTGAACATAAAGCGATGATAACATGTATGATTATCATTCACTGAACAGAAAGCTTATAATATACACGATACCACGAATAATTGTAAAAATCTATTCGGGAAGATAATATAAGTGCACAGAAGACACCAACACTGCAAAAACTGCAAATATTTATTTTATGTGAAATTACACATCGATCCAATCGACCTTCCCACACATATAATTTATTACCCAAAATATAACTAACATAGTTATTATTTATGCTTTTGATTTGTTTCGCAAATCATTGGTATGTGTGATCACCCATAGCAAAAAAATATGTGTGTTCACACATAATACCAATGTATAGCGATACCGTGTTTGCGTCAGTGTCTGTGTCAGCCGCCGGCCCAGCCGCTGGCGATGCGCAAAGTGAAAAGATGGCGACTAAAACACGTTTACCAAATATTGTGCTGGCGGGAGTTGCAGTTCGTAGTGAAGTAATTTCCTCCTAAATCATCGTCCTCCTCAATCGCTTCAAATTGACCAATCTTTGGAAAGTCGGGAAATCTCAAGAGCGCAACTTTAAAGCATCATTCGAAACCTGGTTCGGAACCGAAAAGTTGAACGATTGGTCACTCACCGGTGATAACTAATCAACCAACTTTTTAGTGAAATACGATGTTTGACTCTTTTCTAATGAGCTCATCGCTATGTTTTAAAATCATGTTAGGCTATTTGGATCAATATTGTAATATTAATCCAAGCTAAACTTATATTATCTAATATAAAAACCATTTGAGCACATCTATCAAATATATAAGTAATGTTATTGATATTATGTGTCATATTGAATTGTTTTTATGTGTGATCACACATCAAAACAATAAATACCAAAAAATAATTCGTTATGTGTGTCACACATAAACATCATTTGTCCAGACACATTGCAAAAATATATGTGTACGAAACATAAAATAAATATTTGCAGTTTTTGCAGTGAACACCGATGCAAAATGGCAGTTTTATTCACGATCCCGCACTTGTACTAACTGCGAAAGGGGTCCAGTGTGGTAGGAAATGCGCAATATTTCTCCAAATTCGCGTGCACGCCCGCCGTTCCAAGTCTCTGGAGATTTTATAACAGTTTGCACGAATGCACTTTTACGTCAAATGTTTCCACAACAATCCACAAAGTTGCATCAGCTTTGGAATCAGTTTCTCGAACAAAACAGACAGAAGCAGAGTGAAAATTTTATTCGCGAAAACATTGAAAACCTAATCGAATTTTCCAAACAGATTTGGTGACTAATTCGAATTAATTGATTAATTTTGTGTACCTACCGACGTTATCATTCTGATAATAATAGTAGCAATCGTTTAATCATGGAGGGTCAAGGAAAGAAAAGTAAGTTTTAAATTTTTCGTCGCAATAAAATCCACCCAGGCAGTAGAAAAAAAAAATTGGTTCAGAAAATGGCTAACTTTTTCTCGTAAAACCATGTTTTGGATCGTTTATTATCATTGACTAATGCTTTGCGGATGATTCGGAGCCACAATGTCATGAAAATTTCTCCTATTTCAGAGGGGAAGAAGAATCATCCCGCCGGCGGTTCCCAGCCCGGTCAAGCATCCGGGGGGAATGCAGCGGGAGGCCAACAACAACATCAACAGCAGCAGAAAAAACAACATCAGCAGCAGGGCCAGGGCAAAGGGCAGTGAGTATTAAATCATTTTGTAAAATATACCTATAGGTTACTTCCAGATATCGAAACATCTACTGGGTCAGGTCTTGTTTTTATTTAAAACTACATACTGATAAGTAGAGCGATGATGTCATACTAGTCCAGTTCAATGAGATAGGTTGAAGTCAGGGAGGGTGCAGGCACGTCAAACTCGAACAAACTACGCCTACCTAACATGCATCGAGCGGGCCTTCCCAAACAACACAATGCGATTTCGCGGGCCAGCCCCATCGACAAAACAAACCGATTTCCAAGCAGGATTCGACCAGGCTTCTGGACGCATTGCCAATCACACTAACACACACGCAAAAGATGAGAGGTAGGCCTAACTTGCCGCATGCGGGTCCCCTGGTTGAAGTTGTTCAAAGTTGCTTCATCTCATACTCTTACTGCTCTTACTTTTTTGTTGGTGCAGGGGCGATGGCCAAATTTATCGATACCAGGACTGTTACAGATTCAGCGATTTTTACGGATTTGTCTGAGTTTATTTTTTTCTTTTTAACATTTACATTTTTGTTTTTCAAATAATACGGCGTACGGCAACTTGCCAACAAAGCCATACATCAGGTCAAGGACACTTGATTTGATGCGAATAAACCCCAACACCTTTCCAGATTCCAGATCTCACTGGGTCGCAAGCAATCACTTTTTAGGAACCTTTGCCTGCGCGTGTATAAAGCATCACGCAACAGCAAAGCAATTGTTCCGTGATTTCACGTTCCGTGTTACAAAAATGGCAGATGAACCTGACCGACTCGGGTAGTACATATATCCTGTTACTGAGCCTGTGTATGTGTTTTAAGATTCTATAGCATTCCCCAGAATGTATTATTTCCCAGAAAAGTTTAATAAAACAAAAAAGGGTACATAACTAGAAAGATTTATTATCTAGTTTGTGATATTTTTCTTCGAATATTGGTTCACCGAATGGGAGTTTTCCCCGAATCATATATTGTGTACTACGATGCACCCTTCTTCATTTCATAGGCGGTTCTTTTTAAGTTTATAGAAGCTCATTCTTTCATCAATTCTACATTAACGCTAATTACTGTGAGGTAGCTGTTCACCGCTCATGCTCCATTCACCGCTCGTTTCATTCGATTTATATTCAAATCGTATGACTCGAGCGGTGAATGATGACCTCACGGTACTTCCTAGCTTAAAGTCAGATAACTCTTTGAACAACCTTATTCCTAGAATCATGAACATAGTGTACTGCCCCCATTCGCACAACAGTCCCATGTGAATAGGAAATCCAGCAAACATGGGACTGTTATGCGAATAGGGGCAGTGTAGTAAAGGATAACTTTGAGCAAGAATGTAATGCATACCCTTATCGGGGAAACGGGTCATTCGGGGAAATGGGGTATAGATTGATTATCGACATTAATACAAAATATTGTAGAAAATTTACTATAAAATGCTGAATTCACTAAGAGTGTATCCTTCCTTTGAATGTATTACAAATAGCATACAGTGACCCCACAATTTATGAATCGGCAAAAATGACCACAGTTTATGGATCACTCAGTTATGTCTAAATAAGGCCTTGTCCATTTAGAATCCGGACAGAGAACATTACTTATAGCAGGGGTTCCCAACCTTTTTCAGATGGCGACCCCCTTTAAGAATTGCCAAAACATCTGGGGCCCAATAGAAAAAAATATAAAAATATGAATTAAATGAACGAAATTTTTTTGGATACAGTGACGTAACCAGAAATCTACTGTGGGAGGGATTTTCGACGATCAATCACTCCAAAAATTCTTCACGTCAGATTTACCTGAAAACATATGTAGTTCTCGTCCACCACACTATTCATGTAACATTGACGTGATTCACAGGTGGAGGTACTCACTGCTGAGTGATTTAGGTTCACTTGAACTTCATGTAGATGCTACCGGATTTTCATGTGAAACCTGCAGATGCTGGCTTCTCGCTCCATTCCAATAGTGATACATAATTGAAGATTATCCGGGAAAGTGAAAAGCATTAAAGGAGAGACTGTTTTACAATTCGTTTTATGTATTTAAATAAATAAATAATTAAATTCAATTTGATGCGCTCATAATAAACAAAACTTCTTCGACGATGCCAAACCATTATCGAAACCGCAGCCGAAATTATCATCCTGGGTTGCTTGTTCACTTTATTACTACAAATTTCCTAAAAAAATACAAACCAAACAAGATAAAAAATAGTTATCATTCAATTGGATCGATTTATAACTTACACTTTTATGTTTAGCTGATAGATAAAAACACTGTTGTTTACTTGCTGACTGACAAACGCTCTCGTTGACGCCATCTTGTCCACTCACTTTGAAGAGTCACTCATTATTTTTTTCAGACCGAAAAATCATGTAACTTTGACCTGAATTCAACGTCAAAGTCACATGACTCTAAGTAAAGTTCACATGAGTCATGTGAATTGGTTGTAAACAACAAAATTGGGAGGTTACGTGATTTTTCACGTCAATCGGACGTGAAGAATTTTTGGAGTGATGATACGTTTTTGTTATTCGATACTCACTAGCGTGGTTCAAAAAATCGTTTTTGCTCCACACCGCTTATTCGATTCTAAAATGTACTATGTTCGGGGTGTTTCTGCACTCAAAATAAAGAGGTGTTCACTCGTCGACGTTCACGTTAGAAGAGACAGATCATCTCACTTTATTCATACTAGTAACCTACATTGTATAAGCTTTTGGGGTTGTGTGGTTGGTAGAATGATATGACGTTTATGGATCTGTCAAACGACAGTCTAATCTACACTGGGACAAAAGTATACATAGCATTCGAACTGATACAACACTTCTCTTCCCTTAAATCAAAACCATCGTATCTAATAATTTCAAGTAACGTAAATTCATATTAACTTATACATAATATTATTCGATTGCAATTGGTTGCTATTTGTAGTTCATATTTAGAAAAAAAACAGTATTTCGTACGCAAATTCATGCTTTGAAAATTTACTGATAGTAAACATAATCTTCATTCACTTTAACCTTCTTTTTTCTAGTGGATCTTCTTAAATTTCTCTCCGAACGTATTGGTTGCAGAATGCTCGGATGAGCTTCACTTCTTGCAGGATGCGGTGGTGCACTGTCAGTCTCGATTTCCTCAGGTGTGTCTGAACTAGAAATTTCTGCTTCCTCCAGTTCCCCGAAGGTCCTCTTCGTTCCTCTTGGCATACTGCTCTCTTCAACCAACCGAAGCTGAATATTTCGCCTAGGTTCGGATTTACTGGCTGGCCTTATCTGCCCCCTGTGGGCCGAGACTAAGTTTGCTCCGACCGCTATCTGGAAAATATTGAGAGAGATTCGTTTAATAAAAACTCCCTCAATCCATTTTTCAATGCTGTTAGGGTTATAGTTCCTATAGTAAACCTTGTCTCCTCGAACTAAATTCGCCAAAGGATCTTTCTTAGTACTGTCAACAGTTTTTGAACTTTTATCTTCCTCCTTGGTCACAACTTGTCGGTTTCTTTTATTTAAATTAGGGTTAATCAAGTCAATTAAAGTTTTGGGTTTATATGCAAAAACTTTATCCGCAGGGTGAGTAGCGTCGGCTGTTAGGCAACTGTTACGGTAGTTGAACAGAAAATAGTCCAACTTATCCTGGAAATCCAAGGCCTTCATTTCTGGGTCAACCAAAAACTTTTTTAACACCTCCTTTGCTACTCTTACCAACCTCTCAGCCTGACCATTACTTTGAGGGTGGTAAGGTGGACATTTTAGAACTTCGACGCCTTGTCTTTCGAGGAAATTTACAACGGTGGGCCATTATCTGTTTCAAAAATGTCGAGAAGGCCGAATCTGGCGAAAAAACTAGTCAACTTTCTAATGACTTTTGATGCTTCCGTGCCAAACTTCATCCAATATATTTCCAGCCACTTGGAGTAGCTATCTACTACTAGGAGTAGAATTTGCTTTTCAAAAAAAAAGAAGTCAGCATGAACTCTTCCAAATGGTCTAAACGAAGGAATCCATTTTGGATGTAATGTTTTGGTCGGGGACAACAGTTATTTTTAAACAAGTATCGCATTGCTTCATATAATTCTCAATGTCAGTGTTGATTCCAAACCAGTATACAGTCTTACGAGCTTCCTGTTTCATTTTGATTATACCCGCATGGTTGGCATGGAGTATTTTCAAAATTTTACGTTGCAGAGATTCTGGAATAACCACACGATCCTCAAATAGCAAGCAACCGTCCACTTTCTCTAACTGCTGATGCTGTGAAAATATGTCCCTGAAACATTTATCCAACCTTTTCGGCCAGCCATGCTGTAAAAACGAGTTAACTTGTTGAAGAAATTTATCATTATTTGTCTCATCCGCTATTAACTTATGGTTCAAGGGGAGTTCCTCAGAGAAATTTAAACTCTTTATGAAATGTTTTTCTAACCCTTTAGGTACTTCATCTTTCGTTGGAAATCTGGAGCAGAAATCTGCCGTACCCATGCGCTCTGACGGTTTGTATAGAATTTCATAATCATATATGGACAACTCCATAATATATCGTTGGAGTCGTACATTTTCAGGTACTTCAGCTTGCTGTATAGTGGCAACTTTGTCAGGATTGGGTTGAAGACCATTCTCTGAAATCATGTGCCCCAAAAACGGGAGCACACTAACAAAAAATTTACATTTCTTGTAGTTCACTTTAATATTTACTCTATTTAAACGGTCAAGAACTAAAAGTAACTTCTGTTTACAATCGTCATAATCCTTTCCAGCAATCAACACGTCGTCAAGGTAGCATGAAACAAATTCAAGTCCATTTAAAACTGTATCCATGACTTGCTGTAATATGGCTGCACTGGATGAAGCCCCCTGAGGGAGCCTATTATATGAATAAAGTCCCTTAGGAGTGTTAATAATCACAAACTTTCTTGATTTGTAAGACAAATTCAACTGAGTGTAAGCAGTGGCCAGGTCCAAGGAACAAAATACTTTACATCCTGCCAGAGAGGCAAACACATCCTGTGCGGTAGGTAAAGGGTACACATTAGGGATAATTACCTTATTAATAGATACTTTACAGTCTATGACAAGACGAATGTCCCCATCTTTCTTTATCACTACTACCACCGGCGACGCCCAAAGACTTGTTTTAATAGGAGTAATGATTCCATCTTTTTCCAGTGAATCTAAATGGTTCAACACCTTTTCTTTTAACCGATATGGTACATCGTAAGCCTTGCGAAAAATTGGCGAATCTTCTTTAAGTACTAAATCGGCCTCAAAGCCTTTGATAGGAGTGGACAAATCTCTATCAAAAACACTTGCATACTTGGATTTAATCCGATTAAGGTCAGCAGTTTTGCTTTCAATTGGGCCAGGAATGTTTTTAATCATCAATGCATTAGAAAACGAAGTTCGCCAATTCTCGAAGAACACATCTAGCCAATCCCTTCCAATAAGAGGATCAAAACGACGATCATTAATCAAGACAACAAGTTCCAGCTTAACTTTTCTAAAATTTACAGAAACGTATACCGAAATAATGCCAAGAACTTCCAGAGTTGATCCGTTTACTACCACCAGTTTACACTTTTTCAGCAAATTATTGCTCAAAAACTTCAAATAATCAGCTTTGCAGATAACAGTGACAGCTGAACCACTATCCACTTCCATTTTGAATATTTTACCCTCAATTTCAACATCTAGAAGACAAGGTTCACTGATCTTATGGACTGACCTAATCATTAAACACGGATAGTCACCTGAGCTGTCGCTGTCACTGCTGTAATCGTCTTGCAACCGTTTGAAATAGTCATGCACATCATCCCGGGCGGTGTCTTGCTTTGAAACGTCCCCAACGAACTTAACAGAGCCTTTTTGACTGTCTTTGTATTTGTAACAATGCTTTTGGATATGGCCGCGCAGTTTACAGAAATGGCACACAAAATTCGCGTAACGACCTCTGTTGGACGATCTTTGTCCTGCGCTTGGCCCTGAACGAGATCTGCTTCTATCATACCGGTCATAAAATCCCCTGTAGGCACGACCCCTGCTTCTCTCTCTACCACGGTACTCTATTTTCTGCGCACTATATTCACCTCTCCTGCCAAGCCGATATTTCACTGAATTTATATTCGGATCTTCATTAATAGCATCAGCCTGATTTACAGCAATCTCACTACTCTTGATAATTCTCTCCGCAGTTTTTAATGTCAACTCATCTTCACTCAGCAAACGTTTTTGTAGTTTTCTATCCGACAAACCGAACAACAATTGATCCCTTATAGCTGTGTCTCTAAACTGTCCAAAATCACACGATTCCGCCAATAATCTCACTGCTAGAATAAAATTTTCATTGGATTCGGAAGGGCCTTGTTTACGGCATCTGAATTTATATCTGGATACTAATTCATTGTCTACCTTATCGAATCTTTCTTTAAGTTTTTTTGTAATCTCCGCGTATGACAATGTCTTCAAATCTGTGGATGGATAGAGCAATTTAAGCTCTTCAAAAGTTGCCATACCGGCAAAAGTCATAAATAAATCTTTTTTTCGTTCATCGGGAACATTATTGCTCGAGAAAAAATACTCAATATGCTCTATGTAATTAGAAAACGATGTTCCTGGGACGTAGGGATCAATGGTTCCATATAACGCCATTTTGCCTGCGTCACACACAAAGGTATTCTATTTTAATAAATGTGCACAATGGCGATGCAAATCGAGATGATAATAGAATGAATCAAAATCCACGTACCTTATTTTTTTGTCGCTTTCCGCACGTCGCGTTGAGAACCTCTCGCGCCGGTTGACAATGGTTGACTCCGCCTGCTGCGGTACCAGAGTAGGGATATCGTCCCGGGATTTGAAATCGCCGAATTGTTCACACCGAAACAGAACCGTTAAGTCCCCCAGCAGCACTACACCTCGTCCGCCCAGCACAGCACACAACAGCAGCAACCGCTCCAAACCAACAGCAACAACCAGTAGAAACAGCAGTGGATCAAATTCCACGTATTCAACCTTGGCAGCTGGTACACTCCGGTGAAATTCAATGGCCGACACGTCGCAAAAAGCGCCCCCGCGTACCCAGAGCTGCAAGCGTCGCAGACGACCGGCTCTAGACAAAGCAAGAAGAACAAAGGAACTGTGAGCTTAAACAATATACGCTTTCAAAACTCAATTGTACGCCAAATCACTAAAAAAAAACTTTTCATCACTGTCACTCTACAGCGTAAAAACTTACCGACTGATTGCACTAGTAGCCGAGAAATTTCCACTAATCTCCAATTGCACACGCGAAAATCGAACTTAATCCTCGTTAGCCACTAAAATGTACTATGTTCGGGGTGTTTCTGCACTCAAAATAAAGAGGTGTTCACTCGTCGACGTTCACGTTAGAAGAGACAGATCATCTCACTTTATTCATACTAGTAACCTACATTGTATAAGCTTTTGGGGTTGTGTGCAATGTTCTAAATTTCACCAGGTTAGGCCCATCGGGTAAAGTGGTGTTTGTGATATGATAATTTTGAAGTAGTAGTCGTGTCATGTCAACTTCGGCAAGCCGAAATCGCACGAAGTTGCCGAAGGTGACGTCACGTTCCAGAAGCTGCGAACAAATTTTCTGGCGAACGTGACGTCGCGATCAGCTGATCGGTTTGTTTACATATTTTTATCGACAAATACAGGCAAACATATACGTTCACCCGGACCTGTGAATAATTGACATCGGGTTGTGTGGTTGGTAGAATGATATGGCGTTTATGGATCTGTCAAACGACAGTCTAATCTACACTGGGACAAAAGTATACATAGCATTCGAACTGATACAACAGATTCATAACCAGAATCTATGTCTTCTCACAAAATTTGAGCTCATTTGGTTGAAAATTGAGACTGCACAAGCCCTTCAAAGTTTGTATGGGAATTACTATGGGAAAACGATGGTTTTCATTCAATTGACTGTAACATTTTCCCAAGTGCCCCAGAGGGTTAGTTGACCCTTGGTACTCCCAGGCTACTCTATCAGCCACAACTTTGCCGAAGACCGCATTCAAATCGCATGCCTCATTAATTAGTAACCGATTTTTATCCAGAATCGAAATCTTTACTGATGATGGTTAAACTACTCGGTGGGCATCACTGCATTTTGCAGTGAAACATAGTAGCCATGATTTCAGTGTGCTATCTTTGGCGCCATATGCAGCAATGTTGCCTGCTAGGAAGCTGGAGGATCACTGTTAAAGTTTCTCCAGTTGGGTGCAAATCGATAACTAATTAATGAGGCGTTCGATTTGAATGCGATCTTCGGCAAAGTTGTGGCTGATAGAGTAGCCTGGGAGTACCAAGGGTCAACTAACCCTCTGGGGCACTTGGGAAAATGTTACGGTCCATTGAAAGAAAATCATCATTTCTCCATAGTAATTCCCATACAAACTTTGAAAGGCTTGTGCAGTCTCAATTTTCAACCAAATGAGCTCAAATTTTGTGAGAAGGCATAAAATCTGGATATGAATCGAATAAGCGGTGTGGAGCAGAAACGATTTTTTTGAACCACGCTAATACTCACATTTCATAAGCAATGATGTCATAAATATTAAATTTGAGTCGTAGCTGCAAAATAGCGGGGCAGCCGAAAAATTTTTTTCTTCTGAAGTCGCTTTATACTGAAAATTTGTTCTTTAAATTGTGGGATGACGGTATACAAAATTAAAAATTGGTATAATTTGCACAACATAGAATAAAAATTTAACATTTTTTTACCATCGCGGCCCCCTGGACTGGCTTCACGGCCCCCCAGGGGGCCGCGGACCACCGGTTGGGAACCCGTGACTTATAGGATAAAAAGCACTAGGGGAAGGTTCATTTATTACGTCCATCGTTTTTTGGGATTTCTAATCCCCCCCTCTCCCCCCTCTGTCACGCTTTTTCCCTATACCTTATACACGTACTGTCACACTTTCCCCGTCATCCAAATGTTGGACGTAATTTTTGAACGTTCCCTAGACTTCACCACTGCTCTAGTCTAAGCTAGTAATCCTACAGGATCGACATACGAATGACACTAATGAGTGGAGCTTTTTTGTCGACCATTAAAGCTTTCAACAGTGTTCGACATTCGATGAGAAAATCTTATTGGAATCGTATGTTATTTACGATTCCAATAAGATTCCAATAAGATTTTCTCATTGAACCTTCATTGACTGAAATTTAATTCAACCGTTACCTATTTTGAAGTTAAAAATTTGATTTTTTGTCAAGCGAAATTCGATTTTTTCGTAAACCATGTGTTGCACGTACTTCGGAAATATTGCGCTGGATAGAGGGCCAGATTTGCTGTCCAGCGCAATATGTTTCACATATTAATTTGCAGGGGTGGGATCATTCATTTGCAAAGAGTTACATTCACTTGATACCAATTCTGTTCAGAAGCATTCTATCAAAAAAACTATGTATGGATGAATTGAACCTTTTAGTTTTATCTGGAAGTTCGCCGAATAGCATTAGGGTCACACACGCATTCCAAATTCGTGAACGAGCTGTGAAGGCAACTCTCCACGCGGTGAATGTAAATTACACTCACGCCGTGGAGTTGCGTTTGCTGCCTTCTGTTGGCTTTATTATTGGCGCTACACTAGTAAATTGTTCTACAAAGTTTCAGGTAAAACAAAAATGAAAAGGTGCTCCATACATTAGTTTTTGCTACAATGTTTCTGAAGCGAGATATTCGCAAGTGAATGTAAATGATTGCAAATGAATGATCCCATCCTTGTTTATTTGAAAAAAAAAATTGTTTCAACCGCGACGATAATATACTTACGTGAAGGTAAGTAATACTTTAAAGATTATTATTCGTAAATGAAAAAATAATGGAAGATCAAATTAGCTTAGAACTAACAAAATTAATTAGAAACAGTTACTGCAAGTATAACAACAGCTGGAAATTCAACCCTTCTTAATACATTTTTTTTGTTAAATTAATGCAAAACTACAAACTAGAAAGGTGATTTTTTTCAACGGTTGGAAGTTTAATTAAATTATTATTTCATTGTAACGACCTCCATCTGACAAAATGTCATAATTACACAGCAAAAAAATATGAAAGTTAAACAGCACGTAAATCGAAGATAAACTGAAATTTGCGGCAGATAATTGTAAATCAGCAACATTTAACGTCAGCCGAGCAGCCCGCTGCTGGTCAGACGGCTTGTTTACAGATTTTAAAGCATATTCGCTTTAAATTTACATGCATCTGCTATAAATCATGCCAGCCACTCTCCGTCATCAACTAAACGAACGGCTGCTCGCAGCTGTTGCGGTTTCCCCGTTGTTTCTCTCAGTACTCTCTGCAGCAGCCGGAGCATGTCGGGAATGCGTGCATTATGGTAGAAGCAGTTTAACTTTGACTGTCTGCTCCCCAACAAGCTGAGATAGCCGGGCGTGCTACTCACATCCCAAGGATCAGAGTTCGATTCTCGCTTGGAGCTCAATTTTTCTTTATATTTCCTAACAGATATCTGCAATGTAATTTTAAGATCGCACAAAAATTTCCATCATATATGACGGGGTCTTTTTGTTACATTCGATCCATCATAATTTTACAGGCTTTTTTCGAACTGTGTAAGGTACACCGGGGCAAGTTGAAACGGGTGGGGCAAGATGAAACAGCTAGTTAACATGATGTTTTCTAATGATGATAAATAATGTGATTGCCATAACACATAGTTTTTGATTCAAACAATCTTTTAACAAAGGATAAATTTCCAAATTGTATTGAAATCTTTTTTAAAACTTCGCGTTTCATCTTGCCCCACCCGTTTCAACTTGCCCCGGTGTACCTTAATTAAATAATGAATTAGTTTTGTACTGTATATTTTGATTCCGCCCTCTATTGCTTATCCTTTAACTGATACGCGTATTTCGACTACCACTTGTAATCTTCCTCAGCATCTCCTCTAAGCAGAATACCCTTTTCGAATGAGTGTATTCAATTTTGAACCTTTTAAAGGATCATTAAAATAACTAAAGCAGTCGCTATGAAATGAATAAATAGCACCACAATGCACTGAAGGCCAGGATAGCAATCTAGCGGGCTAAAAGTAATTACTCCGAAAAGAAGCATTTCCGGCACATAGTGTCTTCGACAACTTTTTTTTGTAATAATTAGGAGCACTTAGGAAAAAAATATTGATTTTTCAATTTCATATGAAAGACCACTTTTTTTCAAACCAGTATGTTTTTTTTTTTCAGATTTTTAGAACATTATTTTGATACCTAAATCAATTTCAAAGCGATTTTTCAAAATCACCTTTTAACAGCTCGGCAACTGCTTGAAAGCTCCGCCCAGTACAAAACCCGACAAGGGGTGATTCATCAAATCGCTCCCATAAAAACTTCATATTGATTTTTAAATAGGTTCCCGAGAACCAAAATTCATGAAAATTTGAATCTTGTCCTAGTTTGGCGTGCAGATTCAGAATATGGAATTATCTCAACACCGCTAAAGGAGCTAATTGTGAAGAAATTAGTAGTTCATAACTAATCCGCATAGGGTGCGCCACCATCTAACTTTTTAGTTTTACGTCCTAGAGACTTCACGTCTTCGGCAAAATGGTTAATTTTAACAAAATAAACAACACTTTCTTAGAAGTCAAAATTCCAGAAAAAAATAGACAATGAAGAATAAAATTAAAAAATCGAAAAAATGGTGTAATTTTCAGATTACATATCTCACAAAATGCAAAAAAAATCGCAACCTGTTTTTTTATCAAATACCCATCAATACTAGGTAAACATACTGTCGAAAATTTGGAGAGGCACCACCTTTACTAATGCTATTACAAAAGATCAAATATTAAAAAAAAAAACACCAAATATACCTCTTGATGTGTATTTGCTAAACATTTCAGGTTGCGATTTTTGCGATTTGTGAGATATTATAACCTGAAAATTAAAATAACGGTTGAATTGAATTTCAGTCAATGAGGCTACAATGGGAATAGCTGTTGTTTACTATTCTAATTAGATTCCAATAAGATTTTCTTATCGAATGTCGAACGCTGTTGAAAGCTTTAGAAGGTCGACAAAAAAGCTTCACTCATTAGTGTCATTCGTATGTCGTTCCTGCCGGCATGCACAGGCTAATTATAGACATATGCGGAAGCGGTCATTGTGAGCGTTGTGAGCCAATCGTTCAGAAAGAACTGTCAGAGTGTGAACCAAACGAACATGTTTATCGTTTTTAGGGTATTGTAATCAGAACTAAACAAATTATAATTATTTATTTTTAATATCGAAAATGTTGTGGCATATGAAAATGTAGTAAAAAGATAATATTTAATTATTCTGGTTTCAAAAATTCATGTTCAACTTTTATAGCTGCTCTTCTCGAAAAAACTTCCATTACTGCTACTTGATTTACTTCTGTCGATATGATTAGCGCTATTCTTTGCAATGTATTTAAGACTTAAGAATTTCAATTGCGCTACTTTTTTCAAAATTTTGGGAAAAAAATCAACTATAATTAACAAACGTAAACAGAACAAACTTGCGCCACAACAAAGTCACGCACAAAGCTTGAACTTCTAGCTTTATGGCAAGTGTTGGAAGCAGTCGTAAACAAAACAAACAGCGTTGCCGAATCGACATGTGTATCTTCCGCTAATCTCTATAATAGAGGATTTCTAGTTGAACTCTTGTGTGGTGGCGGTGTCGCCGCCCCGAACAAAGAAAAAAAATCTGCATAATGATAGTAAATTTTAGCATCAACGTTGATGCTAAAATTTACTATCATTGTGCAGATTTTTTTTCCTTGAAGGGGTGCCCCTCTGGCGTATTTGTCTCACGATCAGGTCATCTCTGTAGTGTCCTCAGACCCTCTACCAGTCTTATTAACCTTCTTCGTGCTTTAGCTTGCGCGCACCTCGCTGACCTAGTGCACGTTTAGGGGTCATTATGATCCTAACACACGAAGAGGGTTAAGATTCCAAAGAGACTTTGCCAAACATTTCTACTCTTGCGTAATTAATAGCAATTCAGTGAATTCCAAAGAGGCGAAATTTGAGTTTTTTTCCTTAATAAACACTATCCATCCGTGATGATACCACTGAACATCTCTGGCTGTCGTGACTGTTCGCCAAAGTAGCTTAAACTTCTACAGATTCCCCGTGTGCAATTTTGAAAAGTTGCACGCGATTCTTTAGGCTATTATTTTGTGTCATTATTGTGATGTGGGAAAACGATGCCCAGAGCTCGAACTTCCTGCCAAATCTTGGAATTCCAAGGGGCTGTCCGTGTCCATTAATTACGTAAGGGTTTATGGGAGGAGGGGGGGTTTGGAAAATCTTACGCGTCATACAAAAAATTTAGAGTTTCATACGAAAAATCTTACAAGGGGAGTGGGGGTGTCGAAAAATCAGGAAAATAGCCTTACGTAATAAATGGACAGCTCCCAAGCAGATCCATGAGCACAAACGTATTATACTCTGCGTCCTGATTGTAACTGGACAATGCTTAATTTGTTATTTTCTCTCGAGGAGCGCGAAATAATGAAGGTAAATTTTTGTTGTTTTCGGCTGATGATGTTATTTTGCATGATCGTTTTACTTTTCCACGAAAGCCAGTTTCTCAGATATTGTTTCTCCGAACGCTAGTTCAACGGATGCCCTTTTTTCCGAAAGTCAGTTTTCCAAATGATCCGATTCCCCGAAAAGAATATACATTATATTCTTGCTCGAAGAGCCACAAAATGTTCATTGTGCATGGTAAGTGTTGAGGGGATCACCTTTATTCGGATTAATCACACCCACCCTATCACACCTACCCTGATAAAAAAGATCATAGAGATACAACAGAATGTATTGTTACAACACGCTGAAATGAATGGTATTTAATTGAAAACGATAGAGTAACAACAGACCCTATGGTTTTCCACCATAGCATGTATTGTAAATGTCACTTTTACAATACAAAATGGGGGTTGTTATGCATCTTAACATTAAAAAAATCCAAATTTGCTGAAGCGAATTCAAGTCAACTACCTGAAGCTCAAGAAGATTCAATCAGAAGAATGTCGGTTCTGTGGTTTCAACTCTGAAACCTCGGAACATCTACTTTGTGAGTGTAGTTTTCTCTTTAAGAAGAGAGAACGTTATTTCGGTGGATGCATCAGCCAAATTTATCATTATTCAATGGTAGTTTATGGTGATTTTATTGGAAATTTTTATCAGGGTTTTGAAAGCAGCCTTTTAGTTAAGCAGCTTCAATTAAACATATTTAATTTCATTTGCTTACATTTTAGTGTAGATTTCCGTAACTGGGAAATGCTCAAACCCTCAACCGTCAGACTCATTTTTCTATCTGAAGTTTATTCTTCTGATTCTTGCGGTGTTGCCAGTTTCACGAAATTCGCCACAATTTGGGGAATGTTATAAAATCGCTTAGAGGTCTCTTGTTGAGTTTTAAGAGCTTTTTGGGTAATGTATGTATCTGTTATAAATCGGTTTTGACTGGTTGCTATTTCCGCCATCCATGCAATTGGATTCACCTTCTGCACAGCCCAGCTGGTCAGTTCCATTAATATTTTACAGTAATGGGAATGATTTTGGATTATATATAGAATGCGTTTTTACTAGCTACCATTATTTCATACAATTCTTGTATCACTACTCTTTATACAGACAAAAACAACAACAAAAATCACAACAACAACCACAACAACAGCAACAGCAACGTGATCCATCGCCTCCGCAACAAACCATGGAAGAGCAATTTCCTGAGTTGGGATTTTCCGAACAGCCAAGGAAGGGAAAAAATAAGTAAGTGCTTTCGTAACGCAGTTGGATAATAGTATGGGACACGCTTGTAGGTGGAAAAAAATAAATCCTCGCCCAGCCGAATTTTTAGATCCCATTTAGGTCTCCTATGAACTGTACAAAATTTCAGCGCAATCGGTGAAACTATAATATGGGACATAAGGTGGAATCCAAACAGTCGGCTGGAGCGAGAATTTGATTTTTTGTCCCATACTATTGGATAACCTTTTCGTGGTGCGTTACGAATGAACATACGGAAGATAGTGGATAACATGTACATATATCTTTCTATTAAATAACACTCCGAATACCGTAATGAAAAAACTTTACGCGGAATACCGTGATCAGAAAAAAGTTGGAACTTTTACTTTGAGCAGTTCGTTCTCAGCCACCTGTGAACCGATTTTTAATTTTCTTTCAGGGATCTTTTAACCAACTTTTCTACTTTTATTTTATACAAAATTCATGTTTTAGGGATGCTTATTTTTCCTCCAGAATAGCGTAAGGGACGTTTTTTTTTTAATGATATTTTTTTGTTTGCATGCCAAATTTAAGTCGTGACAGCTTAAAATGACTGCAACACGTATTTTCTGCAAATAAGGCATAGTACAGAGGCAATACAAAGTGTTCGCAACTATCTTGAACATCCGTAGCTACGATCAATTGGCTTCTTTAGTGGTGTTGAGATAATTCCATATTCTGAATCTACATGCCAAACTGAGCCGAAATCCAAATTTTCATCAATTTTGGACGATCTTTGTCCTGCGCTTGGCCCTGAACGAGATCTGCTTCTATCATACCGGTCATAAAATCCCCTGTAGGCACGACCCCTGCTTCTCTCTCTACCACGGTACTCTATTTTCTGCGCACTATATTCACCTCTCCTGCCAAGCCGATATTTCACTGAATTTATATTCGGATCTTCATTAATAGCATCAGCCTGATTTACAGCAATCTCACTACTCTTGATAATTCTCTCCGCAGTTTTTAATGTCAACTCATCTTCACTCAGCAAACGTTTTTGTAGTTTTCTATCCGACAAACCGAACAACAATTGATCCCTTATAGCTGTGTCTCTAAACTGTCCAAAATCACACGATTCCGCCAATAATCTCACTGCTAGAATAAAATTTTCATTGGATTCGGAAGGGCCTTGTTTACGGCATCTGAATTTATATCTGGATACTAATTCATTGTCTACCTTATCGAATCTTTCTTTAAGTTTTTTTGTAATCTCCGCGTATGACAATGTCTTCAAATCTGTGGATGGATAGAGCAATTTAAGCTCTTCAAAAGTTGCCATACCGGCAAAAGTCATAAATAAATCTTTTTTTCGTTCATCGGGAACATTATTGCTCGAGAAAAAATACTCAATATGCTCTATGTAATTAGAAAACGATGTTCCTGGGACGTAGGGATCAATGGTTCCATATAACGCCATTTTGCCTGCGTCACACACAAAGGTATTCTATTTTAATAAATGTGCACAATGGCGATGCAAATCGAGATGATAATAGAATGAATCAAAATCCACGTACCTTATTTTTTTGTCGCTTTCCGCACGTCGCGTTGAGAACCTCTCGCGCCGGTTGACAATGGTTGACTCCGCCTGCTGCGGTACCAGAGTAGGGATATCGTCCCGGGATTTGAAATCGCCGAATTGTTCACACCGAAACAGAACCGTTAAGTCCCCCAGCAGCACTACACCTCGTCCGCCCAGCACAGCACACAACAGCAGCAACCGCTCCAAACCAACAGCAACAACCAGTAGAAACAGCAGTGGATCAAATTCCACGTATTCAACCTTGGCAGCTGGTACACTCCGGTGAAATTCAATGGCCGACACGTCGCAAAAAGCGCCCCCGCGTACCCAGAGCTGCAAGCGTCGCAGACGACCGGCTCTAGACAAAGCAAGAAGAACAAAGGAACTGTGAGCTTAAACAATATACGCTTTCAAAACTCAATTGTACGCCAAATCACTAAAAAAAAACTTTTCATCACTGTCACTCTACAGCGTAAAAACTTACCGACTGATTGCACTAGTAGCCGAGAAATTTCCACTAATCTCCAATTGCACACGCGAAAATCGAACTTAATCCTCGTTAGCCACTAAAATGTACTATGTTCGGGGTGTTTCTGCACTCAAAATAAAGAGGTGTTCACTCGTCGACGTTCACGTTAGAAGAGACAGATCATCTCACTTTATTCATACTAGTAACCTACATTGTATAAGCTTTTGGGGTTGTGTGCAATGTTCTAAATTTCACCAGGTTAGGCCCATCGGGTAAAGTGGTGTTTGTGATATGATAATTTTGAAGTAGTAGTCGTGTCATGTCAACTTCGGCAAGCCGAAATCGCACGAAGTTGCCGAAGGTGACGTCACGTTCCAGAAGCTGCGAACAAATTTTCTGGCGAACGTGACGTCGCGATCAGCTGATCGGTTTGTTTACATATTTTTATCGACAAATACAGGCAAACATATACGTTCACCCGGACCTGTGAATAATTGACATCGGGTTGTGTGGTTGGTAGAATGATATGACGTTTATGGATCTGTCAAACGACAGTCTAATCTACACTGGGACAAAAGTATACATAGCATTCGAACTGATACAACAGATTCATAACCAGAATCTATGTCTTCTCACAAAATTTGAGCTCATTTGGTTGAAAATTGAGACTGCACAAGCCCTTCAAAGTTTGTATGGGAATTACTATGGGAAAACGATGGTTTTCATTCAATTGACTGTAACATTTTCCCAAGTGCCCCAGAGGGTTAGTTGACCCTTGGTACTCCCAGGCTACTCTATCAGCCACAACTTTGCCGAAGACCGCATTCAAATCGCATGCCTCATTAATTAGTAACCGATTTTTATCCAGAATCGAAATCTTTACTGATGATGGTTAAACTACTCGGTGGGCATCACTGCATTTTGCAGTGAAACATAGTAGCCATGATTTCAGTGTGCTATCTTTGGCGCCATATGCAGCAATGTTGCCTGCTAGGAAGCTGGAGGATCACTGTTAAAGTTTCTCCAGTTGGGTGCAAATCGATAACTAATTAATGAGGCGTTCGATTTGAATGCGATCTTCGGCAAAGTTGTGGCTGATAGAGTAGCCTGGGAGTACCAAGGGTCAACTAACCCTCTGGGGCACTTGGGAAAATGTTACGGTCCATTGAAAGAAAATCATCATTTCTCCATAGTAATTCCCATACAAACTTTGAAAGGCTTGTGCAGTCTCAATTTTCAACCAAATGAGCTCAAATTTTGTGAGAAGGCATAAAATCTGGATATGAATCGAATAAGCGGTGTGGAGCAGAAACGATTTTTTTGAACCACGCTAATACTCACATTTCATAAGCAATGATGTCATAAATATTAAATTTGAGTCGTAGCTGCAAAATAGCGGGGCAGCCGAAAAATTTTTTTCTTCTGAAGTCGCTTTATACTGAAAATTTGTTCTTTAAATTGTGGGATGACGGTATACAAAATTAAAAATTGGTATAATTTGCACAACATAGAATAAAAATTTAACATTTTTTTACCATCGCGGCCCCCTGGACTGGCTTCACGGCCCCCCAGGGGGCCGCGGACCACCGGTTGGGAACCCGTGACTTATAGGATAAAAAGCACTAGGGGAAGGTTCATTTATTACGTCCATCGTTTTTTGGGATTTCTAATCCCCCCCTCTCCCCCCTCTGTCACGCTTTTTCCCTATACCTTATACACGTACTGTCACACTTTCCCCGTCATCCAAATGTTGGACGTAATTTTTGAACGTTCCCTAGACTTCACCACTGCTCTAGTCTAAGCTAGTAATCCTACAGGATCGACATACGAATGACACTAATGAGTGGAGCTTTTTTGTCGACCATTAAAGCTTTCAACAGTGTTCGACATTCGATGAGAAAATCTTATTGGAATCGTATGTTATTTACGATTCCAATAAGATTCCAATAAGATTTTCTCATTGAACCTTCATTGACTGAAATTTAATTCAACCGTTACCTATTTTGAAGTTAAAAATTTGATTTTTTGTCAAGCGAAATTCGATTTTTTCGTAAACCATGTGTTGCACGTACTTCGGAAATATTGCGCTGGATAGAGGGCCAGATTTGCTGTCCAGCGCAATATGTTTCACATATTAATTTGCAGGGGTGGGATCATTCATTTGCAAAGAGTTACATTCACTTGATACCAATTCTGTTCAGAAGCATTCTATCAAAAAAACTATGTATGGATGAATTGAACCTTTTAGTTTTATCTGGAAGTTCGCCGAATAGCATTAGGGTCACACACGCATTCCAAATTCGTGAACGAGCTGTGAAGGCAACTCTCCACGCGGTGAATGTAAATTACACTCACGCCGTGGAGTTGCGTTTGCTGCCTTCTGTTGGCTTTATTATTGGCGCTACACTAGTAAATTGTTCTACAAAGTTTCAGGTAAAACAAAAATGAAAAGGTGCTCCATACATTAGTTTTTGCTACAATGTTTCTGAAGCGAGATATTCGCAAGTGAATGTAAATGATTGCAAATGAATGATCCCATCCTTGTTTATTTGAAAAAAAAAATTGTTTCAACCGCGACGATAATATACTTACGTGAAGGTAAGTAATACTTTAAAGATTATTATTCGTAAATGAAAAAATAATGGAAGATCAAATTAGCTTAGAACTAACAAAATTAATTAGAAACAGTTACTGCAAGTATAACAACAGCTGGAAATTCAATCCTTCTTAATACATTTTTTTTGTTAAATTAATGCAAAACTACAAACTAGAAAGGTGATTTTTTTCAACGGTTGGAAGTTTAATTAAATTATTATTTCATTGTAACGACCTCCATCTGACAAAATGTCATAATTACACAGCAAAAAAATATGAAAGTTAAACAGCACGTAAATCGAAGATAAACTGAAATTTGCGGCAGATAATTGTAAATCAGCAACATTTAACGTCAGCCGAGCAGCCCGCTGCTGGTCAGACGGCTTGTTTACAGATTTTAAAGCATATTCGCTTTAAATTTACATGCATCTGCTATAAATCATGCCAGCCACTCTCCGTCATCAACTAAACGAACGGCTGCTCGCAGCTGTTGCGGTTTCCCCGTTGTTTCTCTCAGTACTCTCTGCAGCAGCCGGAGCATGTCGGGAATGCGTGCATTATGGTAGAAGCAGTTTAACTTTGACTGTCTGCTCCCCAACAAGCTGAGATAGCCGGGCGTGCTACTCACATCCCAAGGATCAGAGTTCGATTCTCGCTTGGAGCTCAATTTTTCTTTATATTTCCTAACAGATATCTGCAATGTAATTTTAAGATCGCACAAAAATTTCCATCATATATGACGGGGTCTTTTTGTTACATTCGATCCATCATAATTTTACAGGCTTTTTTCGAACTGTGTAAGGTACACCGGGGCAAGTTGAAACGGGTGGGGCAAGATGAAACAGCTAGTTAACATGATGTTTTCTAATGATGATAAATAATGTGATTGCCATAACACATAGTTTTTGATTCAAACAATCTTTTAACAAAGGATAAATTTCCAAATTGTATTGAAATCTTTTTTAAAACTTCGCGTTTCATCTTGCCCCACCCGTTTCAACTTGCCCCGGTGTACCTTAATTAAATAATGAATTAGTTTTGTACTGTATATTTTGATTCCGCCCTCTATTGCTTATCCTTTAACTGATACGCGTATTTCGACTACCACTTGTAATCTTCCTCAGCATCTCCTCTAAGCAGAATACCCTTTTCGAATGAGTGTATTCAATTTTGAACCTTTTAAAGGATCATTAAAATAACTAAAGCAGTCGCTATGAAATGAATAAATAGCACCACAATGCACTGAAGGCCAGGATAGCAATCTAGCGGGCTAAAAGTAATTACTCCGAAAAGAAGCATTTCCGGCACATAGTGTCTTCGACAACTTTTTTTTGTAATAATTAGGAGCACTTAGGAAAAAAATATTGATTTTTCAATTTCATATGAAAGACCACTTTTTTTCAAACCAGTATGTTTTTTTTTTAAGATTTTTAGAACATTATTTTGATACCTAAATCAATTTCAAAGCGATTTTTCAAAATCACCTTTTAACAGCTCGGCAACTGCTTGAAAGCTCCGCCCAGTACAAAACCCGACAAGGGGTGATTCATCAAATCGCTCCCATAAAAACTTCATATTGATTTTTAAATAGGTTCCCGAGAACCAAAATTCATGAAAATTTGAATCTTGTCCTAGTTTGGCGTGCAGATTCAGAATATGGAATTATCTCAACACCGCTAAAGGAGCTAATTGTGAAGAAATTAGTAGTTCATAACTAATCCGCATAGGGTGCGCCACCATCTAACTTTTTAGTTTTACGTCCTAGAGACTTCACGTCTTCGGCAAAATGGTTAATTTTAACAAAATAAACAACACTTTCTTAGAAGTCAAAATTCCAGAAAAAAATAGACAATGAAGAATAAAATTAAAAAATCGAAAAAATGGTGTAATTTTCAGATTACATATCTCACAAAATGCAAAAAAAATCGCAACCTGTTTTTTTATCAAATACCCATCAATACTAGGTAAACATACTGTCGAAAATTTGGAGAGGCACCACCTTTACTAATGCTATTACAAAAGATCAAATATTAAAAAAAAAAAACACCAAATATACCTCTTGATGTGTATTTGCTAAACATTTCAGGTTGCGATTTTTGCGATTTGTGAGATATTATAACCTGAAAATTAAAATAACGGTTGAATTGAATTTCAGTCAATGAGGCTACAATGGGAATAGCTGTTGTTTACTATTCTAATTAGATTCCAATAAGATTTTCTTATCGAATGTCGAACGCTGTTGAAAGCTTTAGAAGGTCGACAAAAAAGCTTCACTCATTAGTGTCATTCGTATGTCGTTCCTGCCGGCATGCACAGGCTAATTATAGACATATGCGGAAGCGGTCATTGTGAGCGTTGTGAGCCAATCGTTCAGAAAGAACTGTCAGAGTGTGAACCAAACGAACATGTTTATCGTTTTTAGGGTATTGTAATCAGAACTAAACAAATTATAATTATTTATTTTTAATATCGAAAATGTTGTGGCATATGAAAATGTAGTAAAAAGATAATATTTAATTATTCTGGTTTCAAAAATTCATGTTCAACTTTTATAGCTGCTCTTCTCGAAAAAACTTCCATTACTGCTACTTGATTTACTTCTGTCGATATGATTAGCGCTATTCTTTGCAATGTATTTAAGACTTAAGAATTTCAATTGCGCTACTTTTTTCAAAATTTTGGGAAAAAAATCAACTATAATTAACAAACGTAAACAGAACAAACTTGCGCCACAACAAAGTCACGCACAAAGCTTGAACTTCTAGCTTTATGGCAAGTGTTGGAAGCAGTCGTAAACAAAACAAACAGCGTTGCCGAATCGACATGTGTATCTTCCGCTAATCTCTATAATAGAGGATTTCTAGTTGAACTCTTGTGTGGTGGCGGTGTCGCCGCCCCGAACAAAGAAAAAAAATCTGCATAATGATAGTAAATTTTAGCATCAACGTTGATGCTAAAATTTACTATCATTGTGCAGATTTTTTTTTCCTTGAAGGGGTGCCCCTCTGGCGTATTTGTCTCACGATCAGGTCATCTCTGTAGTGTCCTCAGACCCTCTACCAGTCTTATTAACCTTCTTCGTGCTTTAGCTTGCGCGCACCTCGCTGACCTAGTGCACGTTTAGGGGTCATTATGATCCTAACACACGAAGAGGGTTAAGATTCCAAAGAGACTTTGCCAAACATTTCTACTCTTGCGTAATTAATAGCAATTCAGTGAATTCCAAAGAGGCGAAATTTGAGTTTTTTTCCTTAATAAACACTATCCATCCGTGATGATACCACTGAACATCTCTGGCTGTCGTGACTGTTCGCCAAAGTAGCTTAAACTTCTACAGATTCCCCGTGTGCAATTTTGAAAAGTTGCACGCGATTCTTTAGGCTATTATTTTGTGTCATTATTGTGATGTGGGAAAACGATGCCCAGAGCTCGAACTTCCTGCCAAATCTTGGAATTCCAAGGGGCTGTCCGTGTCCATTAATTACGTAAGGGTTTATGGGAGGAGGGGGGGTTTGGAAAATCTTACGCGTCATACAAAAACATTTAGAGTTTCATACGAAAAATCTTACAAGGGGAGTGGGGGTGTCGAAAAATCAGGAAAATAGCCTTACGTAATAAATGGACAGCTCCCAAGCAGATCCATGAGCACAAACGTATTATACTCTGCGTCCTGATTGTAACTGGACAATGCTTAATTTGTTATTTTCTCTCGAGGAGCGCGAAATAATGAAGGTAAATTTTTGTTGTTTTCGGCTGATGATGTTATTTTGCATGATCGTTTTACTTTTCCACGAAAGCCAGTTTCTCAGATATTGTTTCTCCGAACGCTAGTTCAACGGATGCCCTTTTTTCCGAAAGTCAGTTTTCCAAATGATCCGATTCCCCGAAAAGAATATACATTATATTCTTGCTCGAAGAGCCACAAAATGTTCATTGTGCATGGTAAGTGTTGAGGGGATCACCTTTATTCGGATTAATCACACCCACCCTATCACACCTACCCTGATAAAAAAGATCATAGAGATACAACAGAATGTATTGTTACAACACGCTGAAATGAATGGTATTTAATTGAAAACGATAGAGTAACAACAGACCCTATGGTTTTCCACCATAGCATGTATTGTAAATGTCACTTTTACAATACAAAATGGGGGTTGTTATGCATCCTAACATTAAAAAAATCCAAATTTGCTGAAGCGAATTCAAGTCAACTACCTGAAGCTCAAGAAGATTCAATCAGAAGAATGTCGGTTCTGTGGTTTCAACTCTGAAACCTCGGAACATCTACTTTGTGAGTGTAGTTTTCTCTTTAAGAAGAGAGAACGTTATTTCGGTGGATGCATCAGCCAAATTTATCATTATTCAATGGTAGTTTATGGTGATTTTATTGGAAATTTTTATCAGGGTTTTGAAAGCAGCCTTTTAGTTAAGCAGCTTCAATTAAACATATTTAATTTCATTTGCTTACATTTTAGTGTAGATTTCCGTAACTGGGAAATGCTCAAACCCTCAACCGTCAGACTCATTTTTCTATCTGAAGTTTATTCTTCTGATTCTTGCGGTGTTGCCAGTTTCACGAAATTCGCCACAATTTGGGGAATGTTATAAAATCGCTTAGAGGTCTCTTGTTGAGTTTTAAGAGCTTTTTGGGTAATGTATGTATCTGTTATAAATCGGTTTTGACTGGTTGCTATTTCCGCCATCCATGCAATTGGATTCACCTTCTGCACAGCCCAGCTGGTCAGTTCCATTAATATTTTACAGTAATGGGAATGATTTTGGATTATATATAGAATGCGTTTTTACTAGCTACCATTATTTCATACAATTCTTGTATCACTACTCTTTATACAGACAAAAACAACAACAAAAATCACAACAACAACCACAACAACAGCAACAGCAACGTGATCCATCGCCTCCGCAACAAACCATGGAAGAGCAATTTCCTGAGTTGGGATTTTCCGAACAGCCAAGGAAGGGAAAAAATAAGTAAGTGCTTTCGTAACGCAGTTGGATAATAGTATGGGACACGCTTGTAGGTGGAAAAAAATAAATCCTCGCCCAGCCGAATTTTTAGATCCCATTTAGGTCTCCTATGAACTGTACAAAATTTCAGCGCAATCGGTGAAACTATAATATGGGACATAAGGTGGAATCCAAACAGTCGGCTGGAGCGAGAATTTGATTTTTTGTCCCATACTATTGGATAACCTTTTCGTGGTGCGTTACGAATGAACATACGGAAGATAGTGGATAACATGTACATATATCTTTCTATTAAATAACACTCCGAATACCGTAATGAAAAAACTTTACGCGGAATACCGTGATCAGAAAAAAGTTGGAACTTTTACTTTGAGCAGTTCGTTCTCAGCCACCTGTGAACCGATTTTTAATTTTCTTTCAGGGATCTTTTAACCAACTTTTCTACTTTTATTTTATACAAAATTCATGTTTTAGGGATGCTTATTTTTCCTCCAGAATAGCGTAAGGGACGTTTTTTTTTTAATGATATTTTTTTGTTTGCATGCCAAATTTAAGTCGTGACAGCTTAAAATGACTGCAACACGTATTTTCTGCAAATAAGGCATAGTACAGAGGCAATACAAAGTGTTCGCAACTATCTTGAACATCCGTAGCTACGATCAATTGGCTTCTTTAGTGGTGTTGAGATAATTCCATATTCTGAATCTACATGCCAAACTGAGCCGAAATCCAAATTTTCATCAATTTTGGACGATCTTTGTCCTGCGCTTGGCCCTGAACGAGATCTGCTTCTATCATACCGGTCATAAAATCCCCTGTAGGCACGACCCCTGCTTCTCTCTCTACCACGGTACTCTATTTTCTGCGCACTATATTCACCTCTCCTGCCAAGCCGATATTTCACTGAATTTATATTCGGATCTTCATTAATAGCATCAGCCTGATTTACAGCAATCTCACTACTCTTGATAATTCTCTCCGCAGTTTTTAATGTCAACTCATCTTCACTCAGCAAACGTTTTTGTAGTTTTCTATCCGACAAACCGAACAACAATTGATCCCTTATAGCTGTGTCTCTAAACTGTCCAAAATCACACGATTCCGCCAATAATCTCACTGCTAGAATAAAATTTTCATTGGATTCGGAAGGGCCTTGTTTACGGCATCTGAATTTATATCTGGATACTAATTCATTGTCTACCTTATCGAATCTTTCTTTAAGTTTTTTTGTAATCTCCGCGTATGACAATGTCTTCAAATCTGTGGATGGATAGAGCAATTTAAGCTCTTCAAAAGTTGCCATACCGGCAAAAGTCATAAATAAATCTTTTTTTCGTTCATCGGGAACATTATTGCTCGAGAAAAAATACTCAATATGCTCTATGTAATTAGAAAACGATGTTCCTGGGACGTAGGGATCAATGGTTCCATATAACGCCATTTTGCCTGCGTCACACACAAAGGTATTCTATTTTAATAAATGTGCACAATGGCGATGCAAATCGAGATGATAATAGAATGAATCAAAATCCACGTACCTTATTTTTTTGTCGCTTTCCGCACGTCGCGTTGAGAACCTCTCGCGCCGGTTGACAATGGTTGACTCCGCCTGCTGCGGTACCAGAGTAGGGATATCGTCCCGGGATTTGAAATCGCCGAATTGTTCACACCGAAACAGAACCGTTAAGTCCCCCAGCAGCACTACACCTCGTCCGCCCAGCACAGCACACAACAGCAGCAACCGCTCCAAACCAACAGCAACAACCAGTAGAAACAGCAGTGGATCAAATTCCACGTATTCAACCTTGGCAGCTGGTACACTCCGGTGAAATTCAATGGCCGACACGTCGCAAAAAGCGCCCCCGCGTACCCAGAGCTGCAAGCGTCGCAGACGACCGGCTCTAGACAAAGCAAGAAGAACAAAGGAACTGTGAGCTTAAACAATATACGCTTTCAAAACTCAATTGTACGCCAAATCACTAAAAAAAAAACTTTTCATCACTGTCACTCTACAGCGTAAAAACTTACCGACTGATTGCACTAGTAGCCGAGAAATTTCCACTAATCTCCAATTGCACACGCGAAAATCGAACTTAATCCTCGTTAGCCACTAAAATGTACTATGTTCGGGGTGTTTCTGCACTCAAAATAAAGAGGTGTTCACTCGTCGACGTTCACGTTAGAAGAGACAGATCATCTCACTTTATTCATACTAGTAACCTACATTGTATAAGCTTTTGGGGTTGTGTGCAATGTTCTAAATTTCACCAGGTTAGGCCCATCGGGTAAAGTGGTGTTTGTGATATGATAATTTTGAAGTAGTAGTCGTGTCATGTCAACTTCGGCAAGCCGAAATCGCACGAAGTTGCCGAAGGTGACGTCACGTTCCAGAAGCTGCGAACAAATTTTCTGGCGAACGTGACGTCGCGATCAGCTGATCGGTTTGTTTACATATTTTTATCGACAAATACAGGCAAACATATACGTTCACCCGGACCTGTGAATAATTGACATCGGGTTGTGTGGTTGGTAGAATGATATGACGTTTATGGATCTGTCAAACGACAGTCTAATCTACACTGGGACAAAAGTATACATAGCATTCGAACTGATACAACAGATTCATAACCAGAATCTATGTCTTCTCACAAAATTTGAGCTCATTTGGTTGAAAATTGAGACTGCACAAGCCCTTCAAAGTTTGTATGGGAATTACTATGGGAAAACGATGGTTTTCATTCAATTGACTGTAACATTTTCCCAAGTGCCCCAGAGGGTTAGTTGACCCTTGGTACTCCCAGGCTACTCTATCAGCCACAACTTTGCCGAAGACCGCATTCAAATCGCATGCCTCATTAATTAGTAACCGATTTTTATCCAGAATCGAAATCTTTACTGATGATGGTTAAACTACTCGGTGGGCATCACTGCATTTTGCAGTGAAACATAGTAGCCATGATTTCAGTGTGCTATCTTTGGCGCCATATGCAGCAATGTTGCCTGCTAGGAAGCTGGAGGATCACTGTTAAAGTTTCTCCAGTTGGGTGCAAATCGATAACTAATTAATGAGGCGTTCGATTTGAATGCGATCTTCGGCAAAGTTGTGGCTGATAGAGTAGCCTGGGAGTACCAAGGGTCAACTAACCCTCTGGGGCACTTGGGAAAATGTTACGGTCCATTGAAAGAAAATCATCATTTCTCCATAGTAATTCCCATACAAACTTTGAAAGGCTTGTGCAGTCTCAATTTTCAACCAAATGAGCTCAAATTTTGTGAGAAGGCATAAAATCTGGATATGAATCGAATAAGCGGTGTGGAGCAGAAACGATTTTTTTGAACCACGCTAATACTCACATTTCATAAGCAATGATGTCATAAATATTAAATTTGAGTCGTAGCTGCAAAATAGCGGGGCAGCCGAAAAATTTTTTTCTTCTGAAGTCGCTTTATACTGAAAATTTGTTCTTTAAATTGTGGGATGACGGTATACAAAATTAAAAATTGGTATAATTTGCACAACATAGAATAAAAATTTAACATTTTTTTACCATCGCGGCCCCCTGGACTGGCTTCACGGCCCCCCAGGGGGCCGCGGACCACCGGTTGGGAACCCGTGACTTATAGGATAAAAAGCACTAGGGGAAGGTTCATTTATTACGTCCATCGTTTTTTGGGATTTCTAATCCCCCCCTCTCCCCCCTCTGTCACGCTTTTTCCCTATACCTTATACACGTACTGTCACACTTTCCCCGTCATCCAAATGTTGGACGTAATTTTTGAACGTTCCCTAGACTTCACCACTGCTCTAGTCTAAGCTAGTAATCCTACAGGATCGACATACGAATGACACTAATGAGTGGAGCTTTTTTGTCGACCATGGGCCTTTTCATTTGACGTCTTAAATCAGCTGATTGTTCGGGCGTTTGACAGTTCTTCTATGAAGATGACACGTTCTTGTTAGCAGCTGTTGTTCAAGCTTTGTAAACAAATGCATGCACGGATCTGTCACATGAAAAGGCCTATTAAAGCTTTCAACAGTGTTCGACATTCGATGAGAAAATCTTATTGGAATCGTATGTTATTTACGATTCCAATAAGATTCCAATAAGATTTTCTCATTGAACCTTCATTGACTGAAATTTAATTCAACCGTTACCTATTTTGAAGTTAAAAATTTGATTTTTTGTCAAGCGAAATTCGATTTTTTCGTAAACCATGTGTTGCACGTACTTCGGAAATATTGCGCTGGATAGAGGGCCAGATTTGCTGTCCAGCGCAATATGTTTCACATATTAATTTGCAGGGGTGGGATCATTCATTTGCAAAGAGTTACATTCACTTGATACCAATTCTGTTCAGAAGCATTCTATCAAAAAAACTATGTATGGATGAATTGAACCTTTTAGTTTTATCTGGAAGTTCGCCGAATAGCATTAGGGTCACACACGCATTCCAAATTCGTGAACGAGCTGTGAAGGCAACTCTCCACGCGGTGAATGTAAATTACACTCACGCCGTGGAGTTGCGTTTGCTGCCTTCTGTTGGCTTTATTATTGGCGCTACACTAGTAAATTGTTCTACAAAGTTTCAGGTAAAACAAAAATGAAAAGGTGCTCCATACATTAGTTTTTGCTACAATGTTTCTGAAGCGAGATATTCGCAAGTGAATGTAAATGATTGCAAATGAATGATCCCATCCTTGTTTATTTGAAAAAAAAAATTGTTTCAACCGCGACGATAATATACTTACGTGAAGGTAAGTAATACTTTAAAGATTATTATTCGTAAATGAAAAAATAATGGAAGATCAAATTAGCTTAGAACTAACAAAATTAATTAGAAACAGTTACTGCAAGTATAACAACAGCTGGAAATTCAATCCTTCTTAATACATTTTTTTTGTTAAATTAATGCAAAACTACAAACTAGAAAGGTGATTTTTTTCAACGGTTGGAAGTTTAATTAAATTATTATTTCATTGTAACGACCTCCATCTGACAAAATGTCATAATTACACAGCAAAAAAATATGAAAGTTAAACAGCACGTAAATCGAAGATAAACTGAAATTTGCGGCAGATAATTGTAAATCAGCAACATTTAACGTCAGCCGAGCAGCCCGCTGCTGGTCAGACGGCTTGTTTACAGATTTTAAAGCATATTCGCTTTAAATTTACATGCATCTGCTATAAATCATGCCAGCCACTCTCCGTCATCAACTAAACGAACGGCTGCTCGCAGCTGTTGCGGTTTCCCCGTTGTTTCTCTCAGTACTCTCTGCAGCAGCCGGAGCATGTCGGGAATGCGTGCATTATGGTAGAAGCAGTTTAACTTTGACTGTCTGCTCCCCAACAAGCTGAGATAGCCGGGCGTGCTACTCACATCCCAAGGATCAGAGTTCGATTCTCGCTTGGAGCTCAATTTTTCTTTATATTTCCTAACAGATATCTGCAATGTAATTTTAAGATCGCACAAAAATTTCCATCATATATGACGGGGTCTTTTTGTTACATTCGATCCATCATAATTTTACAGGCTTTTTTCGAACTGTGTAAGGTACACCGGGGCAAGTTGAAACGGGTGGGGCAAGATGAAACAGCTAGTTAACATGATGTTTTCTAATGATGATAAATAATGTGATTGCCATAACACATAGTTTTTGATTCAAACAATCTTTTAACAAAGGATAAATTTCCAAATTGTATTGAAATCTTTTTTAAAACTTCGCGTTTCATCTTGCCCCACCCGTTTCAACTTGCCCCGGTGTACCTTAATTAAATAATGAATTAGTTTTGTACTGTATATTTTGATTCCGCCCTCTATTGCTTATCCTTTAACTGATACGCGTATTTCGACTACCACTTGTAATCTTCCTCAGCATCTCCTCTAAGCAGAATACCCTTTTCGAATGAGTGTATTCAATTTTGAACCTTTTAAAGGATCATTAAAATAACTAAAGCAGTCGCTATGAAATGAATAAATAGCACCACAATGCACTGAAGGCCAGGATAGCAATCTAGCGGGCTAAAAGTAATTACTCCGAAAAGAAGCATTTCCGGCACATAGTGTCTTCGACAACTTTTTTTTGTAATAATTAGGAGCACTTAGGAAAAAAATATTGATTTTTCAATTTCATATGAAAGACCACTTTTTTTTCAAACCAGTATGTTTTTTTTTCAGATTTTTAGAACATTATTTTGATACCTAAATCAATTTCAAAGCGATTTTTCAAAATCACCTTTTAACAGCTCGGCAACTGCTTGAAAGCTCCGCCCAGTACAAAACCCGACAAGGGGTGATTCATCAAATCGCTCCCATAAAAACTTCATATTGATTTTTAAATAGGTTCCCGAGAACCAAAATTCATGAAAATTTGAATCTTGTCCTAGTTTGGCGTGCAGATTCAGAATATGGAATTATCTCAACACCGCTAAAGGAGCTAATTGTGAAGAAATTAGTAGTTCATAACTAATCCGCATAGGGTGCGCCACCATCTAACTTTTTAGTTTTACGTCCTAGAGACTTCACGTCTTCGGCAAAATGGTTAATTTTAACAAAATAAACAACACTTTCTTAGAAGTCAAAATTCCAGAAAAAAATAGACAATGAAGAATAAAATTAAAAAATCGAAAAAATGGTGTAATTTTCAGATTACATATCTCACAAAATGCAAAAAAAATCGCAACCTGTTTTTTTATCAAATACCCATCAATACTAGGTAAACATACTGTCGAAAATTTGGAGAGGCACCACCTTTACTAATGCTATTACAAAAGATCAAATATTAAAAAAAAAAACACCAAATATACCTCTTGATGTGTATTTGCTAAACATTTCAGGTTGCGATTATTGCGATTTGTGAGATATTATAACCTGAAAATTAAAATAACGGTTGAATTGAATTTCAGTCAATGAGGCTACAATGGGAATAGCTGTTGTTTACTATTCTAATTAGATTCCAATAAGATTTTCTTATCGAATGTCGAACGCTGTTGAAAGCTTTAGAAGGTCGACAAAAAAGCTTCACTCATTAGTGTCATTCGTATGTCGTTCCTGCCGGCATGCACAGGCTAATTATAGACATATGCGGAAGCGGTCATTGTGAGCGTTGTGAGCCAATCGTTCAGAAAGAACTGTCAGAGTGTGAACCAAACGAACATGTTTATCGTTTTTAGGAATGCGTCGTTTGATCGGTATTGTAATCAGAACTAAACAAATTATAATTATTTATTTTTAATATCGAAAATGTTGTGGCATATGAAAATGTAGTAAAAAGATAATATTTAATTATTCTGGTTTCAAAAATTCATGTTCAACTTTTATAGCTGCTCTTCTCGAAAAAACTTCCATTACTGCTACTTGATTTACTTCTGTCGATATGATTAGCGCTATTCTTTGCAATGTATTTAAGACTTAAGAATTTCAATTGCGCTACTTTTTTCAAAATTTTGGGAAAAAAATCAACTATAATTAACAAACGTAAACAGAACAAACTTGCGCCACAACAAAGTCACGCACAAAGCTTGAACTTCTAGCTTTATGGCAAGTGTTGGAAGCAGTCGTAAACAAAACAAACAGCGTTGCCGAATCGACATGTGTATCTTCCGCTAATCTCTATAATAGAGGATTTCTAGTTGAACTCTTGTGTGGTGGCGGTGTCGCCGCCCCGAACAAAGAAAAAAAATCTGCATAATGATAGTAAATTTTAGCATCAACGTTGATGCTAAAATTTACTATCATTGTGCAGATTTTTTTTCCTTGAAGGGGTGCCCCTCTGGCGTATTTGTCTCACGATCAGGTCATCTCTGTAGTGTCCTCAGACCCTCTACCAGTCTTATTAACCTTCTTCGTGCTTTAGCTTGCGCGCACCTCGCTGACCTAGTGCACGTTTAGGGGTCATTATGATCCTAACACACGAAGAGGGTTAAGATTCCAAAGAGACTTTGCCAAACATTTCTACTCTTGCGTAATTAATAGCAATTCAGTGAATTCCAAAGAGGCGAAATTTGAGTTTTTTTCCTTAATAAACACTATCCATCCGTGATGATACCACTGAACATCTCTGGCTGTCGTGACTGTTCGCCAAAGTAGCTTAAACTTCTACAGATTCCCCGTGTGCAATTTTGAAAAGTTGCACGCGATTCTTTAGGCTATTATTTTGTGTCATTATTGTGATGTGGGAAAACGATGCCCAGAGCTCGAACTTCCTGCCAAATCTTGGAATTCCAAGGGGCTGTCCGTGTCCATTAATTACGTAAGGGTTTATGGGAGGAGGGGGGGTTTGGAAAATCTTACGCGTCATACAAAAACATTTAGAGTTTCATACGAAAAATCTTACAAGGGGAGTGGGGGTGTCGAAAAATCAGGAAAATAGCCTTACGTAATAAATGGACAGCTCCCAAGCAGATCCATGAGCACAAACGTATTATACTCTGCGTCCTGATTGTAACTGGACAATGCTTAATTTGTTATTTTCTCTCGAGGAGCGCGAAATAATGAAGGTAAATTTTTGTTGTTTTCGGCTGATGATGTTATTTTGCATGATCGTTTTACTTTTCCACGAAAGCCAGTTTCTCAGATATTGTTTCTCCGAACGCTAGTTCAACGGATGCCCTTTTTTCCGAAAGTCAGTTTTCCAAATGATCCGATTCCCCGAAAAGAATATACATTATATTCTTGCTCGAAGAGCCACAAAATGTTCATTGTGCATGGTAAGTGTTGAGGGGATCACCTTTATTCGGATTAATCACACCCACCCTATCACACCTACCCTGATAAAAAAGATCATAGAGATACAACAGAATGTATTGTTACAACACGCTGAAATGAATGGTATTTAATTGAAAACGATAGAGTAACAACAGACCCTATGGTTTTCCACCATAGCATGTATTGTAAATGTCACTTTTACAATACAAAATGGGGGTTGTTATGCATCTTAACATTAAAAAAATCCAAATTTGCTGAAGCGAATTCAAGTCAACTACCTGAAGCTCAAGAAGATTCAATCAGAAGAATGTCGGTTCTGTGGTTTCAACTCTGAAACCTCGGAACATCTACTTTGTGAGTGTAGTTTTCTCTTTAAGAAGAGAGAACGTTATTTCGGTGGATGCATCAGCCAAATTTATCATTATTCAATGGTAGTTTATGGTGATTTTATTGGAAATTTTTATCAGGGTTTTGAAAGCAGCCTTTTAGTTAAGCAGCTTCAATTAAACATATTTAATTTCATTTGCTTACATTTTAGTGTAGATTTCCGTAACTGGGAAATGCTCAAACCCTCAACCGTCAGACTCATTTTTCTATCTGAAGTTTATTCTTCTGATTCTTGCGGTGTTGCCAGTTTCACGAAATTCGCCACAATTTGGGGAATGTTATAAAATCGCTTAGAGGTCTCTTGTTGAGTTTTAAGAGCTTTTTGGGTAATGTATGTATCTGTTATAAATCGGTTTTGACTGGTTGCTATTTCCGCCATCCATGCAATTGGATTCACCTTCTGCACAGCCCAGCTGGTCAGTTCCATTAATATTTTACAGTAATGGGAATGATTTTGGATTATATATAGAATGCGTTTTTACTAGCTACCATTATTTCATACAATTCTTGTATCACTACTCTTTATACAGACAAAAACAACAACAAAAATCACAACAACAACCACAACAACAGCAACAGCAACGTGATCCATCGCCTCCGCAACAAACCATGGAAGAGCAATTTCCTGAGTTGGGATTTTCCGAACAGCCAAGGAAGGGAAAAAATAAGTAAGTGCTTTCGTAACGCAGTTGGATAATAGTATGGGACACGCTTGTAGGTGGAAAAAAATAAATCCTCGCCCAGCCGAATTTTTAGATCCCATTTAGGTCTCCTATGAACTGTACAAAATTTCAGCGCAATCGGTGAAACTATAATATGGGACATAAGGTGGAATCCAAACAGTCGGCTGGAGCGAGAATTTGATTTTTTGTCCCATACTATTGGATAACCTTTTCGTGGTGCGTTACGAATGAACATACGGAAGATAGTGGATAACATGTACATATATCTTTCTATTAAATAACACTCCGAATACCGTAATGAAAAAACTTTACGCGGAATACCGTGATCAGAAAAAAGTTGGAACTTTTACTTTGAGCAGTTCGTTCTCAGCCACCTGTGAACCGATTTTTAATTTTCTTTCAGGGATCTTTTAACCAACTTTTCTACTTTTATTTTATACAAAATTCATGTTTTAGGGATGCTTATTTTTCCTCCAGAATAGCGTAAGGGACGTTTTTTTTTAATGATATTTTTTTGTTTGCATGCCAAATTTAAGTCGTGACAGCTTAAAATGACTGCAACACGTATTTTCTGCAAATAAGGCATAGTACAGAGGCAATACAAAGTGTTCGCAACTATCTTGAACATCCGTAGCTACGATCAATTGGCTTCTTTAGTGGTGTTGAGATAATTCCATATTCTGAATCTACATGCCAAACTGAGCCGAAATCCAAATTTTCATCAATTTTGATACCCGGGAACCTATCCAAAAATCAATTCGAAATTTTTATGGGAGCGATTTGTCGAATAACCCCTCGTCGCATTTTGTACTGAGCGGAGCTGTCAAGCAGTTGCCCAGCTGTCAAGAGGTGATTTCAAAAAATCTTTTTGAAATTGATTTTAGATACCTACCAAAATAAAGTTCTAAAAATCTGAAAAAAAAATCATAGCGGCTCAGAAAAAGGTGCTCTTTCGTTTAAAAAATATCATTGAATTTTTCTTAATTTAAAAACCCAGTTCTCGATGATCAAGCGCTCCAGTGCTCTTGCCAAGCATCCTAGAGAGTTAGGATCCTCGGCAAAGTTGTCAAGAATGATTGGTGCTACACTTTTATGTCTTCATTTTGACCTCTCCTGAAACTGATCTAGATAAGTTTTACCTTTCAATAAGACGCTCTAGTGCTCTCGGCATGCATCCTAGAGGGTTGGAGTCTTCGGCAAAGTGTTTCGAATTGATTCGTACTACATTTTTACGTATTCGGTTTTGATCTAGATCTTCTAATCTGATCTAGATAAGTTTTAGCTTTCAATACTATGCTCTAGTGTTCTCGATATGCATTCTATAGGTAGGAATCTTCGACAAAGGTTTTTGGATTGATCATTACCACATTCTTACGTCCTCGGTTTTGATCTAAGTTTGCTGAAACTGATCTAGATGAGTTTTATTTTTCAATATAACGTCTTATCTTACAATATTTTGCCAAATATTTGCCCACTTGGCAAAGCGTGTACTGAAGGCTTAAGGTTTTCTTCTTTGATTGGTTTATGATTTTTCCGTGGGCGAGACTAGACTCTTAACCTATTGAAAGATTGATGTTTCTCGCATGATGGTTTATTGAAGATAACAACAACAGCTATTTATACATTTAAACTAGGTAATGCAACTGTTACTTTGACTAGTAACTGCTACTACGATAGGTAATCTTTGCTACTTTAATATTTCCGCATAGATATTTTTTTCAATGTTTCCGTTGTGACTTTTTCAAATGTAACGCAAGTATAGGCGCCAACTTGTGCTGTTATTAACCCGGGAGCGGTCGCGTCGTGTACTGAGTACACGCACCATGAAAAAAGCTCGCTTGTAGTACACAGCGTGTGCGCGGTGTCGCTGAGGGTGGCTGAAGACGCGACTGCTCGAGGGTTAAGGGCAAGGCTTCTCAAAACCAATGAAATACTATCAAAATCGATGCTGCTCATCCGAATCAGGCATATTTACGTGAAAAATAGTGCATTTAGCAGAAAAAAGTTTTATTTTGCCCCCCAACTTCGCCACAAGGTGGTGAGATTTTTACGTAGACAAACATTCACGCACTTTGTAAATTATATACCTACTTACTGATTATTTTATGTTCCTCATGCAGGCAAAAACAGCAGCAACAACAACAAAAACAAATGGAACAACCCCAACAGCAACAGCAAAAACAGCAGCAACGTACCCAACAACAACAGCAACGCCCTCAACAACAGCAGCAAGGTCAAGGCCAAGGTAAGTTAAAGAAGATAGGTTATCTAGATCGCCTTGCCCCGCACGCGTCTCGTCTACCAATTGGGTTTTTAAATTTTGAAAAATGTATTGATTTTTTAATTTATAACAAAAGAGCACCTTTTTCTGAGTCGTTATGATTTTTTTTCAGATTTTTAGAACGTATGTTTTGGTACCTAAAATAATTTTAAAGGAGATTTTTTGAAATCACCTTTTGACAGCTGGGCCGCGATGGTACCAAAAACTTGTTAAATTTTTATTCTATTTTGTGCAAATTATACCAATTTTTAATTTTGTAAACCGCCACCCCCAAAAGCCACAATTTTAGGAACAAATTTTCAGTATAAAATACCTTCAGAAGAAAAAATTTTCGCCGCTATTTTTCAGCTATAACTCAAATTGAATGTACATGACATCATTATTTACAAAATGTGAGCATCGAATAAAAAAAACGTATCATTGACCGTCGAAAACCCCTCCCACAGTTAGTTTCTGGCTACGTCACTGTGCCCAAAAAAACTCGGTTTCATTCATTTAATTCGAGTTTTTTTTTTCCAAAAAAAATCATTGGGCCCCAGATGTATCGACAATTCTTAAAGGGGGTCGCCACCTCAAAAAGGTTGGGAACCCCTGGATTTGGATTAGACAAATCACTCCCATACAAACTTCAAATTGATCTTTAAATAGGTTCCTGGACTCCAAAATTCATGAAAATTTGGATTTCGGCTCAGTTTGACATGCAGATTTAGAATATCAAATTATCTCAACACCGTTAAAGAAGCCAACTGACGATTTCATACAACCTATCTTTTTTACAGCTACCTAGCCACCCTCCTCCGCACGCGTCTCGCCCTAGGATAGGATGTGACAACAGAAATTCGCCTGTCTTGTTATTTTTTCGTTCGATTTTGCCGACGACGAAAATCCAGTGCTGCCACTTTTCTTTATTAAAAATCATTCAAACAATTTAAATTTAACGGTTGAAATTTTGATGCATATTTCGCACCGTAAAGCAATTGGTACAGCAGAATTTTCAACTAAAATTGCTTTCAAACGCAAGGTTCTTTCATTCATAGTGAAATATATTAATAATCTATTGATTTCAGACCAAATCAATGATGTGTATTGCGAGGCACTTTAGGTTGATTTAGATTTAAATGCTGACATATTTGAGGCGATAAAGCATGAATTAAAAAGTACAATGATTTTGAATATTGATATCAAATGCTAAACTTACAAACTAGCAACACGGCCAAGGCAACAACAAAGCGATCTGAACGCAGAAAACGGATATCATTTTCAACCAACCAGCGACTGGTCTCCGTTTGACAGCAAATTGGTCTCATATTGGTTGACTACATGACGCATCCTATCCTAAGTCTCGCCTACTAATTGACGATTTTATACAACCTATCTTTTTACAGCAACCTTGCCTCAACAACAGCAGCAGCAACAACCACGACAACAGCAACGTCCTCAACAACAACAACAACAACGTCCCCAACAACAACAGCAGCAAGGTCAAGGTAAGTTAAAGAAGATAGGTTATCTAGATCGCCTTGCCCGGCACGCGGCGTGTTGCGAAATGAGCGAGTACTCACACACAGGGATGCCATATATACAGATTTATCTGTATTATACAGATTGTCGAGCATCCGTACAGATTTCGTTTTATATGAAATACAGATTTTTTAGCAAGAGGGGCCATATTGTTTTTGTATGAGATACAGATTTTTCACCAAAATTTTGTATGGGATACAGATTTTTAGAAATAGTGATACAGATTTTTCAAAAAATCATCTGGCATCCCTGCTCACACATCCAGTCAAACTCACTCATGAGTAAGCGCTGTACAACTCACACTCACGCGTGAGTATTGACGTGCACATACTCACTCACGAGTATGCTTTACTCATATTCATACGGTAATCTAAAATTTATCTTAAGGCTTGGAATCCTATCAAACCTTGTATCAAACATTAAAATGGTATGTTTATTGGGGCGAATGTATTGAATCAGTAGACAAGGTTGCTTGTCAATACATAATTCTATTGTTATTTTTTTTATTCTAGTGAACTGTAACTTACTGCTAGTTCTAAGCGCTCCGTTAAGGGCGGTCCTGAAGAGGTCCCCTTTGAGCCCAACATCTCAACAAGAGGGCTTTTGTTTGAACTTAAACCTCTTGTAGACAGAGATCAATCCCCTGAAATGGCTGTCATCCACATATAACTGACGTGAAGCCAAAAATTTGGTGCAGGACGTGGTGTGATTTGTGTGAAAACAGTGATTTTTTTCTGTTAGTGCAGGCGTGACATTCAGCGTTGTTTTAAATTAACGAAATGTATTTTTATGCTTGTGCGTCTTGTAAATTTAACAAAGGGGCTGTTTATAAACCACGTAGACCAAATTTTGGTTATTACAGACGCCCCCTCCCCCTCGTAGACTTTCGTTCATACAAAAATTTTAAAATTTGTATGGAGCGTAGACTTTGGCCAGACCAATCCCCCCCCCCCCCCCCCAAAAGCCTACGTGGTTTATGAACGGCCCCCAAATTAAACGCATTGAAAAAATGTGTAAACGATCGTTTCTCAAATGCACGATAATTCGAAGTTCGCTTCCGCACGTAGCAGATTGAAAGGCAAACTGAATTTCGCAAACCTGTAACCGTGATACCCCACCAAAGGCGGCGGCTTCAAGAACTAACGTTTTCTTCAGGGGGTTGGCAGAGAAAGCAATTAAAAAAGTAATTTTACGGAATCGTGTGGTATGCTCGATTGGTAGCCGATTTGATAGGTAGTTCGATAGCAGCAGACTAGCATTTAATGACCTGCTGTAGAGGTGCATATAGTGCTGAATTAATGCCATTTTAGCTGCTTATTGGTTACCTGGGTGTGATTACTGACCATGTTATGTTGTTATTTGCTCGGCAGTTTTTTCTTTTTAGGTCCGAGGCTCATATAATTAGGGTGGTCCATATTTATATGAAAAAAAACTAAGACTTGAAAAAGCTCATGGGATTCCTTCAGAATTGGTTGACAAAAGGACCCATAAGTTCCATTAAAGTTTTGTTTCCATTATATCAAGTCTAAGCACTTTTTTATAAAACATCCAGCAATTTGTGCAGATAGGGCACAAAGTTGTACCGGATTCTAGCAAAAAATTGCTTAAAAATCAACAATTTGTTTTGCTGGTTTTTGCTTTGCTGGATGCGTTTAGTGTGTAAGTTTCATGTTCGAAAGTAGAGCACTCAAGTAATTGTTTTTGTCTGTATTAACGAGATTTTTAACCCTAGGCTAGTTCATCTCGGGACCCACGCTTTACTTCCCTTCCGAAGGAAGAACTCACATTGCGAATTTGTCGGGAGTGGATTCGATCCCAGGTCCTCGGCGTGATAGTCTTGTGTTTTAACCACAACACCAGGTCCGCTCCACACCAAGTAAATTTACTAATTTTTGTAAATTTTAAATTACAAACTGATCAAGTATTTAGTATGAGGAAAAACGCTACTTTTCCTTACGGACTAATATCCCAAGCAACACACATGTTATATAAGAGTTACGACAGCGCAAGTTTTGGTTGTATAGAAGTAAATTTGACGTAATTATAGCATTGTGTTAAAATAACGTCAAATTTACCGATGGGGTGACAATGGGTCTGGGGGGTGAGATTGGGTCAAAACGGAGAAACATAAAATTGGAAATAGCTAATCAACTATCGCTAATTTATATTGATAACTTTATATTATTTCAAAGAGAAGATGTTTTTACACGTCATGATGCAGAAAAAGATGTTTAGCAATAATCGTTTTTTTGTTAAATTTGTGGCTAAACTTATATGATAAAACTACTAGTAAATCATTCTGAAAAAATTTCTCCTTCGTAATGTTTCACACAAGTACCCAACCAAAAAATATCTTAAAAGTGGTTAGCTGTAGGTATTACCTGGTTGATGCAACGAAAAAAGCGGGCTGTCAATGCACATTTTATTCAAAAATTTAATATTTTCGACCCTATGTCTAAATATTAAGAATGGGGGTGAGATTGGGTCAAGCAAGTTATCGGGTGCACATAACCTTAACTAAAAATTGAACTTGTTATCCAGTCCCCATTTGACGTTAGAGTGGTGCCATGTTTACCGTATCTCCATAAAAGCACGTTTTTTTCGAAAATATGTCGAGGAAGTGTCAAGCGAGTGTGTTCATACGTTTTAGTGCCTAAAATCATTTATAACAATAAACCCATGCGTTTGGACAGCTTCTCTGATCATCAGCTAATCTTTAGTGTACTGCAATATTGTAAGCTTACAAAATAGACTTGATAGCGTTTTTCTTCTCCACTCATTTTTTCAATTTTAAGGAAATATCGTGAAACTACCAGACGGTAGTGGCCTTGACGAAATACTGGGGCCATAAAACCGGTAACATGACAAAATATCGGAAGACGAACAAACGACGAAAAATATTTTTTTTTTAATAAATCTTCCAATGCACCTCTCTTTCATTGTCATCCCCCCTTCTCTCATGGAGATTGAAGCTTTAAATCAGGATGATTATGGTGGCTAAAAATGGCGATACAACATGCAAACTTTATTTTATCAAATTTCAACCATTTTTTCGATTGTATTAGTCCTTTTAAGTGGATTAATCATCTTTTAAAATTACCTAAGTCTTTATTCGTCATGGTTACATTGTATTTTAAGTAGGTTTACTAGATATGATCAATAACTTATTAAAAAATTATTAACAGTGAAGATGCAGGCAATCGTGCGAGAATAATGAATGAAGGTAGCGCTTCGAATGTACATTCTGTAAAGCATCGGATTGGCAGACGAAACGAACCAGAGAGCCACGATAATTGGCATACGGATAATCGTTATAGGCACAGAAGCAATAGCAGGGGAAGACAAGTTTCCAGAAACGCATACAAAAGGTGGGATCGTTCGACTTCTCGGGACCAAAAGAAAAATTTCCATGCAAACGCTATTTGCAATTATTGCAAACGCAAGGGTCATTTGAAAAGAGATTGTTTTCATTTCAAGAAGTCTATTGCAGTAAATTCTGTTGTTGAGCCGCAACCTGCAATGGACGATGTTGCTCACTATTACAAGCGTATGAAAGTTAAAAAATCTAGCGACGAAGATAACTCAGATTATGAGTGTCTGATGATTAAAGCCGTAAACAGTGTTAGTGAGCCATGTTTAATTAAAGTTTCAGTAAACGATGAGTGTTTAGCGATGGAAATGGATACTGGTTCGGTAGTGTCAGTAATAGGCAAAAATACATACCGTCTACCCCCGTTGGTTTGAACGACACCTCATGCAAACCAACGGGGTTAATTTTTTAATTTGAACTTCTAGTAACCCTGTCGGCATCGAAAAACACACAGATGGCAACCCTTTTTGCTGTTTTGTTTTGATTCTGCGTTCCGTTTCACCCCGTTCCATGAGCTGAATGACGTTAGAATTATTTTTAGTTTGAACGATGTGCAGATTAGAGGGGGTCAAATTAAAAAGTGTTCAGATTAGATGAGGTCAAACCAACGGGGGTAGACGGTACTACGAAAAATTCTCAAAAATACCACTCTCAAATTGCACACGCAGACTGGTGGTAGTCAGTGGATCACGTTTAAAAATACTCGGAGAGTTGGAAGTTTTTGTATCTGTGAACAATAAAACTGCTGTAGCTAGATTGATCGTATTGCAGACTGATAACAATTTCACCCCACTTATCGGGAGAGATTGGATGGATTTGTTTTTTCCTCACTGGCGTAAAGGTTTGATTGGATTGGAAGCAGTTAAACAAGTAGGCTTTGAAGACGATAAGGAGCAACTTTTAGGTTACGAAGCTGAACTTATCCTAAAAAATGATCAGCCAATTTTCAAGCGTGCTTACGAGGTACCATACAAAATCCGTGACAAACTGTTGAACCACTTGGACATGCTAGAAAAGCAGAACGTAGTTACTCCAATAGCAGCAAGCGAGTGGGCGTCTCCAGTAATTGCCGTTATGAAGAAAGACGGCGACATACGCATGGTGATCGATTGCAAGATTTCTCTCGGGCATCAAACTGTTACAGCTCATCGATATCAACTAAAATTGATTCATGATCAGCGGCGTAGCTCTATGGTTCTTATGCCATTCCACGAACGGAAGCGAAGACGTGATTCGATCGAATTAGAAGCACCGACGAACCGACGTGACAGCTAGAACAAACAAATTCAAATTTGTTGTCCGCGACGCCATGATGAAAAATAGCCGAACACTATCGCCACCTCTATAACGGCCCGCGTTGGTATGCTAGCTTGATACCAAACCCCCGTGTGTTAACATAGGAAGAGGTTCGCGTCTACGCTGATTTGACAGAAGGGTTCGCTCGCTTTGCTGGTCGACCGTTAAATTGAGGGGGGACAGTTTTGAAACACCACTGTCACGTCGGTTCGTCGGTGTTAGAAGATCCGTTTATTGGATTTCCAGATGTTCCACACGTTCCAGAACAACAAGAAACCAAGAAGCGGAAGCTGATCAGTGTTGCTCGCAGTCCAGTTATTACCAGAAGTGCTACGCGATCGAACCAAGAAGAAAAAGTGCTTGAGTAGTTAAAATTAAATGATACTGAGCCCGGTTAACCGTAGCGGTATTATCTGAATTGAATGAATAATTATTTTAAGTTAACTTATATTCGGCAATTGAATTGCATTCAGAATTTCAAAGAAAACATTGAATTTGTATTTGTCCTACATTATTTCAAATAAGTTATTATTTTCTCAAAGAAGGGAGAATTGTTGTATAACAGTTAAGCTGATGTAATGAACAAAACTCTCAGATTGAGAGTTCAATAAGCATGCAATACAATACAGGGCTCAGTCGAGTCTAGTGCATGAAACAGACAAGAAGCCTTTCAAGATTATCATCCGAAAACCTTTATAACCCGTAGTAAAGCCATAGTCCGGAGTGACCTTCTAGTAGTTTTTAAAAAGTGTTTTAAGTATAAAACAATGCCAAGCATCTTTATTGAATACCGTAAAGTGACCAGACGTATGCGAAAAAAGTTATACCCTTAACAAAGTGTGGCGTGATATAGAGATTTCCTAATTGTTGATATTACTTTGCATGCGTAGGTAAACAATAAGAGTTTTTAGCCTATGGTGCCAAAGCTCTCGAGCAGATCCACCTTTCCTCGAAAACTGTGCATAGTATATAAATAATCACCATTTGTAGTACAGAACAAACGAAAACATCATTTCAAACCAACAAAAATAACTTACTCACTAAACTCACCGTGAGTAAAATGAGTAACTCACGCGTGAGTAATGACGTCATACTCTCGCGTGAGTATTACTCACTTGTGAGTAATACTCACGCGAGAGTATGACGTCATTACTCACGCGTGAGTATACTCATACGCGAGTAACTCACAGCGTGAGCATTACTCACAAATGAATAAGGTGAGTGAGTATTTTTTACTCGTGAGCATGAGTTTCGCAACACTGGTTTCGCCTACCACACAGTTAGAAAAAATCACCGACTTCGATAATGTTTTACCAAATTCTCAACCGTTAAGTTTGTTTTACAGGAAAAAATCGGTAAAAGTAGCAATTTTTACCGAAGTTTGTTAGAGTTTGACCGATAAACGATAACATTTTACCGAAATTTATTTTTTTTTACAGAATTTCGTTAAAAATCCATTACCGAACGCTCAGCGGTTGAGATTTTGGTAAAAATTACCGAACGCGATTAGCTGTGCAATTGACGATTTCATACAACCTATCTTTTTACAGCAGCCTTGCCTCAACAACCACGACAACAGCAACGTCCTCAACAACAACAGCAATCGGTGCAATCGTCGCGATCGCAGTCACATGAATCATCGCATTCCTCTTCACCGACGCATGCCGCTGCACTCGAGCGCGTTGAGGAAGATTTCAGCAAGATCAAAATCGAGAAGCAAAAAATTCATTCATCAAGTTTGTTGCCCGTGCTGATGCGTCCGAATGCGCACGGCACCCGTGGAAAGCCAATTAAGGTGGAGGTGAACTACATCCAACTGCTGCTGGATCGCCTCATTCCTACAGCCTATCACTACGATGTGGACATCCAGCCGCCAGCATCGCGCAAGTGGCAACGCTTGGCCTTCGGCGAGTTCACCCGGCAAATGTTCCCGGACCACGGATTTGCATTCGATGGGCACAAAAACGCCTACGCGGCACGGCGCCTCCAGTCCGATGTCCACGAGCAAGAGGTCAAGGTGCGAGCAGATGGCCGTGATCGTAAGTTCAAAGTGGCCATGAAGGAAGCTGCAGTTTTGGATATGAGTTGCCTGAAAACATACATGACCAACGGCAGCACGATGGACAAGCCCATGTCGGCTATTCAGTGTCTGGATATAGTACTGCGAACCGCGTACGAAAATAATCCTAAATTTATCAAGGTGAGTCCTGAAGGTATTTTTTGAACTAAACATTTGTGAGTTACAATGCGGGCCGGATTGTAACATCCGGGTCCACAATGTCCCGATCTTTATGATCTCATCTGCATGCTTAAACGATATGCCACAGAAAAATATGCCATTAAGAGCTGGAATATGTTGGCACCCGTAGACTGTTTCTATGTAGGTAACCCTCATAAAGCCGGTGCACAGTGGGATCATTCTAAAAAAAGACGATCAAAACCTCTAAGAGCCGTTAGATGGCGTTTTAGCATATAGGTGTCTTTGGAAGATGTGTTCAGAAATATCGTCTCTATTTTTGTGCATATTCGCTGTATGGTAAAACTGTAGGGTGAACCCGAGCAAAAAAAATATTTTTTCAAAATAATTTTTTAGAGGGTAGATGTCTTCAGCAAAGTTGTTGAACAAGTAATTTCAAGTATTTTTGCTGAAGACACCATATAGTTTGGACTTCATTTTTTGGGAGAAAATATGAAAGTTTAAAAAACAACCTCAAAATCAGTTTTTTTGAACTTTTCCATGATTATATCGTAAAATTTCAACATGATATGTTCTACAAGTTTGTAGGTACTACTAGAATACACTATCTTGCCGAAGACACCAACTCTGTAAAATTGAAAATTGCTCCAGTAAACCAATTTTTTTGATTTTTTTTCACTATTTTCACTATTGAATATTTTTTGAATAGGCACTTTTTGGCAGCCGTGCTATCAAAATTTCAATGCTTTATCATGTCCAGAATAGACCAAAAGTGACTTAACAATCGGGTCTGATAAGGCACTTTGATTTCTGATGCAATTTTAATAGTCTTTTTCCAAAGAAAATATTCACAAATTTCATACAAATCAATTAATACAAACTGAAAACTCACGAAAACTTTTCGACATTAATATTTGTTAATCCAAATAGTATCCTTGTTGAAATAGTCTGCATTTCTAACACTGTGGTTGACTTTACATTGAATATACGACAAAAAATATAGCTTTTTAAATATTTAGATGAGTTTTTAACACCAATTAAGAACTGTGTTTTTTATCTAATTTTTATTGTAATTCGCAATGCATTTGTTTATGTTAAAATACATACATTAATAAATCAACTAAAATAATTATAACATTTTTTTTTCATTTGCTATGTTAACATTATAACTTCGGTTAAAATACTAAAAAGGCGAAAATATAATGAATAGCTCTACAAGTTTTGTGTTGAAAATAAAAAAAAAATAAAATAAAACGAGTGAAACATTGTTACATCACACTGAAATAGCCAGTATCTGTTATAGATATTCATGACGTAAGCGTCATGATGAAAATTCTTCACAGATATTTTATTGAAATTGGTTATGCTGTTTGATACTCTTTAAAATTTATTTTTTCCAGTTTTCAAGAACTGCGTCTGTTAAGTCGATTCCTGTCCATGATTTTCAAAATTCTTTGACAAATCCGCATCAAGATCACGGCTTGATTATGGATACTTCTCCGGAGAAGCCTTTTGTTCGAGACTAAGATCGCCCACCCTAGGATACAACCCTGGACCCCCCTTTTACTCTACCACCTGAGGATTGTGTTCTCTGTGAGAATCTACACAGGAGAGAGCATGACGTGCAATGCCTATCGGCATCTAATACGACCGCAAGGGTCGTTCGTGTTACCTAAAGAGGATCAACCAGTCAAGCATGGATCTTCGCGAATAGCAGCCACCGGGCAGGAGGCCCGTAACAGTTTTATACTTAGAAAATGTAATGTCTGTAAATATAAATGGTTTTAGAATAAACGTACCGTAATTAGTGTTTTGTGTAAACGTTGTATCGCTTAAGTATGTGGCTGAACCGACCCCTAATCTCTAAAAATCGAGATGATATCCGCCTCCAAGCAACACCAATGTCCAGAGGCAATGGCACCTACACAGAAGGTTCACCAAATCAGGGATCATACATGGAAACCGTTCTTCCACTGGCAACTATCACCAACTGTGTTGGAGGTCGGTGGACTCAACCCCAACACCTTTAGTTTTAAGTTTCTATTATAACGATTTTTTGAAAAGATAAAAAGGTTTTGTGCCTTTTTGAGAAAGATTTCGTATATGAGGAAATCACTCAAAGAGGCTTTTCCCTCTTTCAAAATTTGTCGTTCAGAATAAATGACACTAACAGTTGAAATAGTCTACATTTATTCAACTTGTTTTTTTTTATTCAGAATTACTACTTGGATGAGCTAAAAATAATATCGAAAGGCTGTATGAGATTTGTGAATATTTTCTTTGAAAAAGCTATTTGAAGAAGCTATTAAAATAGCTTCAGATATCAAAGAGCCTTATCAGACCCGATCGTTAAATCAATTTTGGTCTATTCTGGACATAATGATCCATAGAAATTTTGACAGCACGGCTGCCAAAAAGTGCCTACTCAAAAAATATTCAATAGTGAGTTTTTAACTCATCTAAAAATTTGAAAAGCGATATTTTTTGTCGGATATTCAATGTAAAGTCAACCACAGTGTTAGAAATGTAGACTATTTCAACAAGAATACTATTTTGATTAACAAATATTAATGTCGAAAAGTTTTCGTGAGTTCTCAGTTTGTATTAAATGATTTGTATGAAATTTGTGAATATTTTTTTTTGAAAAATGACTATTAAAACAGCATCAGAAATCAAAGTGCCTTATCAGACCCGATTGTTAAGTCACTTTTGGTCTATTCTGGACATGATAAAGCATTGAAATTTTGATAGCACGGCTGCCAAAAAGTGCCTATTCAAAAAATATTCAATAGTGAAAATAGTGAAAAAAAATCAAAAAAATTGGTTTACTGGAGCAATTTTCAATTTTACAGAGTTGGTGTCTTCGGCAAGATAGTGTATTCTAGTAGTACCTACAAACTTGTCGAACATATCACGTTGAAATTTTACGATATAATCATGGAAAAGTTCAAAAAACAGATTTTGAGGTTGGTTTTTAAACTTTCATATTTTCTCCCTAAAAATGAAGTCCAAGCTATATGGTGTCTTCAGCAAAGTTACTTGAAATTACTTGTTCTACAACTTTGCTGAAGACATCTACCCTCTAAAAAATTATTTTGAAAAAATATTTTCTTGCTCGGGTTCACCCTACAGTTTTACCATACAGTGGATATGCATAAAAATAGAGAAGATGTTTCTGAACATATCTTCCAAAGACACCTATATACTAAAATGTCATCTAACGGCTCTTAGAGGTTTTGATCGTCTTTTTTCAGAATGATCCCACTGTGCGGTGCTGGCTACTTCAAGCAAAAATGAAACAGCGAACTCGCGTGGCATGCCTCGAGCATGTGTGATTGTCAACAAAGCAATCGTTGCTACACTCGTCTCTAAACTAACTTCCACAAATGTAACAAATGTGCTGTCACTATTGTTGTATCTTTTGAAAATAGGAAATACGTCTATTGTTTGTTTTTTTACCCTTCTTATACCCATAAGAAAAGTATAAATACCGCTCGAAAACCCGACTTTCAATCCGAGGCCCGTTTGTTTTTTTTATCGCACGGATGCTTTCAAACATGTCATCGCAGACTGCACTTCACAAGGTCTTCTGCTAATTGTAGGCCTAGATACTAATGCTCATCACATCATCTGGAGCAGCTCAGACAATCATTTGGGATGGTGCAGTTCAATGAAATACTTCAATAGCACAGATCTCGAATTATCTAACATAGGCAACCGCCCAACTTTCATGACATCTAGGGAAGTGGAACCAACTCGTCAGGAGTCCTGTTTTGGGCACTTTTCTGCTATAACTCAGCCAATTCTGAACCAATTGACACGATTTTTGGGAAGAGATACGTATAGTATCTAGCCGTGTACAAAATTTCAAGTCATTGACTGAGACTGAGATGGGATTGACTGAGTTATAGCGAAGAGTGCCCAAAATACCGGCTGCTGCCCAAGTGGTTCGCTACCCTACTAGTGAAGAAAATGTTTGCAATAGCACTCTGCTTTAGTTATTTGCTTTATATACCAAGGAAATAGTGAATTATTTGTTTTTTTTTCTTTTTTCTGTTACAGTTTAAGAAATCAATTTACGTCAAACCGGAACGGCCGGATGACCTCGGAAGCAACCACGAGCTGTGGTACGGCTTGTTCCAATCGGCCCTGTTGGGTTCAAGACCTTTCCTGAACATCGATGTTTCGCACAAGGCTTTCCCAACCGGTGGACCAGTCATGAAAATTTTGAGCGATCTGAACCGGGGCCAGATTCCGGATCGAGTACCGGAATGGATGAACCGAGAGCTCCACGATTTCCTCAAAGGGATGGAACTTGCGTACACCGGACCTGATGGAGTTTCGAAGCTGTTCAAATATAATGGGATCAAGGGCCCGGCAAATCAGCAAAGATTCAAACTGGAAAACGGTACAGAGATGACCATTGATCAATATTTCCGTTCACAGAACAGACCACTCCGTTTTCCTTCGCTGCCGGTTCTCCATGTTGGTAGCCTCGTTCGCAATGTAATGCTTCCGATAGAGATGTGCGCTATTCCACCCGGACAGGCCCTCAACAAGAAGCACCCTGATTCATGCACTCAGTATATCATCAAAAAATCGGCCACTGATACCGCAACACGCAAGCGGAAGATTATGGATTTGTTCAACCAAATTGGCTACAACAATGCTCCAACCATCAAGGAGTTCGGAGTTGGAGTCGCCAACAATTTCGAAACGGCCGACGGACGAATACTCGATCCCCCGGAGCTACTCTATCGCAACGACAGGCGCGTTAAGCCGATGAGAGGCGTTTGGCGGGCAGATAATATGAACTTCATTGTCCCGAGCACTGACGTTACCAGACGGGAACTCAGTTGGACCATATTGAACCTGGACGGAAGAACCCGCCCGGACGCGATTGAAGAGTTTGGACGTAACATTTACCAGATGTCCAGAAAACAGGGCGTTCAGCTTCAGGAATTTAGTATGAAAAACAATTTTTACGAACCGCGAGATATGAGATCGGCTATAAAGGATCTCGACAACATGTTCGACGATCTGAAGAAACGTCGGGTGGATTTGGTGTTCGTAGTTATCCCAGCTCCCGGAAGAGACGGCGATGTATACGCCAAAGTTAAGCAGAAGGCTGAGCTGTGCGTCGGACTGCTCACGCAATGTATAAAGAGCTTCACACTGGATAGGAAACGGGGCGATATGAGCACTATCAGCAACATTTGGTTGAAGGTGAGTTACGTCTTTGTATAGAATACCTGAATACAAGCTTGGTGCATCAGTAGGTCGGCTCCAGAGGCACGTTCTCCTCCATTTGGGAAGCTTGGTGCATGGTTGAGACCGGAACATATAACTACTTTTTTAAAAATACAGACACGGACACCGTCATGTGGGAAAGTTGCCATGTAAGGACTGCTCAGTTTATAAAACGGACAACTTGTTTATGCGATATACCTATTATATAATGCAATCGTTATCAGTCTTTTGCATAGCTTTCAATAGCTATTCTACAATGTAGAAAAAAATATAAATTCATAGAAAACGTCCTTTATTGTGTAGGGGTAGGCGGGGCAATATGGACACCCTCAATATTTTGAAATATGCGAACTTTTTTGAACTTTTAATGAATGGAGAATATAGTCCATTTGTCTAAAACATAGCTTCAGGAAAGAAACATTCGAAATTAAAATTATACTTGATTTTACACGAAAAAGTTGCGTCCTCCGTTTTTTGTGCATGGAAATTATAATTTTCACACCATCTAAAATAAGATTTAGTGATTAATTTATTGCAGGTCGATTAAAACCTGATATTTCTAGAACACATGCAAGTAGTTTTGCTGTATCTACATGCTTAACATGTTTATATTTTCTTCTTTATTATATCAAAAATCAAGTTTGGAAATATCTTCTGCTGCTGGGGCAAAATGGACACTCACCTTTTTGAAAGAAGCGGCAAGGGAAAAATATAACCTAAATCACAAACCAACCAAATTCTTCGATTTCAGTATATTTTCGGTTAACTGTTCACTATAGTAGACATAGGGTGAAACAAATTGGTCAAAAAACGACAGCAGTGGTAAATAGTTGTTCTAGGCACAGCTGTACATGCCAACAAAAACGAAGGTTTATCCAAAACAGCCTGAATTTAAATTAACTGAACAAAAATGAACTACTTCGGCGTATTATTCTGCTATTCTGCTATTATCAACGCATCCCCTGGCTTTCGCCCATCTGCGTTGTCTTTTCACTAGGCAATAGTCTACCAATTGATGTTTATGGGCTTGCCGGACCAAGTCATGTAGCTAAGCCAAACACCCCACCTACAACTGTTGGGTAGGCACCATTGTCCCGCCCACTGGTCTTTTACAGCTAGTTGTAGGTGCATGTGTGCGTGTAAGTATTGGTGTATGTGTGTTAGTGTTGGTTTATTGTAGGCGCCAACTCGTTCTAATCCACTCTGATTGCTAACACCCTATTGAACCATTACCCTTAAATCTGGCAATCTATGAAATAGAATGAGTAAAGCGCCTGTACATAACAGTCAGTTAAATCAAACAAGGAATATTATGTCGAATTCGTTTTTGAACCTGGGTTGGAACTGGACTGGCGGAAAATGTGTAAACAAACAAACGTCAAACAAATTCAAACAAACTTTAGTACAAGCGAAACCGAAGTCGGGTTGGGGTTGAAACTGTGATCTCATCCAGTTCCAACCCAGGTTGGAACTGAATCAAAAACGAATTCGACATTAGTATTAAAGCTAAGATACAACGCAGCAACGCCCCGAATCTCGAGAGCACAAACCCCAAGAACCAAATGACAGGCAGCGCCGACAAGTCAATCAACTGGCCACCACCAGTGATTAACCAATCGAGCAAACCCTTCAGCACAAACCGCCATCAGCTCTCCCGACCTGCGCCCAACAAATCCGAGGCACAGCCCAGCCATAGCTTCATCTTAAAACCAAAATCTAGATTGCAGAGCACAATACTTCCTAAGTAACCGCGCAGCTCGGGCCGCAAATCCCACACAACACGTCACAAATAAGCCAAACACCCGTCCGTACAACCGAAACCGATCTAGGGTAGAGAAGGGTCTCTTTCCACTCCAACCCGGACTCAACTGCACCCATTGGGTAGCGCACCCCACACACACTGCACTCATGCATCCATCACGACCCGAGCCACATGGTCACCTGGGTTGCTTCTATCTGCATGACCTCACCCAACCCGTAACGCAGAGTTTAAATCCCTCTCTTGCATTACAAAGCAGTCCCTCCTCCCAAAGTTTGTGCGTGGAATAAATGAAATTCTAAAGCTGAAGAAATCGTCACCAACACAACCGTCAACAATGAGCACGCAATGGTATCGGCAGAATCAATGACGACCCCCTCAGTCCCAAACCCAATTATCCTACACTACCCAAGTAACCATAATGCTGAGCCGTAGGAGCCGTACGCACTGCACGTACGAAGTACATACAGACCTACCCGCACCGCCTAAACAAACCACCTAGGCCGAACACAAGCGAAAAGCGGTACCACCACTGCTGAACCACGACTATACCAGTAAGTAGGTATAATCGCAATTAAGCAATCGTAGATCCATTCCCCGCTCCTACTCAGCCATAACGATCCATAGCAATGCTTGTCAATATATGCACCCCACACACGCAACCCCCACAACATAACAGTATGGTCACTTGAGTATCCCTGGGATTTTGATTACATGATGGTCAGGGATCACAGCCATCAAAACGTTCCACACTTTACCAGGGCTTGCGACCTGTAACCATCATGATTTCCGCTATGAGAAACCATGATGGCTAGCGGTGTTATGAACTACTTCGGCGTATTATTCATCCATAATAGTTATTTTGTAATGGAATGACTTTATAGGTGTAAATAATGTACGAAATTTGTAAAAGTCTCATGGTGTCCATATTGCCCCATGGGGGTGTCCATTCTGCCCCGTATGCTTGAAGACGGTCATGAAAAACTTACATTTTTTGAAGTGGATAAATCATTTTTCTTCGTCAGCATTTTTATGCAATAGATGCTAAATAGACTTTAAAAGGATACATGTATCAAAAAACTAAACTTTTTTGACATCTTGCCAGGTAAAGTTGACAAAAACCTTAGGGTGTCCATAATGCCCCGCCTACCCCTAATTAAAGCGGTTTTCGTTAGATCGCAATAAAAACGATTGCTCAAAATTCTACTTAATTTTTCTCATTACTTAATTTTTACATTGTCATAATAGTTATTTATGTAAATAACACGTTGCAAAATGATGATTTTTACAGCACGATTTGTACATTTATCCAACGAGGCTTGCCGAGTTACAAGTTTCCATCAATATCATCGTGCTTCGCGGTGGTTGAATGGCTCCGGCCACGTGCTCTATCGTGCAAGACACAAAAATTTGGATCAAGCATGCCGTGCTATAATCGTTAGAGTTTTTCAAGCTCTAGCCTTGGAAACTGCGGTCAGACTGAGGTTGTCAATCAAATAATTGCATTATGATCCATAATGCAATCGAAATTAGTTGCATTATGAACCATAATGCAATTGTTTGGTAACGTGCGGAAAAAGTAGGCCGTTACCCCACCGAAATGGCAAGTATAAAATAGAATATCAATGTTTTTGCCGAGTTGCAAAATAGTTATTTATGTAACGAGTTGCAAAAAGTTGATTTTTTCAGTACGAGTCGTACATTTATCCAACGAGGCTTGCCGAGTTGGATAAATACGAAGAGTGCTGAAAAAATCGAGTTTTGCAATGAGTTCCATACAAAATTTTATGCAATAATTTTTTCATAATGCAACCCATTTGAGTTGCATAATGTTCATAATGCAACTCAAATGAGTTGCATTATGAACATTATACAACTATTTTTCATTATGCAACTCATTTTAGTTGCATAATGAACCAGTTCGGAAAAAATGGCCATTATAATACCAAAATGAGTTATATAAAATATAAATTATGATACCGAATTGCATAAACTTTTTTATGCAATTCAGTTGTATAATTTCTATTTTATACGATCCATTTTAGTATTATAATGACCTACTTTTCTGTATCGGTTCATTATGCAACTGAAATGAGTTGCAAAATTAAAAATAGTTGCATTATATTATTTATCCAACTCATTTGAGTATAATGAAAAAAATCATTGCATAAACTTTTGCATGGAATAATGTACGTTGGATAAATGTACGACTCGCGCTGAGAAAATCTACTTTTTGCAACTCGTCGCATAAACAACTATAATGTGTTAGAATCTAATACTATTCTACTGTAGGTCTGACCAAGCATTATTCAGTTTGATATAGCAAATTGTCTTGTTTTCAAAGCAAATGATAAGAAATGCTTATTTAAGTCCAGTGATGCAATAACACCACGAATTCAGCTTAAAATTAACCCAGTGTAGTAGACAATGACTTTCTAAATGATACCGAAGAAAAACATGCTTTGAAGTACATTCTTTGTCATTAATTTATTCCTTAAGGACAAACGTCTTGAAATCCCGGTTCAACAGTGCATCAAAACTTCAGACGCACAAATCTCAAAAAGCAAGCTTCAAACAATAATGTATTTTATAATTCTGTTCTTGTTCACTCGTAATAAGCTTAAAATACGAAGCTCAGGTGCGCTAGTTTTGTTTACGAAGAAACTTGTGCCCTCAAAATCGTGAGTAGGTGCCAAAGTCGACCATTGTGGCGGCCATATTGGGATTCTAATAAGTCTGTCCTTAATGATGGCAATAGTGTAAAATTGCTTACTTTTTGCTCCATTAATGCAATGTTTCGACTCTAGAAAAGCTTATTATTTATCTCCAACATGGCTTGATTCTATGTGATTATATGGTAAGTGGGTGCAGGATGGGTCACCTAAGAAATGGACCCCTATAACTGTCTGAATATAAATCGCATTTCTCTGTATTCTACCACGACTCTCAGATACACTAGTCAGCTATGATATAAAAGTATAGAAAGGTCATAAAGTTTGAAACCTGCTTTTTGACAAGCAATTTTCAAATCATGACCCATCTTGCCCCACCTCATTTTTACTGGGGCAAGATGGGTCAGCTATCAGAAAACTCGAGTTTTCTCCAACAAAAAATACTATATCTTCTATTTTTTCTCTATACATCTAAGCTTCACAGACGTAAAGATTACATGAAAAAAGTGTTGAAACATATCGGTAGATTATTCTCAGAACTAGAAGATTTTTGTTCAGGTAGCCATGAACGGACTTTGAAAACCTATATTTTTTGTAGGAAAATTTCAAAAATAGTTTCACAAACTCTCAGTGCTCTAATTGCTTCGATAATGTAGGTCACAGAATAGCCTTTCAATGAAGAATAAAACATGAGCATGAGCATGAGCATAGATGACCGTACTATTCGTAGTTGCTACTCCGTGATTGACCAGAAGAATCGAAGTTGCACAAGGAACCAACAGACGGAGCTTGGGAATAGCTTACCGTCCTCAATGTGCATCTTCGAGAATTCCAAACTTTATTAGGTCAATAACGGCGCCGGTCACGTCCTTACGGTCATCGAGGAAGGAAAGGAATATTATTATTATGACGTGCGTTGCTTACTAAAGACCGAGATCACCTCTGCGTCTCCACGTCTGTCATGGGAAGGACTTTTTATTAGTGGGGAGGGGAAAGGGCGCATGATATGAGTTCACTTTGGTAAGTGGAGTGATTCATGCAACCCTATTAATATCAAACCACTTATTTTCATTTGGACTAAAACAAAACACATGCCGACATCGAAGATGACGAACCATTCAGATAGTTTTCGAAGTGCGAAAATTAACGAAAGAGAAAATAAAGTGATTTGAACCAACGTGGCTTTGGAACTTGGGCCGACACTTGACGTGACGAACATTTCAATGTCTGTTGACTAAAATCGCAAAAAATGTTGTTTGTTGCATTTATCGTATCATAAATCGCCCCGTACGAAGATGAGCAGTCAAATAGACGACGACGACGACGACGTGCACGCGGACGATCCGAATGAAAACGCGGCCTGTACACTTTGCCACCAAAAACTCACTCCCTTTCAATGAAGAATAAAACATTTTCAAAAACTATGCAAACATACCGAAAAATTATGGTGACCCATCTTGCCCCGTCTACACAATACACGTAGTTATATGGAATGTATAGCATAAGGAGTATAACGGAAAAGTATGTTATTTTTTTCTGCGCAAGGAACGTAAAGAATTTTCAAAACAATATATCACTTTTTTGTGTATCCACTTCATTCATCTGGGAAAATTATTAAAGATTCAAAAAAATATATAGTACGGTTGAAAACGGTACTGACCCATCTTGCCCCCTGACCCATCTTGCCCCCACATACCATACACCTTAATTGAACATAACCGCTTGTCAAGCTTTATTTCCGGCATCATTATGAAAGCATCACGAAAAAAAAATACCCTCCCCCTGGATATTCGATCTTGACGCGATTAGCACTTTAGCGCCAGTTTATTCACCATCGCTTGGACTTCAGCTAGATATATCTGGTTTACGAGTTGATCGCAAGTGAAGGAATCGGCCGTAAGTTATGTGATCATACCCTTTGCTAGGATTCGCTGGCGTTATTAGTTTTAAGTTAGCCTGGGCCCTGTAGCATAATCGGGCTAATAATATTAGCTACAAGTTACAAGTACTAATATTACAAGTGCTAATAATTTGTGTTGCATAAAGGCTCAATAGGATACTGCAAGATGACGTCACGAAGCCGTGCACTGACAGTTCAGCGAGCTTGTTTACATGGACTTAGTCTCTGGCGGAGATCCGGCAAAACTGTTTTTCGATACAATTTCAGTGAAACGGTAATTAGACGATTGATTTTGTACTAGTAGAGTTGAATATAATAGATATTTCCGTATCATAATGGTTTCGGGACGGAAAACGAAAATTTAATTTTCGCCGCTCGTTAAAAATTCTAACACCTTGTAAACAAGCTCGCTGAACTGTCAGACAAAGTGAGGTTAGATCAGGTGCTTGCAGTACCCTATATTCCACTAATATTATTAGCACTTGTAAATATTATGTCGAATTCGTTTTTGATTCAGTTCCAACCTGGGTTGGAACTGGATGAGATCACAGTTTCAACCCCAACCCGACTTCGGTTTCGCTTGTACTAAAGTTTGTTTGAGTTTGTTTGACGTTTGTTTGTTTACACATTTTCCGCCAATCCAGTTCCAACCCAGGTTCAAAAACGAATTCGACATTAGGGCTTGTTCACAAATGTCATAACGCTCGAGGGGGTGGGTGGGTGTCCTTCGTGGTGTTACAGCCCGAACAAATTATTTTTCTTTCCATACAAACAGTGTTACGAAGGGGTGGGTGGGTGTCTTCTTCTTCTTTCTTCTGGTTGAACCGCTGGTTGACGGTTCGCGTTGAGGGCCAGTCAGAGTTGACTATATGCCCTGTTGACTTCTACGTTGGGTCGTTACTCTCTAGCTACAAATCCAATTTGCAGCATCTCACAAAGTCGCTGATTTCTTTGTATAGGAGAAGGTTTTTGGATTTCAGTACGTCCATTAGTGTCCTATGTGAGCGTTCGAAACTGTAGTTCATCCTTGTGTGGCCGTATCTTGGGCAGTCCATAATAACATGGTCTGCTGTTTCGGCTTCCTGGCACAATTCACACGATTCATCGTCCACGATCTTCATTCTCGCCAGCCAGTAGCGTGAATAATTGTGCCCTGTCATTAATCGGTTGATCAGCCTCACTTCTTTTCCTGTCAAGTCTTTTCCATTGAACCAGGGTTTCTCTGAGAATACGTTTTGTAGTTCGAAGTATCGCTTTCCTTTCTCGATGGAGTAGCTCTCGTACCATTGTTTGGTCTTCTGCATCATCTGCGCTCTCAGGAGGCTGAAAACGTCCTTCGCAAAAAGGTTGTTTTCTAACAAAGTTGAGGTGGGTGGGTGTCAAAATAGGTCAATTTTGGCGTTATGATATTTGTGAATGAACCCTTAGTGACCATGAAAATACAAGTTGTTTTGGTTCATTTACCTGTCAAAATTCATCCGACAGTTTACTATTAATTTGAAATGGCAGTTGATGTTTGTTTATATTCTGCATTTTCCGCGTAACATCCGGAAATAACTTCATTTATTCCGAAGTTTTGGATTCTTTATACACTGAAATAAATTTTGTTGTGAAAACTACCGATTCCATAGTAAAATTACTAACCGTACCTATGATTCTCAACCGACAACAATTTCCAGTTAATTCCACTAAAACACTGTCAACTGAACTAGCAGTGCAGTTAACATTACCAAAAATAATCTTAATTTAACAAATGAGCATTGTATTTTTAACCATACTGTGTTGTAAAATGCGTGTCCAGGAAAAATTAACAATGATTTGTTGTTAAGACGACTACGCTTTTAGTTGAGTTTACTACAATGCATTGTAATTCCAAGCATATTTTAGTTACCTTAACAGTTTTTGTTGTCGGTTGAGAATCATAGGTACGGTTAGTAATTTTACTATGGAATCGGTAATTTCAACAACAAAATTTATTTCAGTGTACGATAGATGAAGAAAAGCATGTGCTGTTTGGATAATTTTCGGCCGCTCTGACGATATATTTTTTTACAAAGTATGACACTGCAAGTACCTAGATTTTTAGTAAAATGTTCCAAAGATTTAATAGTACTGGTTGAAAAACAATGTATAAAGATTTAGCAACATGTATTATGCTTCTTGCTAAAATCCGTAGTGATCTTTGATGCAAAAAATTGAGCTTTTACCTACTTTTATATGTCGCAACTCGATTCGAGTTAGTGTATGTATATTGTAGCTCTTGGTTCGCTTAATGATGCGCAGTACAAGCAATTGATTCAAATTTATTTCGCATCTGCAACTTCACCTGTGCTTATGCAGTGACCATAATATATAACTTTACCAAGAACCTCCAATCAAAGATTCCCTGGCCAAGTTCGCAGGGGTTGACGGTATTAAAGTGAAGGAGTTTCATTTTGATTATTGTAATGTAGTGTTCTTTAGTGAAACATATCACCTTTTTAACACTTAAATGCGCCTCCAACGGTTCATCACGAACCGGCTGCTGCAGATGGAGTATGGCTGATCATGTGCATCAGACATGCTCGATAAACTCGGAGGAACCGCCACGGCTCAGTAGAGTCTATTACTAAGCAATAGTTCAAAGTCGGTTGGATTTGAGAAGGTTTTGATGATCGTTACAAATCCTAATAAAAGTATTATAAGATTTGTGACAGGTTTTGGAACCTTTTACAGCCAGCTGACTTCAAAATGTTGTTTGGGCTCTATTTCTCACGTTTCTCGGTTGATTTTGATTAGTAATTTATTAATGTCATAGTCGCTTTTTCGATTTTTTACCATGTTAGTTGGTCATATTTTCTATAAATAATGCAATTAAAATCAACCGACGAATTAATAGTGGGAAGGAGATTTGCAGCACTTAATTGTGCTGATAGATTCGAAGCTAACGTGCGAACATTTAAACGCATTGTTGACATCAATGCGTTCGACGTGACATTTTGGACAAAAGCTGACTACTTTTTATTAACTGAACAACGTTACTTTTGTATGACTAGGTTGACATTTCTAGGCCACGCATGAGAAAATGACATAGTTTATCGAGGTAGGACCGATAGGACAGAACGAATTTGAATATTTTTCATAGTATTTGTAGGGGGTTGAATACATAATACCCAGTCAACACACGATCGCATATGATGTTGGATAGGATGCAAAAGTGGAGGCGATATACGCACACTTTACACGCGGTTAAATGGAAGCAGGTACGCATATGGCCTCCACTTTTGCATCCTATTCAACATCATATGCGATCGTGTGTTGAATGGGTAGTTGACAAGCAATTTTTGTTTTATTACAATCAACTGACCAACTTGGCGTATTTTTGTTTATCTCTTAGATGGTGTTATGACACCAACAGAAAAATATCAGGAGTTCAGTTACATGTTTCTGTGGGTTTTTCACCGATGACAATTTAAGGACACAAGAGATGAACACAGAGAAGTAGAAATCAAGAAAACAATTTGACACAGAATCGACTATATTTTAACATACGGGTTCGACTGATTCGATGAATCTATCTAGAAGGATCTAGAAGACAATTGACGCTAAGATTGGAAAAAAAGCTTGCAGTTGGGACTAGACTAAAATAGTGGCCGATAGGAAACAATGCGCCAGACAGCATTATTATTCATTTTTTAATATTTACCCGTAGGCTTTTCGCCGGTTGACAGTACAGTATTTACCTGTGTGCGAAGATATGGATTAGTTGATGTACAGATGACAGGGTTCTCACGGGAAGTGCTTCAAGCGAGGCTTACATAACAACTGACAATAAAGAAACCTATTTTCCTTGACTTTCTACGCAATTGACATCCGACCGAACACACGTGTTTCCGTTAATCTCCTAGGCATTATTAAGACATGACGTATCTGCATGACGGAACAACTAGCAGGTTACAGTTCCAGACGTCTCTTTTTATTAACGACATTCAGCATATTTCCAATAAAACTACACTTCAATAAAGCAAAGATTAAAGCTGCTATGATAAAACAAATCAGAATTACTTAATTGACTATTACCTTGGAGATCTACTTCGAATAACTGACAAATTGACAAGACCATACTACAACAAACCAATTGACATAAAGAAAAAAAGGGGAAACTTTTATCAAAACTATTTTTGTTCAACGCAGGCCAAAACAGTGTCGACTTGGGCCACGCATGCCTACGTACTTCTGTGTGCTGAAACAAAAATAGAGGCTCTTAGAAGCAAATGTAGGGAAAGGGTGCGGTGTAGAACATAAGCACAGTGTTGCTACCGCCGTAATCACTTTGAAAAAAAAAAAAAAAAAAAACCAAGAACCTCCAATCAAAGATTGGTATTGTAGAAACTTTGGAGAACTTGAGAGACTCAGCAGAAATTATATTTTGGATACAAAGTGTACATCAACGCAATTTTCTCTTCAATGAGTTTCGAATACATACTGCCAAATTTAAACGTCGAAAACTGGAATTAAGGTTGACATGTTAGATAAATAATTTCTTTTGAGTTCATCAAAATGGTAAATCGATATATTCAAAACTAAATATGACTTCTGCAATACTTTAAATCTAACTTGTAAATTATTTTACAAGACCTTTGAGACTTGTAATCAAAAGTACAAGTCATAGCTAATATTGTATACTTGTAATTTGTTTATGCAACATACACTTGTAAATTCTACTAATAATATTAGTCCAACCGACTTGTAGTATTGGACTTGTAACTTGTACTTGTAGTATTTTTATGCAACAGAAAATTATAGGTTATTGACGGTTTCCCCCCTTATCGAACGCGACGATTTGAATCCGTCGCTAATGAAACCGTCGCCAGAGTCGTCGCAGCCAATCAGCAGGCGGGAGTCTGACGTTTCTCCGATCTCACTAACACAAACAGCAGCAGAGGTGATGTTTGATTCGTTGCAATGATTCAGAAATGCCGACTGGAAGTTGGCAGCGCGTTTTGTTATGAAAGCAACATACAATATAAGCTACAAGACTAATATTATTAGTAAAATTTTCATTATGCTACAGGCCCCTGGTGGCAATCAGTTTTAAGTTAGCCTGGTGGCAATTAGTTTAAGGTTAGCCTGGTGGCAATTTAACTCGCGGAGTTATCTGGTAAGCGTTTGGCTTACGTAATTTAGTTAGTCTGGTGACACCAAATAAAATGATCATCGCTGCCATCAACCGACCACTTGGAAGGATGGTAAATAGGAGATTTTTAGAATTTTTCAAAAATCGCGATTTCGATTCTTGAAAAATTCTTCCGCTGTTGCTGGTGTTGTGTTACGTTTGTTATATAGTTGATACGTTGTTAAAGTAGATTTAAGAATTTTCCATGAATTGCATTCTCCAATTCATGGAAAATTCTTCGATTGTTGCATGGAGTGTGTTACGTTTGTAAATTGTTGTGAACATTTTGTCAGTTTATTTTGTATGTTATACTAAGGTTTGTTCATCTGTCCCTGAATTTTAATGTACATTTGTAGTGCTCCAAGCATTTCAGGAGCGATCCAGTACAAAACACGCAAGCCGTCCCCTAACACGGACATCAAATTGTAGACGGTCTTGTGTTGTTGCTCGAATCGAGATGCCCCTTAGGATTAGAAATTCCTAGACCAAAACAAGCTATGAATGCCGCAACAGATGCTGCGAACTAAAAGGCGAACTGCCAAACAAAATACAATTCTAGGATGACTGATGGACCAAGAATAATTATGAAACCTCGTCATCCTGGCATTGGACTTCGTTATCTGTTTAGATAACTGGGCACAATTTATGTCATGTGTTGCATGTTTGTGTTTTGTACATTTGTAACGTTCCATTTTGTTTTTCGTATCTAAGTTCCCAGACGTGGGGCCCGATACGGAAAATAAAATGTACATTTATAAGGTTCCAATATTTTCGTTACACCATAAACGTCAATTAATAGACGTATTTCCCAGTGAAAAGACAACGCACATCAGCAAATGCCAGGGGGTGCGTTGATAATAGAGAATAGCCGAACAATCCTTAAGAAATTCCCTCGTGGACTCCTACCATAATTCCTTCGGGTATTCTCACCGAAGTTCTTTCGGAAATCGCTCTCGCAATTCCTTCGGGGGTTCCGACGGGAAGTCCTTCTGGAATTCCCCCGGGAAGTCCTTCAGGGATTCCCCAGGGAGTTGCTTCAGAGATTCTTTCATTCTGAGATTTCTTCAGAACTTGTTCCAGGGATTCATGTATGAGTGCATTCAAGGATACCTAGGAATTCCTTCAAGAAGTTCCCATTATATGTTTACCAACGATCAAAGGCAATTCTATGAAATTTCACCTGAGCTGTGTATTTTTGTTTCATAATTTGTCCTTTCTTGATTACAAACACCGCTAGCCATCATGGTTTCTCATAGCGGAAATCATGATGGTTACAGGTCGCAAGCCCTGGTAAAGTGTGGAACGTTTTGATGGCTGTGATCCCTGACCATCATGTAATCAAAATCCCAGGGATACTCAAGTGACCATACTGTTGGGTTGTGGGGGTTGCGTGTGTGGGGTGCATATATTGACAAGCATTGCTATGGATCGTTAGGGCTGAGTAGGAGCGGGGAATGGATCTACGATTGCTTAATTGCGATTATACCTACTTACTGGTATAGTCGTGGTTCAGCAGTGGTGGTACCGCTTTTCGCTTGTGTTCGGCCTAGGTGGTTTGTTTAGGCGGTGCGGGTAGGTCTGTATGGGGCTGTCCATAAACCACGTGGTCATTTTTTTGGGACTTCTCAACCCCCCCCCCCCAGCGTGGTCATTAGTTCATACAAATTTTTTTATTCGTCCATACAAAACGGTCATTGGCCGAACCCCCCCCCCCCCCCCCTCATGACCACGTGGTTTATGGACAGCCCCTATGTACTTCGTACGTGCAGTGCGTACGGCTCCTACGGCTCAGCATTATGGTTACTTGGGTAGTGTAGGATAATTGGGTTTGGGACTGAGGGGGTCGTCATTGATTCTGCCGACACCATTGAGTGCTCATTGTTGACGGTTGTGTTGGTGACGATTTCTTCAGCTTTAGAATCTCATTTATTCCACGCACAAACTTTGGGAGGAGGGACTGCTTTGTAATGCAAGAGAGGGATTTAAACTCTGCGTTACGGGTTGGGTGAGGTCATGCAGATAGAAGCAACCCAGGTGACCATGCGGCTCGGGTCGTGATGGATGCATGAGTGCAGTGTGTGTGGGGTGCGCTACCCTGTGGGTGCAATTGAGTCCGGGTTGGAGTGGAAAGAGACCCTTCTCTACCCTAGATCGGTTTCGGTTGTACGGACGGGGTAGTGTTTGGCTTATTTGTGACGTGTTGTGTGGGATTTGCGGCCCGAGCTGCGCGGTTACTTAGGAAGTAATGTGCTCTGCAATCTAGATTTTGGTTTTAAGATGAAGCTATGGCTGGGCTGCACCGACGAACCGACGTGACAGCTAGAACAAATAAATTCAAATTTGTTGTCCCCGACGCCATGATAAAAAATAGCCGAACCTTACCGCCTCCTCTATAATGGTTCGCGTTGTTTTGTTAGCTTGACTCCAAACCCCCGTGTATTCATATAGGAAAAGGTTCGCGCCTGTGCTGATTTGACAGAAGCGTTCGCTCGCTTTGCTGGTCGACCGTTAAATTTAGGGGGGACACTTTTGAAACACCACTGTCACGTCGGTTCGTCGGTGTGGGCTGTGCCTCGGATTTTTTGGGCGCAGGTCGGGAGAGCTGATGGCGGTTTGTGCTGGAGGGTTTGCTCGATTGGTTAATCACTGGTGGTGGCCAGTTGATTGACTTGTCGGCGCTGCCTGTCATTTTGTTCTTGGGGTTGTGCTCTCGAGATTCGGGGCGTTGCTTCGTTGTATCTTCGCTTTAATACTAGTATTCCTTGTTTGATTTAACTGACTGTTATGTACAGGCGCTTAACTCATTCTATTTCATAGATTGCCAGATTTAAGGGTAATGGTTCAATAGGGTGTTAGCAATCAGAGTGGATTAGAACGAGTTGGCGCCTACAATACACCAACACTAACACACATACACCAATACTTACACGCACACATGCACCTACAACTAGCTGTAAAAGACCAGTGGGCGGGACAATGGTGCCTACCCAACAGTTGTAGGTGGGGTGTTTGGCTTAGCTACATGACTTGGTCCGGCAAGCCCATAAATATCAATTGGTAGACTATTGCCTAGTGAAAAGACAACGCAGATGGGCGAAAGCCAGGGGATGCGTTGATAATAGCAGAATAGCAGCAGAATAATTTGTCCTTTCTTGATTACAGTTAATAAGGAATCATTTTTTGTTATAGATCAACGCTAAAACCAACGGCTCAAATCATGTGTTGGCAGGCAATGTAAAACCGCCAATAGCGCGCAAACGTGTCATGTACATCGGAGCCGATGTCACCCATCCCTCGCCGGAACAGACCAACATTCCCAGTGTGGTTGGAGTGGCTGCCTCGTACGACATCGAGGGTTTCCGCTACAGCTGCTGCTACCGTCTACAAGGTCCCAAGGACGAAATGATTCGCGATTTGCAAAACATCGTCGCCAAGCAGCTCAGACAATTTAAGCAAACGAATCAGCAACTGCCAGAGCTTATAATGTACTATCGCGACGGTGTATCCGAGGGTCAATTCCAGGAAGTGCTAACCATAGAACTACGGGCAATGCAAGCAGCGGCTGCTAGCGTACAGCAAGGATACAAACCCAACATCACCTTCATAGTAGTCCAAAAGCGCCACCATGCACGTTTCTTCCCCACAGCCAACTGCCCAGTCGAAGGCCGCAATAATAATGTACCACCGGGTACGATTGTCGATCGCTACATTACCACTCCGAACCAGTATCAATTTTTCCTGGTTTCACATGCGGCCGTGCAGGGGGTTGCCAAACCCACCAAGTACTGTGTGCTGTACGACGACGAGAACTGTAACCCGGATCAGCTGCAGGCGCTGACATATTACCTGTGTCACATGTTTACTCGCTGCAATCGTGCCGTGTCCTACCCGGCTCCGACCTACTATGCACATCTGGCCGCCTACAGGGGACGAGTCTACATCAAGGAGTAAGTATAGATTCAGAGCGTTTAATGAATTTAAAAATGATTAACGATTCATAAACCGTTTTCTAATAAAATTCTAAAACTAACGAAATTATTTTAGCCGCCCACTAAATATGAACAATTTGGCGAACGAGTACGAGAGGATGCAGATCAAGACTGAAATTCAGGATGGTCATCCGATGTTCTTCGTTTAAAATCCCCCTCGCACATGGGGTCACTGACTTTATGATAATAATATGTTTCTTATAATCTCTATTCATTATATTATACTTTTTTATTACTGCAGATATTTATGAAATGAATATATAATATTAGATAGGAATCACATCATTCATCAACATAAATTTTCGGAGCTCAAGTATCTTGAGAGCCTTCCAAATAAACGAATAAGTAAAAAAAAAGTTTCTTGACACATTGGATAAAATAAATGACGTTTAATGTGATTCCGCGATAACCCAAAAAATCGTTGAAATATTACTTGATGCCGAAATCCACAAAGGCCGAGAAGTACAAATGTTTGAAAAGGAACTCATCACAACGCAAATGGTTAGTGCCACAGTTGGAACTTTGGAAAGGCACCATAATGGGAGGTCGCGCCATGATTGAAAGGTGGAAGCAGCACTTCGACGATCACCTGGATAGCCACAGCCGTTTGAATACAAAATAGCCGTGTGAAGTGAACACATCTTAGCGTTGTATCGAAGATCTAGTAAGAGAATACGATGCGTCGAGAAGCTAGTGCCAGTATTGGGAATACTCACTAGCAAAGAATTATACTAACATGCTACTATCTCAGTTCAGAAACAACGATGTATGACGGACTTTTACTTTGTAATTTTACCTTAGAGTTCGCCGAATAAAATATAGATCGCACACGCATACCGAATTTGTGTAAGAGCTGTGGTGGTGATTCTCCACGGCGGCGTGAGAGTAATTTATACTCACCTCGGGAAGAGTTGGGCTGCAAAATGGTGAGTCGATAAGGAGAGCGTCCAACATAGCTCTGATCCTCACAAGTTCATACCTCATGCTTCCACAGGTCAATCGATGACAAGAACCGCCAGCTAAGAGATGTGTGCTTAGCTGGTAGTGCAGCCTGGGCACTGTTGTTCTTCTGACTTCAGCTAAATTGAGGAGGTACGTACCGAACGTCTGTTTACCAAGGAGGTGCGGCTCAAACAGCGTCTGTTCTAGATGCAGCGGCTGAACATGAAATGCTCCGCTCCTCCACCGGAAGCTATACCTAGGTAGAGTGGCAGCCCCACCACGGTGGATAGGGGGCCTTAGGCCAACTACCTAGTGTTCTCGAAACCCTAAAATCATTACAGAAACCGAAAATGAAAGATTACGAACTGATTCAACGGTAACGACTTTTAGCGCGAAACACCGGACAAGAATTGGAACTTGGAATGTATTAACCCCAGCCCAGCAGGGTGAACTGACACAACTAATCAATAAGGCATGCCGTATGTAGCTTGACCGAATCGTGTTGAAATTGACGCTTTCCAAGCCTGAGCTTGAGATCCTAGGACTGAGCGAAGTCCGATGGCGGAACTTTGGAGACCACAGATTAGTGTCGGGCCAAATTCTGCTATACTCTGGTCACCGTGATAGCATGATCCAATGTAACGCGCCAACCGATGCTGAAGAAATGCAAAATAAAAAGATCTCTTACAGCCAACTGAATGCTGTCGTGGATAAGATTCCAAAAGGTGAAATCAAAAGCCCCATGGGCGGCTTCAACGCGAAGGTTGGTTCCGGCAACTCGGACTATGAGCACGTCAATGAGAAGAAGTGAGTGAAAACGGAGAGCTATTTGCAGAGTTTTATGGCAACAAAGACATGGTGATTGAAGGATCGCTCTTACCCCATCGACCAGTGCCCAAACTTGAGTTTCCCCAATCGACCACATCTGCATCAGCCGAAAATGGAGATGGAGCCTTATTGATGTAGGTACGGAAGAAACGTAGCGCCGACATTGCTTCCGTCCATCATCTCCTAATCGGCGAGATCTAGCTATACGCATTGCTAGAATCCATCGACAGGAGGAGAAAATCGGGCGCCGGTTCAACGCACGCCGACTGGAAGACGCTTCCTTCGTTAAGGACAGGGTGTCTACTACCCTACCTGGAAAAACCTGGAAAACCGGGAATCCTCAGGGAATTTTATTTAACAGGGAAAAACCTGGAATACTCAGGGAATATCTTGAGTACTCAGGGAAATTTTACTCCGATAAAAAAAACATTGGGTCGTATGAATAAAAACCTGGTAGTAAAAATCCATATAGAAATTTCGCTGCAAGGATTTTTTGCAGAATTTCCGTTAGGGTTTCTTTTTGGAACTTCTTTATAAATACCTCCTGGAATGTCTCCCAGGATTTCTTATAAAATTCCTTTCGCATTTTTGACGCTATTTCTCTTGGTATTCCTTTTTGATTTTTTTCCGGAAAGGTATACTTCCGGATTCCTTCCAGGATTCCTTAACTCAAACCGATTTCTCCTGGAGTTTTTCACGGGGATGCTATTTCTTCCCGGAGTTCCTCCTGTGATTTGCTCAAAGAAATCTACGTAGGATTTCTACTAAAGATTCATCCCGAATACTCTATAAGAATTTCTGTGAGGATAAATCGTGGAATTTCTTTCGGTATTCCTCATGGAAATTTTACGCAATTCCTTCCGGTGTTCCTCATGGGACTTCCCCAGAAGATCTTCCCAGATTTTCTTTTAAAGTTTCTAAAGGAGTTATTCCTGGGGTTTTAAAGTTTCTCCAAGGGTTTCTGAAGGAGTTTTCACGAATTTACTGCAAGAGCTCCTCAAGAGATTTCTTTTATTTTTTTCCTGTGATATCTTCAAACAATTGCTTTGTGCTTTCTTCAAGATGTTCTTCCTGGTCTCCTACAGGAATTTCTTAAAAGTTTTCACGAGGTTTTTTTTAGTTTTACCTGAGATTTCTCTCGGAGTATCTCCTGTAACTTCTCTCAAAAGATTCCTTTCAATGTTGGTCATGAGATGTCTCTCAGAGTTTTTCTTAATTTACACTGGACTTTCTCCTAAGATATTTTCCAGAGTGCCTTTTTGGGTTTCCACAGGAGTTATTGCTGATATTTCTCATTGAATTCTTCTCTTGCATTCTTTCAGAGCCAGGCTGTTCCTTGTAGTTGTACCGGATTTCTTGCAGTGATCCACCTGAAATTTTTTTTTTACAGATATTCTCTGCATTATTCCCAAAATTCTTCCCGTAATCTTTACAAGAAATTGTAGGAAATTCCTGGAGAAATATTCGAGAGAATTCAAATAAAATCTTGCGAGAAACTCCGCTAAGTGTTATTGAAGAAATCTCGACAGGAACTTCAGGAAAAACCTGAAAAAAAAGACATCTCGAAAAAAGTTCTAGGTAATATCAATCCCGAGAAGAAATATTAAGGACATTTAAGGAGGAATTCTGAAAACCTCATGGAATCCTAAAAGCAGCTACGGACGAACCCTCCCTCATCCATCCGGAATCTAACCGCATGGCTATGAGGCTCAACCAATGACATGCTTGAAGAAACTTTGAATAGTTTTGGATGGATCTTCAGGAGAAATCCAGCGAGAATCTCTGGAAGTATATCTGAAAACCTTTGAAAAAAATATCGGGACGTACTCAAATAGATATCTCGTGAAAGAATCCTGCGGAAAGCCAGGAAGAAATTCCAGGAATTACGCTCACAAATCTTGAAAGAAATTTTTGAAAACTAGGGGACAGCTACGTATTTTCGGCAGTTTTGTTCTATTCGTCATGGGTGTTTTTTTAAACCTGTTGAACTCAGAGTTGACATCAAATCCTTCCCAACCAAAATTTCATCTGGAAAAACCTGGAAAACTCAGGGAATTTTATGTTGAGTTATTAGTAGACACCCTGAAGGAGCTAGAGCACCGTGCTGTTGATGTTTCGGAAGGTGGAAGCGTATAAGATCAATGGATCACCCTCAAGAAGGCCTTCATCGCCACCGGCGAGAATAATTCGCACCCAGAGAGTGGATCACAGATGACACCTGGAGGTAGATAGAGGAGCGAAGGAACGCCTAAGCCGCGATAGAGCGAGCGAAAACACGAGGAGCCAAAGCCGGAGCCCGTCAGCGCTATTCGGCTCTCGAGAAGGAAGTGAAACACCAACGAAGGCGAGAAAGCCGCAAATACCGGCGACATTCGTCTGCTCTACAATGTCTCATGTCGCCTTAGTGGGACTAAGATGAATGCTGAGGCGTTCCATATTGCGCGCAAACCCCAAAATTTTATTCCCACCTTTGGGTTTCCGCGCCGAAGACCCAGCGCCAGATTCGGCGACAAAGAAACTTGACAGCCGTCGCTGGAAAGTTGACAATCCTGATATTTGACGGCGGTCATCCGCTAGCTGTGGGAGTGGATTGTTGTCATGTAAATAGAGCATTTCGCTGAAAATGCATGTGTATTAAGTTATTGTGACAGATTTCTTGCTGTGTTAGTGTAAAATTTGGTGATTTGCTGAATCGCGTAAGCTTTCGCTGGAAGAAAACGTTATCTTTTTTAGCGAAGCAAGGGAAATTTGCAATGAAAAAAGCAATATCATTTCAGCAACGAGTAATTTTCATATATCTTTATTTGGATGAAACCTTGCATACAAGTCTTTGGGGGAGAAAAACGCCGTTTTGCATACTTGGTTCGCCATTTTGAATCTAGCCTTACTTATGAGAAGGGCCTATGAAAAATGCACATGATATCTTCAAAAAGTTGTATCTCGAAAACGGTTTGTCCGATCGGTTTGGTGTCTTCGGCGAAGTTTTAGACAATTGTTGGTGCTATATGGAGAAAATATGCACGGTAAAAAAATATGTTTGGTTTTTGTGATTTGAACTAAAATATAGATTTTCCCTCAAAAGTGACATGTCAATATTTTTTTTATTATCCTTATGTTATAGCTGACTGAAAATGCTACCTAGTGCACAGTGGGTTGTTCTGGAGAAAAATAGGTTACAATGAAAAAAAAATGTTTTAAAAAATTACGGTTTTCAAAAAAAGCTATTAAGTAAAGTCAAAAAAGTTTGTCGCCCTAATTTTATGAAAGTACATCAAATTTGCAAGAAAAAAGTACTTCGGTAACATTTTTCTAAGATGCACCGTTTAGAAGATATTACTAATTTAATATTGATTTTTTTGATAACTTAATAAGTTTTAGCCCTTTTCGGATGTACTCCGTGTTTCTCCAGTTTCAAAAGTATTTTTTTCGGAAAGATTGGAAAATTTTGAGTTAAAATGACACTGACAGCTTAAAGGTTTGAGTGAAATTCTCTGCCTTAAAAGTATTTTGAAACAAGTTACAAAATCCCACTATCAAGAACAATGATTTCTTCCAGTGGTTTTTGGTGCCTTCTGCTGAAAACGTGCTAATAAGTATTAGATACAGGTAATTAGATACCAGTTAGCTGTACTACGTACAGTTGGTGATTGTAAACATGGTCTTTGTTGGAACTAGTCCACCATGGCCACGCTGGCCCAGGCTTGTAAACATTCGACACTTTTCACTGCCTTCGTTTCGTTGTCGCGGTCGGGTGTCAGCTTGCTTTATTTCATTCGAACGCGACCGCTACCTCTTACACACAACACAAGCGGCAGAACAAAGATCAATAAACAAAAAAGTGGATCAAATCAACGTAGTCTGACACGATGACATTAGTATAATTCCAGCTTTTCGCAAGATTTCAGCCAATTTCGATTAAAATTGGTATAATATTAGTATAATATTAGTCACCTTCCATCAAACTAGACGGCTGCCGACTGATACTTCAATCAACAACCGCCGCACTCTTTATTCATTCCAGGTATATACAATTTACAATCTTCTTCAATAACAATATACCTACGCCAGCAAATCTACCTCGCTCCAACTCTCCAAACTCGTACCTGACGATACCTGAGCGTTCAACTCTACCTATCTTCCAGCAGTCTTTACCCAGCATTCTATGATTTATACCCGTGAGCTGTATAATAATGTCTGACTCGGTTCTGAATTCATCCAGTATCTACTAGGGAAAACCAAACAGTAAATGCAGAAAGGTTGCTAGAAGCATAGTGATTTCATAGTAATTTCAGCTAATAATCCAGTGTTGTTTGATAACATAATAATTGTAAAGGAAAGTGTAACACGTTTTGGTGCAAAGGTAAGTTTTAAATACACATTTTAATTATATGTGTTGTGATATTTTCGTTCAAAACTAACAATAGGGTCCTAAAATTAAAGACAAAATCTCGCTTATATTGAATAATACGATCAAGCATGGTATTCTAATCGGAATTGTACTTTACTCGAACTTGAAAAACAAAGGAATAATGAGAAAATTCGAAATAAGTAAAATGGTAAATAGTTCTACTTTGACATTTGAGGTCAACCTTGTGTGGCTGAGCTCGACATTTTTCGCACTGGGATTCCAAAAATGTTCCTATCTGACATATACGAAGAAAAAAAATCACTCAAAGTATGTGTTATAAGCTAGGGACGAGACAAAAGTCTAAAAAAATAAAAATTATATATTTTCAACTATGGTTAATAAAAACGTCAAAAAATGAGTAAATATGTACTCTTGAACTATATATTGTGGTTTAAAACAAGAATCCCGATAGGACTTTAGGAGCCTATTGGAAAATATTTTCTTTGTTACAGATTACAAAATGAGTAAAATCAGATGTATTCGTCCATTCAAAGACATTCAGTGTTCGAAAGAGCTGCGATATCTCACGGATGGTATCATCCAAAAACTAAAGTCAATTGGATTTTCCAAGGTATCCACACTGAACACCAAGGATTTTCGTATTTGTTCGTCTTGCCGTCTACATATTGATTCAAGAGCTCACCTCACCCAAAACGAAGAACAAAGCGTAGCCGGTGGCTCAAGGATGCCAACTGTTCAGACCATACCTGTTGTACCTGATTCGCAAAGCTATGAAAGTTTGGTCACGATACCATCAGCGTCAACGCTAAGCACAATTCAATCAAATGAAGACTTCACGATGCCTGTAGACGTCGAAATATTCAACCGAGGAATAGCAGCTATTCGTGTTTCGCCTATAGATTTAGGTAAGGTTAAAAATGTTCACTATCCTGAAAAAAAGTGCGCTGAAATCGTCGAAGGTGTACGAAGAAATCTTTTTAAATTAGACGCTAAAACAGAAAAAGCAAACGAGTTTAATGAAGTCATAGAAAATATGAAAATTAAATTTTTAAATTCAGCCACAAGGCAAGAAAAACTAACAATTTTATCATTGTTACCAAAATCATGGTCAGTACAAAAAATTGTAGACGAATTTAAAACTAGTAGAAATATGGCATCAGATGCAAGAAAGGAAAAAAATAATGTATTAGATTCATCTCAAGGTTCAAGCTCTGGAAAAGCTTTGAGTAATGAAACAAAAGAACTGGTTTTGAATTTTTTTGAGGACGATGATATAAGCCGTGCAATGCCAGGCCAAAGAGATTTTGTTAGCGTAAAGACAGGAAATAAGAGATTAGCTGTTCAGAAAAGATTGTTAATGATGACATTAAGAGAAGCTTTTAATCGCTTTAATGAAATGTACGTCAATGTAAAACTCTGGTCCTCACAAGTTCCTACCTCATGCTTCCACGGGTCAAGCGATGACAAAGACCGCCAGCTAAGAGTTGTGTGCTTAGCTGGTAGTGCAGCCTGGGCACTGTTGTCCTTCTGACTTCAGCTAGATTGAGGAGGTACGATCCGAGTGTCTGTTCACCAAGGAGGTGCGGCTCAAACAGCGTCTGTTCTGGCATCCAGCGGCTGAGTAAGAAACGCTGCACCACGCCCAGCTAGATCCAAGGTGGTAGCCCCATCAGCGTGGTCGTCCCAGTGTTGGTTGGGACGTTAAACAGAACTGGCACGATGGCCCTCCGGCGAGACAGGAGTGTTGGCGTAGGCCCAATAAGCCACCCGTAAAAATCCCCATTGCGAATAACATAGGAGAAAATACGACTCGATACAATCGGCAAAGACCCACGCGACGAAATAAGGACTACGATTGGAAACTTGGAACATGGAATTGCAAGTCACTAGGTTTCGCAGGATGTGACAGGATAATCTACGACGAACTACATCCCCGCAACTTCGACATCGTGGCGTTGCAGGAACTTTGTTGGACTGGCCAGAAAGTGTGGAAAAGCGGGCATCGAGCGGCTACCTTCTACCAAAGCTGTGGCACCACCAATGAATTGGGAACAGGATTTATAGTGTTGGGCAAGATGCGACAACGTGTGATCGGGTGGCAGCCGATCAACGCAAGGATGTGCATGTTGAGAGTTAAGGGCCGTTTCTTCAACTACAGCATCATCAACGTCCACTGCCCACACGAAGGGAGACCCGATGACGAGAAGGAAGCGTTCTACGCGCAGTTAGAGCAAACATACGATGGTTGCTCGCCGCGTGACGTGAAAATCGTTGTCGGCGACATGAACGCGCAGGTAGGAAGGGAGGAAATGTACAGACCGGTAATCGGGCGAAACAGCCTGCACGCCGTATCGAATGATAACGGCCAGCGATGCGTAAACTTTGCAGCCTCCCGTGGTATGGTAGTCCGAAGCACCTTCTTCCCCCGCAAAGATATCCACAAAGCCACCTGGAGATCACCCGACCAACAAACAGAAAACCAAATCGACCACGTTCTAATCGACGGTAAATTCTTCTCAGATATAACCAACGTCCGCACATACCGCAGTGCGAATATAGATTCGGATCACTACTTAGTCGCTGTATGCATGCGCTCAAAACTTTCGACAGTTATCACCACGCGTCGAAGTCGAACGCCGCGGCTCAACATCGAGCAACTTCGTAACGTAGAAGTGGCTCAAGACTACGCGCAGCAGTTAGCAGTGGCCCTACCAACGGAAGAGCAGCTTGGCGCAGCTACACTTGAAGATGGCTGGAGGGACATCCGATCCGCCATAGGTAGTACCTCGGCTACAGCACTAGGTTTCGCGGCTCCGAATCACAGAAACGACTGGTACGACGGCGAATGTGAACAGTTGAAAAACGAGAAGAATGCAGCATGGGCGAGAATGCTGCAACACCGTACGAGAGCGAATGAGGCACGTTACAAACAGGCGCGGAACAGGCAGAACTCAGTCTTCCGGATGAAGAAGCGCCAGCAGGAAGAACGAGATCGCGAAGCGATGGAAGAGCTGTACCGCGCTAAGGACACACGAAAGTTCTACGAGAAGCTGAACTGCTCGCGCAGAGGCTTTGTGCCACAAGCCGACTTGTGCATTATCTCGGCACAAGTCGGCTTGTGGCACAAAGCCTCTGCGCGAGCAGTTTTGACGGGAATATTCTCACGAGCGAGCGTGAGGTGGTCGAGAGGTGGCGGCAGCATTACGATGAGCACCTCAATGGCGACGTTGCAAGTAGCGAAGGTGGCGTGGTAACAGATCTAGGAGTATGTGCACAGGACGAAAGACTTCCGGCCCCTGACCTTCAAGAGATTGAGGAGGAGGTTGGCCGGTTGAAAAACAACAAAGCCGCTGGAGCAGATCAACTACCAAGCGAGCTTCTAAAATACGGTGGAGAAGCACTGGTGATAGCACTACACTGGGTCATTACCAAGATTTGGGAGGAGGAAGTATTACCGGAGGAATAGATGGAAGGTATCGTGTGTCCCATCTACAAAAAGGGCGACAAGTTGGATTGCGGGAACTACCGCGCGATCACACTACAGAGCGCTGCCTACAAGATACTCTCTCAAATTTTATGCCGCCGTCTATCACCGATTGCAAGAGAGTTCGTGGGGCAATATCAGGCTGGATTTATGGGTGAACGCGCTACAACGGACCAGATGTTCGCCATCCGCCAGGTGTTGCAGAAATGCCGCGAATACAACGTGCCCACACATCACTTGTTCATCGATTTCAAATCGGCGTATGATACAATCGATCGAGAACAGCTATGGCAGATTATGCACGAATACGGATTCCCGGATAAACTGATACGGTTGATCAAGGCGACGATGGATCGAGTGATGTGCGTAGTTCGAGTATCAGGGACACTCTCGAGTCCCTTCGAATCTCGCAGAGGGTTACGGCAAGGTGATGGTCTTTCGTGCTTGCTGTTCAACATTGCTTTGGAGGGTGTAATAAGAAGAGCGGGGATAAACACGAGTGGGACGATTTTCACGAAGTCCGTTCAGCTGCTTGGTTTCGCCGATGATATTGATATTATTGCTCGTAAATTTGAGACGATGGCGGAAACGTACATCCGACTAAAGAGTGAAGCCAGGCGAATCGGATTAGTCATTAATGTGTCGAAAACAAAGTACATGATGGCAAAGGGCTCCAGGGAGGAATCACCGCGCCCGCCACCCCGAATTCATATCGACGGTGATGAAATCGAGGCGGTTGAAGAATTCGTGTACTTGGGCTCACTGGTGACCGCCGACAACGACACCAGCAGAGAAATTCAGAGGCGCATTGTGGCAGGAAATCGTTCTTACTTTGGACTCCGCAGAACTCTACGATCGAATAAAGTTCGCCGTAACACGAAGTTAACCATCTACAAAACGCTGATTAGACCGGTCGTCCTCTATGGGCACGAAACATGGACCCTACGTGCAGAGGACCAACGCGCCCTTGGAGTTTTCGAACGGAAGGTGTTGCGTACCATCTACGGCGGAGTGCAGATGGAAGACGGGACTTGGAGAAGGCGAATGAACCACGAGCTGCATCAGCTGCTGAGAGAACCAACCATCGTCCATACCGCGAAAATCGGGAGGCTACGGTGGGCGGGTCACGTCATCAGGACCCGACTAAAATGGTTCTCGAGAGTCATCCGACCGGTACAAGAAGACGTGGAGCGCAGCGAGCTAGGTGGGTCGACCAAGTGGAGGACGATCTGCGGTCCCTACGCAGAGTGCGGAACTGGAGACAAACAGCCATGGACCGAGTGGAATGGAGGCGGCTACTATGTACAGCAGAGGCCACCCCGGCCTTAGCCTGACCGGTAAGGTAAGTAAGTACGTCAATGTAAAAATAGGGTTTTCATCATTTGCAAGCCTCCGGCCAAGGCAATGTAAACTATTGACTATCACAGGAACACATAATGTTTGCGTTTGCACTACGCATGAAAATGTCAATTTAATTCTACATAGCTTAAAAAAATACAATGTCTTGAATGATCTAAAAACATTAACGAATAGATTACTTTGCGAAAATAAGACAACTCATTGCCATCTACGAAGATGTAAAAACTGCCCAGATACCTCAGTTTTAGAAGACAGTTTATTGAAACAACTGGAAGAAAACTTTGTTGAAAAGCTTTCATTCGAACAATGGGTTACCACTGACAGATGTGATTTAGAAACTATTGTAAAGCAAACCGATGACTTTGTTACATTTTTCAGCTCAAAATTAGAAAGTTTGATTCCGCATGATTTTGTAAAAACCGAACAATCCAATTTTTTGAAAACTACAAAACAGAACTTGCAAGATGGTGAATTTTTGGCTATTTGTGACTTTTCTGAAAATTACAGCTTCGTTTTGCAGGATGAAGTTCAATCACACCATTGGAACGTGCAACAGGCCACAATCCATCCTTTCGTAATATATCATACTGAAAATAGGCAAATTAAACATTTTAGCTTCATTATAATTTCAGAAGAACTAAGACATGATTCAGTCGCTGTTAATTTGTTTATTGATAAAATGATGAACTTTTTACAAATTGATCAAAATAAAAACATGAAAAAAAATTATTTTATGTCAGATGGTGCTGCTTCACACTATAAAAACCGAAAAAACTTTTCTAGCCTTTGTAAGTTTAAGTCAAAGTATGGTATTGACGCTGAATGGCATTTCTTCGCAACATTGCACGGAAAAGGTCCATGCGATGCTATTGGAGGTACGATAAAACGCATGGCTACCAGAGCAAGTTTAGCCAAAGAACGCGAACACCCGATAAAGACTGCAAGAGAGTTGTTTAATTGGGCAAACAAACGAAAAGAAGAAGAACTTACAAAGTTGTCATTTTGTTATTCTACTACACTGCCGGTGGACGCATAAATGTCCCATGTGCAAAAACAGACAATCGAGAAAATCGCGTCCAAAGTTCGAAAAAAGTAAATTGTCTCAACTATGAAGTATAAGTGCTGAATCGTGTTCTAACATTAACCAATTTTGAATTTGAGCACTAATTTTTGTTTTAGAGCGTTTTTATAGTTCCATAGGATTTCCAATGAAACGTGACGCTTATGCGTCCACTTTTAAGAATGTTACAAATCGGCCATGCATTTTTTCAACAATTTTCGGAACAAACTATCTATTTTTATTTCCCCATATGATAGTACCCCACGATACATGGTCATGGGCTGCAAAATCTCAATATTGCCAAAAATGCACATGGGACAAATATGCTTCCACCGGCAGTACAGAAGAATACGAAAATATGTCTTTGCAGCTAAATAATCAATATAATAATGCAAAAACAATTCAAGGAACTCAAAAATTCCACTCATTTCTTCCTCTATCAGAAAATACAATAAAGGCAAAGCTTTATTCAAACTGCCCTGACAATGATGCCAAAATATTCGATATTGTTAAGAAAGTTGTGTAAACAATAATTTGATAAAAATACAGGAATAAAAATAAACTGATGTACAAAGTATAATGTTATTTTTTATTGCGCACAAATACCACCCCTGAAAAATAAGCCTTATTCGCTCTTTTGAATCTTGCTAATTGAGGAGCTTGCGATATGCAAGAGTTGAATGCACATTTTCAACACAATACCACTGGAAGAAATCATTGTTCCTGATAGTGGGATTTTGTAACTTGTTTTTCAAAATACTTTTAAGGCAGAGAATTTCACTCAAATCTTTAAGCTGTCAGTGTCATTTTAACTCAAAATTTTCCAATCTTTCCGAAAAAAATACTTTTGAAACTGGAGAAACACGGAGTACATTCGAAAAGGGCTAAAACTTATTAAGTTATCAAAAAAATCAATATTAAATTAGTAATATCTTCTAAACGGCGCATCTTAGAAAAATGTTACCGAAGTACTTTTTTCTTGCAAATTTGATGTACTTTCATAAAATTAGGGCGACAAACTTTTTTGACTTTACTTAATAGCTTTTTTTGAAAACCGTAATTTTTTAAAACATTTTTTTTTTCATTGTAACCTATTTTTCTCCAGAACAACCCACTGTGCACTAGGTAGCATTTTCAGTCAGCTATAACATAAGGATAATAAAAAAAATATTGACATGTCACTTTTGAGGGAAAATCTATATTTTAGTTCAAATCACAAAAACCAAACATATTTTTTTACCGTGCATATTTTCTCCATATAGCACCAACAATTGTCTAAAACTTCGCCGAAGACACCAAACCGATCGGACAAACCGTTTTCGAGATACAATTTTTTGAAGATATCATGTGCATTTTTCATAGGCCCTTCTCATAAGTAAGGCTAGATTCAAAATGGCGAACCAAGTATGCAAAACGGCGTTTTTGTTCCCCAAAAACTTGTATGCAAGGTTCCATGCAAATCAAAAAATACAAAAAATAAAAACTGAAAAAAATTCCCACTTGTTCGTGGAATCGCTCTGCTACGATGCCTGTGAAAGACACGTCTGGGCAGTTAGTTACTGACTGACCCGGCTGACCAGTTGAATCGCTGATTCGAGCACTTTGGAAACCTTTTTCAAGTGTCGGCCACGCCATCAACACCTCAGCATGATCCGCCAAGGGTTCGACGTATTACCCGTGTCAACACCGAAGCTTCATCAGCGCAAGAGATAGAAACAGCCATTTGTAGTATGAAATCGAACAGGGCTCCAGGGGTCGATCGCATATTAGCTGAGATGCTCAAAGCTGACTACGCAGTATCCGCACAACTACTGCATCAATTATTCTGCAACATATGGGAAACCGCGACATTTCCGGCCGACTGGATGCAAGGCGTCTTAGTAAAGGTACCTAAAAAAGGTGACCTGACTGTATGCGATAATTGGTGGGGCATCATGTTCAAAGTCCAAATAAAGTCGTCCATCTCCCATACAATGGAGAGAAATTTCAGGGTTCACGAAGTACTAGACCAAAAAGCTATGATACCTTCGTATAATGTTACCTTGCAGTCTACTACACATTAAAAATCTAGTTCTCCGCTACTGTTGCTATGAGTTACAAGCTACTGTTTATACAAATATAAACATGAATAAATCAAACTCTGGCAGGTAACTAATTGAATGATAATTTTCTTCCAACAATTTAACGTTTATTTTATTTATTTTAGGAAAAGGAAATGGTCCCCGATTACACTAGTTTACAGCATTTTTGAACTCGGTAAGCTGATGATCATTTTTGGTGCAGAATCATGCCCTGAGTTCAAAAACGCGAAGGAAAAAAATTACAGTAGAGCGGAAAATTTTTCGACTTTCCATACAAGGTTGATGATTTGAAATCGATTTTTGTTCTATTTTTAAGCAACGTCGCTCACTTCACACACCTCATTCTCCGTAATCAATGCTCCGATTGAGCTGAATTTTTTACTGTAACTCGCCTACATATGATATGTCAAATAAACGTCGAGAAAGAATTTTTAAGTTGGTTTTTTCTTATTGAAAAAAATACATTTCTTCAAAAAAAAATAGGGAATTTTGCTAAAATTTAAGAAGATCGTCCCTAAAACTCGACAATACAGTAAAACCTCCATGAGTCGATATTGAAGGGACCATCGACTCAAGGAAATATCGAGTAGTGGAACAAAATTCCTTTGGGAAGCTTTTTAGGGGGACCATCACTGCCGGTGGACGCATAAATGTCCCATGTGCAAAAACAGACAATCGAGAAAATCGCGTCCAAAGTTCGAAAAAAGTAAATTGTCTCAACTATGAAGTATAAGTGCTGAATCGTGTTCTAACATTAACCAATTTTGAATTTGAGCACTAATTTTTGTTTTAGAGCGTTTTTATAGTTCCATAGGATTTCCAATGAAACGTGACGCTTATGCGTCCACTTTTAAGAATGTTACAAATCGGCCATGCATTTTTTCAACAATTTTCGGAACAAACTATCTATTTTTATTTCCCCATATGATAGTACCCCACGATACATGGTCATGGGCTGCAAAATCTCAATATTGCCAAAAATGCACATGGGACAAATATGCTTCCACCGGCAGATCATAGTAACCCAGAAATTATTTTTCAGTATGGAAAAAATTACCTCCATGTGTCGATATCGAGTCAAGGAACATCGACTCATGGAGGTTCGACTGTATCTTGAATTTCATCAATCTGACGCAAAACCTGTATTCAGATGACCGAATGGTAGTGTATTCAGCTTTTAATTTATGGAAAAAGATTTAAAATTGGTTGAACAAAACGCAATATATTTGAATTTTAGTAAATTACATATTTTGAAAAGTTGCAAAACTCGATATTGAGCATAATCTCAAAAACTGTTCTACTTTAAATTTTTTGAAGGTCGGTTTCGAAAACAGCACTAAATTGTGCTTCAAAAATTTTGGTCGTTGACAGAGGTTCACGACTTTCGTTTCATTTTGTAAACTTGTGTTATTTGCGGTCGTCAGCCTTTCCAACGACTCTCCGGTTACTAATCGATTAATTGTATGAACGCTCCCTGATTATCTACAGTTGCCTGCCTTTCCGGTCGCTAATCATTCTGGTTGCTGCTCGATCCATCGATAGCTTCTGTCGGGTTGACTTTTGGCCGCACCCCTGCAAAACTCTGGTTTTGCACTAGCCGATGTGCGACCGCACAATGGTTACTGCCCATACCGGCCACTCCTTGATTCCGCTTCAGAAACTCTCTGGCTTGACTACGCTCTACGACCGCGGCTCATTCTCCGATTAACGATAGTTTTTTTTCCGCATAATAAACCGCTATTTAAGTTTACTCAGCTTAATTACTCCTACTAAGTTAGAACTATCCCACCGAAAACTCCCCCTGCTTAACACCCTGGGACCCGGGAGGCATAAGATGACCCTGAGTACCCGCCCCAGAAGCGGCCGTGGTTATGACCAGCTGCTTGGGGCTTGAGCCGTCCTCTTTTGGGTCAGTGCGATCGACTTTCGGGATCAAAAATTATGTTTCATTAAAAAATATAAAATTCCGGACAGTGGCTAGGACTGTGGCAACACACAAATTTGACATATTAAATTCATTGTTGAACTAGGTTCGTGATTCGTTGTCATAGGTTACTAAATCACAATGTTAATAAAAATGAGGTACATCAGTCAAATGTCAAACTTGGGTACCGGGGACCAAATGCAGTACTAGAATTGGTACCCAGTCTGAGCCTGAGTGCTACGACTTTATTTGGACTTTGATCATGTTACTATGTATCGTTCTCAAAGTCTGTTACGGGTATAAATATTTGTTACAATAATAAGACAGAACACCGTAACAAGTCCTCTGCGAAGTGATCCTTAACCGGATACAGGAGAAGATTGATGCAACTCTCCGGCGGCAGCAAGCAGGATTCCGTGACGGACGATCCGTGGATCGTATTGTCACGCTCCGTGTCATTCTGGAACAAATTAATGAATTACAAGAATCTCTCCACCTACCTGTTGTTCATTGATTACGAAAAAGCTTTCGAACTTGAGGTGTCCCTGAGAAAATCATCGGCCTCATTGAAGCACAGTACAGGGCATTTACGTGGAGAGTACTGCACAACGGTGTCTTGTCGGATCCCAACCGGATCGTTGCTGGAGTCATGTAAGGATGTATACTATCACCGCTACTGTTCCTAAGGGTACGTTCATAAACCACGTAGACCAAATTTTGGTCATCTCAGTCACCACCCCCTTCCCCCCTCGTACACTTTTGTTCAAACAAGAATTTGAAAATTTGTATAGAGCGTAGACTTTGACCAGATCCCCCCCCCTCCTCCCCAGGTGGTTTATGAACAGCCCCTCATCGTAATCGACGACTTCCTGTTCACTCCTGTTCGTGAACAAGAGAGGCTGATCAGGATTGAAAGAGGTAAATGATTTCGGATCATCAACAGAAGCAAGAGCAGAACTCCACTTTTGTTCGACAAAGATCATTATTAGTAGCTTTGATTTTCTTTTTACATGTTCTCTTATTTTGCATAAAACCTAGACAACGAGTAGGCGATCATAATTTACAATATAATAGCTATATAGTTTTATGAGTTGTTGCTGTTATACATATGCAATGCATCTAGAGAGGTGCGCAAATGTTGTTCTTGTTGTTGCTGTTGGTATGGTGTGTTTCACACTTTTGTCTATACTCTATACCTTTTCATCACGGCAATCGTACTTTTTGTAGTGTGGTCTGCATGTTTGTGTGTTTCTGTTTTATGCGGTAAAATTTCAAAGCTCAAATTTTTCAAATTCCACTGTCGCTGTTTTCAAATGTTAAACGGTCAGTAGTCGGTCAGTCTTTTCACTGTTATCAGATCACCTTCTTGCTGACCGGCCTCTCACTAGAGCATGTGCTACTGCGAATGGAAAGACGTCCGGTGAAGTGGTTAAGGTTCCTTTAGCTTTCCCTATGGCTGTGCGCGATAATTCCGTTTCCTAATTTGTTTTTCAGCAAGCTAATATTTTGTTTTATCTTTTTCATATGGTTCCATACTTTCTAGCTATGTAACAAAACTGGACTCACAATCATATTGCAAAACTATTTTTTTTTTTCACTCTGTTGGCATTTCTGTTGCTAACCGTTCTAACATATGCACCCTAATATCATAAATAAGTATAGAATGCAGCTGCACATTTTTAGAATAATGAGACTTTTTGCGTCCGTCAGAGTCAACGGTGCTTTATAAATCTGTCTTTTTCTTGTACCACGGGTAGATTATGGAAAAAGTTCCTATCCTCAAGTGTACCAGTAGCGCTTGTCTTCCAATAGCCGCTCACGAGCGTAGAAATGAAGTTCACCTGCAGAAGTAGGTACAATCTTTTTTTCACTCTTCTCTTTTTTTCACTATTATGCATGCCATCCGTGTGAAAAGATCGCATATGCATAATTTTTATAATGATCAGCGACTATTGGAACTCGGGCGGCTTACTGATACGCTGACGGTGGAAGTCACAAACAGTGTGGCTTCCTATTCCGTAAAATATCAACCTGTTCTGTGGCTTTGTTGATTAAAGTGCCGGTCTAGCGAATACGAAGTCGGGGGTTCGCATCCCACAGGAACACTATTTTTTTTTTTTGAGAGTTTATATCTCAATTTGTTAATTGTTCAACACACAGTGTCTTCCAATTACAACTTTTCCAATTTGTTACTCCTCTTTGCAAATAAAGCACCATTAGCCCTGAATCTAGCAGAAAAGTTCTTGCACAAGTTGTCGCCTTTTCAACCGTCATCCAGACGTTCTTATAATCGTAAAAAAAATCAATAACTAAACAAAACTCGATACATCACAGGATAAGTCATTTGAATTTAGCGTGTTCGGCAAGGGGCGCCTTTTTCTTCTCATCTGGCCAGATCAGTACAGGGGATGCAAGGGATAATAATAATTTAAAAATGACTAAAACGAATCCGAAGGAGGCGGGGATAGTAGAGGTCGTAGATAAACAAGCCATGGATGGTGCCATCCTAGATGCCGTGGCGCGGAGTTTTATGGTTTTACAGTGCCGGTCCGAGCAGATCGTTGTCATCGCTATCCGAGAGGAAGTCGTCCGAGTGGGTAATATCGATGCGGTCTATGTTTTCAATCGTACTAGCCATCATCCGCAAATTGTCCACACCGGTCAGCAGTTGCCTAGGGTAATAAAAAAAAATGAGAATTCAAGCCAGATTTTTTTACGAGATAAACAAAATAAATTACTCATTTCCTGACAACTTAAGTTGGATTTTGGATTTGAATCATTAATGGTTACAATGCAATTTCAATTCTAACAAACTGATCAAACATTTGGTAATTAGTAAAAACGACTAAATTACAATAATGTGCTGGCAGCTGGTATTCACAGCATTTCTAGAGGATTTGCCGTATGGTAAAGATCTGGTCCGTTGTCGACCGGCCGTCGATGAAACCGACTTGATAACTTCCCACAAACTCATTCGTTTTAGGTGGCAGCGACGGAAGACGATGAGAGATAGGCCTTTGTAGACGCAATTCGAAAAGGCGATTGCTCTGGAGTTCTCACATCTCAAATGGTCGTCTTTCTTGTGAATATGAAAGAGGTAGTCTCTCTCCCTTCCTTCCACTCTTCCGGTAGCTGTTCTGTTTCCCAGAAACTGACGGGGCGGGTGGCCTACTTTTCTGAGCCAATTTTGATGAGTTCAGCTGCGATACCATCGTTGGAGCTGGATCATTTTCATCTGCTGCCTTATCTCCCGTGTCTACATGACCACACCGTTCAGGCGCTTATCGAAGTACTGCTTCCACTTTTCAATCACCTCATGTTTGTCCGTTTAATTTCCTCGCACTCCGCTTTTTTCATAAAAGGCGTTTTTTTTTTCTTCCGAAAGTGCCGGGTCTGCTGTTTCCGCTTCTGTATGTAACGTACCACGTTCTTGCAGGTTCCTTGTTGCCCTTAACAACCGCGTTGCATTCTTCTCCCCCAAAATCGCAAAGCGTTCCTCGTCGAACCACTCATGCCGTCAGTTTTCTTCCACTTACCCGCTGGTAGTACGCCGTACTATTGGCTACGTCGTTGATAACTGCTTTTACGGTACTCCAGCAGTCCTCTAGTGAGGCCATGTCGAACTCGCTCTCGTTGTCAACGCTGCCTCAAGTTTCTGCGCATATGCTGACATCCGGTAAAGCACATCATTGACGGCGGAAAGTTTTTTGCGCAGTATGACCACCACTAGGTAGTGGTCGGAGTCGATGTTAGCGCAACGATGGATTCTGAAGTCCTGACGTCGTCGGAGAAGTGTCGTCCATCAATTACCTACTCCATGAAAAAATATCAGCAATAACTCCTCCAAAAACCCCAGAACGCACTCCGCAAAAAAATTATGAGAAATCCTAGGGAAAATTCAGAAAAAAAAACTCAAAGAGACATCCCAGGACCAACAGAGAACGGAATTTTCTGAAAAAAGTCCCGGAGATAGGGTAACCAATATAATTTGGACCCCCATATATTTTGGACCCCCTGTGTCCTATTATCACAACTTACACAGGTTTAATGATGAGATGACGGAAATTTTTAGAATCATTCGCTAAATAAGATCGCTCTGCACGGACAGCAATCATTTCCTCACTGGAAATATCCTTATTTGCCTTGAAATTATTTTTTGCCAATCTCGTCATCCGTGCGAGTTTCGCATCATGTTTACAATAAGAGATTGCGGTGCTGAGGAAACTTGCACATGTAAACAAAAACGTTTATCATTCTAGCGCATTAAATTCGCAAAGTTCGTCTTATCAGCCTTTATCAATCAAGTAATTAGGATGTGATCCAGCATATTCAAGCGGCAAATTCTTCCAAAATAGTTTAAAACGAGTTTAAACACCGGGTGTCCAAAATATATACTGAAGAAGGTCCAAAATATATTGGGGTGTCCGAAACAGTGAAAACTAATGCTTCAAAAATCAGTTATTTTCATAAAATTTTCAGTCAGAAATGACCTTGTGGGTATTTTTAACGGACAGTGGAGGCTTTTACCTGCTTTTACGAACATACTAACATCATCATTATGTGTAAATACCCTCTGAATCTGTTTGATTTTGAATTAAATTCAAACCAATGTCCTCTAGGGGTCAAAAATTCAACCGTTACCCTACTCCGAGAGAAATGTCTGGTGACACTTCAAAGAAAATCCCAGAAGAACCAGGGAAAAACTTTAGAAGAAAGCTAACGAAAATTTCTTAAAGAAATTAAAGGAGAAACTTTGGAAGAAATCCCTGGAGGAACTCCGGCAGAAAATTAGTGAAAAACTCCTTATAAAATCCTTGGAGGAGTTCTTAGCAGAAACCCCAGGAATAACACCTGCAGCACTCCAGTGAGAAATCACGGAAAGATCTCAAGAGGAACACCGGAAGGAATCGCTGAAGATCTTCAAGAGGAATCCCGAGATAAATTCCAGGAGAAAATCCGCGACAACATCAGCGATACATTCTTAGAGAAACTCTTGGTGAAGATTTCGGGATAAATCCTGGTAGAAATCCCACGAATATATATCCTTGGGAAAAACGCAGGTGGAATCGCACGAAGATATCTGGGAGCAATACCGGAAAAACCTTTGGAAGAAATTCAGGAATCCTAGAAGATTCCCGGAAAGAATTCGACACAGATTCTTCATTAGGGCCTTACTGATATTTTCGATTTCTCTTCATCGATCCTCTCTTTGGGTTATTACGGAAAGGGTATTCATTTTCCAAAGATTTTTTGGTTGAAATGCGAAGACGACGACTACTTCTTGCTCTAGAGTCGATGAAGAGAAATCGATCAAGTCAGTTAGGCCCTTATGAAAAATCATTGTGGAATTGTTCGAAACATGAAAGAAAAATCCTTGTAGAAATCTGGAAGAATCTTCAGGAATGCGAAAAAATAAGAAAGAATCTTGTAAGAAATCCTATGAATTTCTAGATAAGCTCCTGGAAGAAACCCTGACGAACTTTCAGGGAAATTCCTTGTTGTAGCGAAGTTCATTCCAAGCTCATCCACGTCCACATGGAATTTGCAGCGTCTTATCTGAAGCGTCAGCTTGCTGATTACGCGCCTCTGCATATCGCACATCACGATGAAAGCTTTTGCCAGCTCTCATGTGTTGTCACAGCTCTGGTAGATGGCATTTTTTTTTTTTCTTCTAAACCATAGGGGGATAATCTGCTCAACAGACACCCTAACAGAAGGTTAGGGTAGTGTAGGTCTGACAGGCCGTCTTCTACAACAAAAGTAAAATCCAGGACTACTCTCTCCTCGTACCCACTAAACCATTCCTATGGTCGCCAAACCCTACGTCTCTCCGGAACCACCAAGAAGGTATTGCTTCAGAGAGGGGCTAGTGCACATCGCACCCACAAGGTTAGCTGCGTAGCCTGCAGCAACGAACATCGATGACTCGTTTTGGAGAGTCCATCACGGTAGCATGCTGGCGCTTAGCCAGTTTCCCGAGTGGTCCTCGCCACTCCCTTTGTCCTCGGAAGGCGGGCAGGGTCAACCCCGCCCGCGCCCTACTGCTGAGCGGACATCAAGAACTGATGCCCACATGCAACCCGATCTGACCTGCCCGTAAGGAAGGGTATCACTACCCTTCAGGCCCTATCAGATGCACCCGTAGGTTGCAGACAGCAGGATCTCACCTACCCCGACCCTTACCGGGGACCCCTTTCCAACCGCGGGCTCGGATCCAACCCAGTAGACCGACGCCACGACAGCACCACTACCGGGACTTCCTCTCCGCGGCCACTTAATCGTTGTAAGGGTCGATCTCGACCGCAGGGCACCGGTATGACCTACGAAGCCGACTCCGAACCCCTGGACCACCTCTTGTACTGCATCTGGACTAGCCATTCTCCGAGTCCACGCGCCACCTCCTCTGTAGCTCCCAGACGATGTGGGTAATAGCCGTTGAAACGGCGTTCCAGCCAAACTCATCCCTACACATCCTCTGGACCAAGTTGTCCGGAGTTGTGTCCTCCCCGCATGTGGCAAGCATGCGGTCACGCATTGTGCGAAAACGCGGGCACACGAACAAAACGTGTTCCGCCGTTTCCTCTAAACCATTGCACACTGGGCATTCGGGAGAATCCGCATGCCCGAAACGGTGTAGATACTGTCGGAAGCAACCATGACCTGTAAGGACCTGTGTCAGGTGGAATGTGACTTCCCCATGGCGCCTATTAATCCAACTATCTACCCTCGGTATCAACCTATAGGTCCACCTTCCTTTGGTGGAACTGTCCCACGCGCGCTGCCATTTGACCATAGAGGCCATCCTGACAGTCCTGCGTATGCCTCTTGTGCCGCGCATTTCGAAGCACTCCATGTCCTCACTGATAAGAATGCTGATAGGCACCATACCAGTAATGACGCAGAGAGCGTCGTGTGACACGGTACGGTACGCGCTCGCAACCCTCAGACACATAAGCCTGTAAGTACTTTCCAGCTTCCGTCGGTAGCATTTAGTACTTAGCGCGGTGCCCCACGCCGGGCCGCCATACCTAAGTATGGATGTAGCAACACTAGCCAGAAGCTTGCGCTTACTGGCGTACACCGCAGAGCTATTGGACATCATCCGGGACAGTGCCGCAATAGCTGTGGAGGCTCTTTTACAGGCATAATCGACGTGGCTACCGAAGGTAAGCTTATCGTCGATCATCACGCCCAAGTGTTTGACGGAGCGCTTTGACAGGATAGTACAGTCTCCTACACTGATCTCCGTCTGCTGCTCCGACTTCAGGTTGTTAACAACCGTCACCTCTGTCTTGTGGTGAGCCAGCTCCAGTTTCCTGGACCGCATCCACGCCTCCACAACCTTGATCGAGTGGTTGGTAGTCAACTTTACCTCCTCGATCGTTTCACCGTAGACTTCGAGCGTAATGTCGTCGGCAAATCCGACAATCACCACTCCCACTGGATACTCTAACCTCAACACCTCGTCGTACATGACATTCCATAACACCGGACCCAGGATGGAACCTTGCGGGACTCCTGAGGTTATGTGAAAGCACTTCCGACCCACCTCCGTGTCGTAGATTAGTACACGATTCTGAAAGTAACTTCCGAGAATCTTGTACAGGTACTCCGGTATCCCCAGACGCAAGAGCGCATCGGCAATAGCAGACCAGCTGGCGCTATTAAACCCATTCCTTACATCCAGAGTCACTACCGCGCAAAAGCGAATTCCCCTCCTCTTAGGCTCGAGTGCTTTCTCGGCGGTTTTTGTAACCAACAAGATAGCGTCTACGGTGGACCTCCCCTTCCGGAAGCCGTACTGGTTACTCGAAAGACCATTTTCGCCCTCGGTGAACCGCAACATTCTATTGAGGATGATCTTTTCGAGCACCTTCCCCGCCGTGTCCATCAAGCATATTGGTCTATATGCCGACGGGTCTCCGGGTGGTTTCCCCGCCTTTGGCAATAGTACCAGGCTCTGCCTCTTCCAAGCTTCTGGGAAAACTCCCTCGTCCAGGCATTTCTGCATAGCAGACCTGAACATCTCGGGAGCCTCTGCAATAGCTACTTTTAAGGCTAGGTTCGGAACTCCGTCCGGACCTGGGGCCTTACCTACGCTAAGGGACTTAGCTATCCCCGCAAGTTCCACATCGGTGACCCTCTCCTCATCGCCAGCCCCAGCCCCCGGCTGTCCTACGAAAGGAGGCCAAAGACTAGGATCATGACGCGGAAAAAGTCCTCCAATGATCCCCTCCAACATCTCTGGAGATTGCTCTGTAGGAGCCATCACACCTCTCGTCTTGGCCATAACGATCCTGCAGGCGTCACCCCACGGGTTCGTATTGGCACTCTGACAGAGACCCTCAAAGCAGGCCTTTTTGCTTGCTCTTATCTCGGTCTTAAGCGCGGCTTTTGCAGCGGCGAACACCACCCGCCATTCGTTTCGCTCTTCCTCTGATCGTGCTCGCTGCATCCGCCGCCTAGCCCGTAGGTAGGCGCGGCGCAGGTCCGCAATCGCGTCGGTCCACCAGTAAGCCGGTGGCCTCCCATTTCTAGGGTGGACTCGCCTAGGCATGGTCGCATCACACGCACGTGAGAGCACCGCTACCAGCTCGTCGCCGTCTAAACCGATTAAGTTTCGCTCACGGCGGAGCGCCTCCCTAAATACCCCTTCGTCGAAGTATGATGTCTTCCACCTGCGAGGGCTTGGCCTTGGCCTAGCCGCCTCTTCTTCTATCCGCTGTCTGCTGTTATTGTAGTCGATACTGTAGCGAACCGCCAGGTGGTCGCTGTGAGTGTAGCCATCATCTACTCTCCAGTTCGAACTACTTGTTAGGCCAGGACTACAAAAGGTCACGTCAATAATTGACTCCGCTCCGTTTCGACTAAAGGTACTCTTGGTACCGACATTAGCCAAGTCGACATTTAAGATGGCCAGTGTTTCTAGCAGGATCTGACCCCGCTGGTTCGTGAAACGGCTTCCCCATTCCACGGCCCAGGCATTAAAGTCGCCTGCTATTACCACCGGCCTTCGCCCTGTTAGCACGGTCGTTAAGCGGTCCAGCATTTGCGTGAACTGCTCGATCGGCCACCGCGGAGGCGCATAACAGCTACAGAAGAAGACCCCGTTTACTTTGGCGACCACGAAGCCCTCATAGGTAGTAGACACCAACTCCTGAACGGGGTATTTACCCGTCGTCCATATCGCCGCCATTTTTCTGGTCCCATCCGCGACCCAGTTGCCGTTGCCGGCGGGTACTCGGTATGGGTCCGATATGATGGCGATATCCGTCTCCCACTCAGAAACTGCCTGACAAAGCAGTTGCTGAGCCGCATCACAGTGGTTCAGGTTCAGCTGCGTTACCTGCACTGTGATTTGTTGTTCACTGCGGCTTTCTTGAAGGCCGGGCACCTTGGGCCACCCATCGGATGTCTGTTGTTCGAGGATTTCCCGGTACAGATCATGCAGATGGGCGGACTCGTGCAGCTTTGGGCCTTATGACCTTCAGCACCGCATCGCCTGCACAGTTTGCGCCTGTCGGGGCCTTTGCAGTCCCACGACTTGTGTCCTGGTTCCAGACACCTGAAGCAAACCTCTGGTGGCTCGTGGAATGTCAGGTGACATACACACCAACCCACCTTTATGCTCCCTACTTTAACGGACTTTTTGACGTCCGCCACAGGTAGCTGAACCAAAGCTATCTGTGTCCCTGCTGGCCCTTTCCGTAGCTTAACGGCTGCGGCGGCCACCTGCACATCGCACTGTTGCCGCAGTGCCGTGACGAGCTCTTCCACTTCGGCGATCTCATCGATGTCCTTGACCTTCAGAGTCGCCTCATGTGTCAGAGCCCTCACCTGCACACCCTCACCAAGGACCTCTTCTGCCAGCCTCTTATAGGCGGCGCCCTTGTGCTCCTTCTGGCGCTTCAGCTCCAGGATCATCTCGTCCGTACGAGTACGTCTAATACTGCGTACGTCGGCTCCAAGACCCTCAAGCTTGGCTTCGCTTCGCATCATCTTCAAGACGTCCGAGTACTTGGACTGTTCCGTCTTGATGACGATAGCGTCGCCTTTCTCGCGCTTGGCACCTGCCCTCCTACGCCTTGGCTTGGCGTTCTGCGCTACTACCTGCGGATTCGCCTTCTTCTTCCTCTTCCGCTCTACCTTCGTCCAAGGGGGGTCCTCCCCTTGGATCGCCCTACTCTGTGGCTGTTGAGGGCCCACTAGCGGTCGCAACCCCTTGTTCCCATCGTTCCGGGACGGGCCAGCCTTTTCAGGCCCACCCTTCCCAGCTTTCCGGGAACCCTGGCTGGGGTCCGACCTTCCGGCATTATTACCGACTTTCGGGGTAATGATTCGCCTGGCCTTGCGGGCACCGCCAGACAGCTCCTCGCCTGACGGTTGCCTCGCCCGCTTCTGCGATTGCTTGCCCCGTTTGTCACGAGCAGTCGCTTCCGCCTTATTCGGACTTCCTGCGAAGGAGAAGGCCTCCGTTTGGGTAAACTTCGGCACTTTCTCATTTGCAGGCTCCGCTGCTGCAGCAGTCAGCAACGCGAGTGCCGCGTGCTCCTGCTTGGCATCGTCGATCGACGCCCTAAGTCGAAGCAAGGCCGTTTTCAGGTCCTTGCATATGTTCGACTTAGTGGACGCAAAGCCGATGATTTTGCCAAGCTGCTGCTCAGCCACCTCTATTGCGGACCGTCCTTTGGATCCTCGGTTGACGGCCCTCAACAACCACGCTCCGTCCATAACCTCCACCGGCTGGCTTGCCGGGAAGTGGACTGGAGCACCCACGCTTGAGCTGCGTACGCAACTCCCAGCGCCTATCTCCTCACTTCTCCTTGTCGGAGATCTCATCAACCCGCTTCTTGCGAAGGGGTTGATCCCACCACTATTTCCACCTAGATTCTGATTTTTATTTGACTTCATGATTAAATCCCACGAGTAGCACGGGAAAGAATGTCCACCACGCCAGAGCCCTGCATTAACGCGGTAAGGGACAGCTTACTGTGGGGGGGTGCCCAGGTACCCCACAGGCTCCGTTAAAGATCGAGCATCTTTTTCACCCCCTCGATCACTCATTCCTCAGCACGGGTCGCTTGACACCTTGAATTGGGGTTAGTAGTCCTATTCTTAGCCGGCGACTACGCGGCTGACTCGCAAGCGGGGGGGTGCGTCAGGCCCCAGGACTTTAGTCCCTGCTGCCCGATGGCGGGTAGATGGCATGATTACCTCTAAATGAACGTTCGCACCATACCAAGGGACCTGCTATGTCTAACACACTTCATGCAGCGCTACGATGCCGAACTCGTGGTCCTTCAATAGATTGGCGAGTATGAGAATGCTCTCAATAAAGTTGAGAGATTGATAGTTCCACGTACCGAGTTTTCAATGGCAAGTCCTTTTTGTTCGCTGTAATCATTACCGTTGGCCTCGGTTCATATTATCCTGCTGCTGATTCCATTTCATCGTTACGATCATTTTAAGAAGCAAGAGTTTTTTGGGATATTTCTACGAATAACTAACATTTGCACCAAAAATTCCGTACGGACCTACATATGAAGATATGCTATGCCAAAGGAAGAGAAGTCAATTCCCAGTGCGAGTTTTTGAACCGACCGGAAATCGGGCCCGTCATTCTCAGCATGATTTCGCTGAATATATGTCCTTTCATCATCATAGCACTAAACCCCATAAACACTCCACCCACTGAAATCAAGCAACAACAATCCAACCAGTGTTTCCCACAGAAAATACCGCACTTACCTTAGATTACTTTCGGCCGAAGCCGCGGCCTGTCGCAGCTCGTGGGAAAGCTCTTGTGCGCGTGAAAACGAACGCCGTGGGTTATGTCGCGCGCTGAAACCCCTGCTGCTGCCTGGCACACCACCAGCACCACCGCCACTGGAAGTACCTCCTCCACATGCACCATCGCTGACGCCCGCGCCAGTTCCACCTACCGCACCTTCCTCTTTCAGGATGTCGTTCTCCTGCCGAAGGGATTCGATTTCCGACTAAAATGGGAAGAAAAATACCAATGGAGATGGATGCGACAAATATTATATGCAGAAACATTAGCGTTGCTTCCAGCTACCGAGAGAAGTGCTAAAAAGTATGAATCGAAACGATATGCGGAGGTTTTTTGCAACTGTCAATGGTGCGTGGCGCAAAACTGAGTCAGTACCCGCCATGGGAATGACCAGATCCCAGTCGAGGTAATGCATACATTGCATCAGCGATTCTTCCTGACATTTTTCCACGAACTGCTAGAAGTTTGTTTCAAAACTCTCGACAAATTCCTCCATAACATGGAATCAGGAATCTCGTCACAAAAGTTAAAAAAAAAACTAGAACGGATTTTTTTTTTCAAATCGCTGCAAAAACCAATTTCTAAGAATTTAAATTTTGCTTTTCAAGTGTTGTTCGTTTTTTCCAAGATTTTCAGAATTCTCTATAGCTTCGCCAAAGAAAAGCAGTGTGATTCAATGCTAGGTTATAGTTTTAGATACTTACATTCAATCTCTTGATCTTTTGTCTTAGCTTTATCACTTGCGTTTCGGCAGTGGCTGCTCTCAGCTGTAAGAAAACGAAAAGTGAAAACAATCATCGTCCGGAAGCTGTAGAAAATATTCATCGGTGCAAACGTTGGATACTCACATAGCTCTGGTCTAAATTTCCTTCGAATCCCTCCACCGTCTGCGCCAACGTGGCACTACTCTTGGCCGTTTCCACCGTTTTCTCCAGCTCCTTTATCCGCCGGGCCTGCTCGGTTATAATCCGTCGGTTATCCTCGATTTCGCGCCTCAGCCGTTCGTTTTCCTGTCGTTCCAGCTGCAATCGCTGCTGTTGGTGGCTGGCTTCGGCATCCGGTGAGTTGAAGTGTGGGGTATCCTGCGTTACGTCCGCTAACCGACCGGATGAGTGGATAGGTCCGTCGGATAGGAAATCCGGCAGGCGATGGATTTTATCGGCGGCAGATCCCGAAGGAGGAGGTGAATGGTTCCGATCCATGTCGGAAAAGTAGAACCCAGACCGCGGCCCGGTGGAGTTGTTCTCCGTGAGATCTGGAGGAAGTTCCGGCGGTGGGGTGACCCGTCTTCTCGGAAGATCGAACGAGAAGTCGAGATTTTGTGGCGGTAGGTCCAAAGGAACATTCGGTGAAGTATTACGTAGTGGTGTGCGATTCCGGTTCGTTGCATTGGGATTAGCACCGGAGGTGGGATTTCCGGTTCCTGCCGGAGCTGAACTGTTATAGGTCAAATCGAATGGCATATCGTTGATAATGGGACCGTGACCGCGGCCGCCCACTTCCGCATCCAGATTGTTGACGGTGAAATCCGGTAGCTGGTCGAAGTCCACGGACACCGGTGAGACACACTTTGGAGAACCCAAGGTATACCACTGTTCCATGACCAAATGGTCCTGTACAAAATCCGGCAGAGCAGCCGAAAATTCCGAAGCTCCCAATCTATGGGTCGAGGAAAGATTCTCGCGACTTCTTCCGCCGAAATTGGGCGAATTGTGCAAATTCTGCGACCCGGCCAATCTCGGGGAGTCCACCGAACCGGGACTTTCCATGTCATAATTGGAATACGAACGTTGGACGTATTGTGATCCACTACCGGAAGTTGATCCACCACCACCCAGAGGATAATCCGAATTGAACGAATTGTTGCTCCGACTGTGGTAGATATTCGCCATAAACTTATCATCGGCTAAATCCGACAAACTGGACTGCGAATCGAAGGACGGAAACCGCGGAGATCGCTTCATCTTGGACTCACTGCTCAGCGTGTTCACCGATTGGAACTGGGGGATTTTCGGTTTAGCCCCGGTCGTACTGGTATTGTGCAAGGAACTGGTCGTGGCCGATTTCGATGGCGATGCCGACGCGTTACTGCAGATTCCCGTTCCGGTACCGGGGCCCATATTGTTGTTTATCAGATTGTTGCTATTGTTCAAGGAGTTAAAACTAGAGCTGCCGATGTGATTATTACCGTTGATATTTGAAGTGCTGCGACTGTGGTTGATGTTGGATCCATTGGACGTAATTCCGCTGGACGAAGCCGCACTCGAGCCCAGTGATGAATCACGCTTCAGAAAGTGTTTGAACGAGAATGGGTTTTCCTCCCGGCGCGGTAACTCGGGAATAGCTGAAATATAAAAGAAATGCGGGTACTTTTAATACGGGACGCCCATGGTTTGGTATTTCTGTCAAACATTGTTATAAAACATCGCAATTTAGGTATATTTAGTTTCTGGAAGTACATTGAAAATTAATAGTATTCATAGCGTTAAGTTGATCAAAAAGTGACGAAAAGTGCTATATGTGAGTTGGGACAGATACTTCATATTAAAAGATTATTTTAGCATATTTTTTCATTATACTACAGGTACCTGGAGGAATAAAGAGGGGCGAATAAACGCGAAATATACAATAGAGCGAGCGAAAACACGAGGAGCCGAAGCCGTTTTTTTTATTTATGTGTATTTTAACACAGCGATGATAGCAATGATGGTTCTCCGTAGTTGCATGTCCGAAAGATCGTGAAACTATTGAGAACTTGAGCTACAGGTCCTAAGCCCTGGTAAAGGAGGAAGGTTGCGATGGCTGTTATTCATGGCAAACGTGTAAAAAATGGATAAACCCCAATGCCAAGGTGTCATGCGTCCCGTGCCGAGGGCTGAATGGTTGAGGGGGTTCTAAACATGCTCAACCGCGAACGGAGCCTGGAGTGCACCAGGGCGAACACCCCAGTAAGCAGCCCTTACTGCACTATGGCGAGGCACTGGTGCAGCGGACATTTATTTCCCTAGCTACTCGTGGGACCAAAAATGAGTACAAATTCTACAAACAACCTTCAAGGTGACGACTGCCTCTCTCAGTCGTGTGAGAGCGAAGTGGAGAATACTCTGAGTCAGCTTGGCCTTACCAAAGACCAGCTACTCAGTAGTTCGCAGGAGAAGATGAAAATATCCTGCCCCTCAACGCTTACCTCCCGCAGCAGCACATGTTTCGAAAAAGCTGATCCAGATCTACAACCCCCCTCATCGACCGACTCCAACCTGCTGGACATGGAAGATAACGAAGATGATGGTATACGGATCGTCATCAACCCCCAAGAATCTTTAGCAAGTAGTAAAGGATCCGAAGATAACAAGGGTTCTACGGAAGACAAGGGGGCTCCGAGTAAGAAATTCCCCACACTCACACGCTCACAGAGGAAGCAGCTTAGAACTCTCCGGGAGAAGGGAAAAGACCGGAATGAGGCCTTGTCCATAATCCTGAATAAGGAGAGCGAGCCCACTTCCTCAAAACGCTCGAGAAACGACCTAGACAAATCCGCCACAGAGGACCCCGAACAAAAAGGGTGAAGCACCATCTGGATTCGAGAGAGCACGCCCAACAGTCCACAAAAAGCGCGCCTCAGAAAAACGTGTCCGGACAACAAAACCCACCCATGAGGAAAACAGCTGCTATCAGCTACAGTGATATGGCCAAAAGCGTGAAGGTCGGAATATTATCCAAAGACTTTCCCACCGTCCAACTCACTACAGCCCAGCTAGACCTTCTACAAGAAGCACTCCTGCTCAGAGTAGTTCAACAGCGAAACGAGCCAATAAAACCCAAATTCAACAACCTCATCTACAAGTCCGGTTACATGGTTCTAATCTGTAAGGATCAGAGACTGCTTAGTGGTTAAAGAGAATATCCCCATCCATGAAACCCTAGGAAGGTGCAGAGCTGATGGCAATGGACGAAGTGGCGATTCCACGTCCAGAGATGATCCGAGCATTCTTCCCACAAAGCTCCAGCTATGACGACGACCGAATAAAGGCTCTCATAGAAAGCCAAAATGATATCACAACAACTAATTAGCGTATTATGAAACGATCCATTCTGAAAGACATTCATGTCGAATGGATCTTCACAGTAGAGGGTGCGTCGATGGAAAAGTTGAAGAAGTCCAAATACACCCTCAACTACCGATTTGGTCAAATCCAACTAAGGAAGATTACAGATCAACCGACTGCCGATACCGCCAATCCGACTGGAAGGTCGACCCAAGAGCAATCTGAGGAGGCCTCCTGTTCGGGCAAGGTTCGGCTAACTGGAAGGCCGACCCAAGAGTCAGCTTGGAAGGAAGCCTCCGGTTCGGGCGAAGTTAGTAAATCTCACCCCAAAAGCACCATAAAGGCTAGTCAGTCCGCCTCTAAAGGAAAAGCTCGAAGCTTACATGCGACTCCCTGCTCTAGTGGTACCAAACCAAAGGTATCTAAACAGGGCAAAGGGATTGCAAAAAGCGACAGTTTGACCACAGAGGCGAAACTGGCGGACCAGGTCGCTACAGGGAAGAGAAACAACCCAAACACCAAACGACACCCTGATGATCCGCAACATCCAAAGCCGGATAGTCGTCGTCCGGAAAAAAAGCGGGAACCCCGGAAATGGCGACTAAAGTTCTGCAAGTGAACCTGCACCATGCTGAGAGCGCCACGGGTGTGCTCTGTCGGAGGTTCACCAAAGAGAATCTAACCGTGGCCCTCATTCAAGACCCATGGGTCAATAAATCCAGAATACAAGGTCGGTGTTGGTAAAAACTCAAATTCTCAAATCTCATGGTTGATTTGTTTCACGCGCGATTCTTGACTCGCCAAACTCACCGCCGAAAAAATCATGCATGAATTGACTCGCGATTTCACTCATTGTTTCATTTCTGGGTGTTTTTATTATTTACATCAAAATTTTTAGGATTATATGATAGAACAAAAGCAAATCTAGCGTACAATAAATTTTAATGCCGTTCAAATTGATTTGTGTTCGTTTTACAAGCGAACGTGATTTCGGCGCTTGACTCGTGAGAGCGAAATTTTGCATGAAAATCTCGCGCGTTTGAAAATGATTCAGAATCGCGCGCGAGTTTGCTCACGCAGGAGTGGTTCATGAGTCTGCTTTGAGTGTGATTTTACCAACACTGTAACAAGGTATTCCACAACACTCGTGTAAGTTGGTATATATGATGACAGCCAGCTTTCTCCTAGAGCGGCTATTTTATTACATAACAACTGTAAATACTTTTCAATTTCAGAATTCAGAAAAAGGGACATCGTAGCTGTCAGGATGGAGGTACCTTCCGCTAGAGGGAGTAGAGAGATCTTGATGGTCTCGGCATACTTCCCAGGTGACGTGGACGAAATCCCTCCTCCAGAAATAGCTGCGCTCGTAGCCTACAGCCACCGACACAACATCCCCTTCGTCATAGGGTGTGACGCAAATGCACATCACACCGTATGGGGAAGTACAAATATAAACACCAGAGGTGAGTACCTGTTACAGTTTCTCTCTTCCAAGAACATTGACATTTGTATTGTTGGTGACAAGCTTACGTTTGAAAACTCCATTCGTCAGGAAGTTTTGGACTCTATGTAGTCGGTCTATCTCTGATAAAATAAAAAACTGGCATGTTCCTCGAATGGGAAGGGGGTCTAACGATAGAAAAAACGTTTAAAGATCCTAAGAAAACTGATTGGGAATCCTACTCAGCTATCCTACAATCCGAAGAGTACATCATAGAAAGTCACATCAAGTTCATTACACAATTGGAAGATGCGTCCAAATCCATTAAAAACAAAATCCTTAATGCCTACCAAGAGAGCTGTCCAACTAAATCAATTAGTTCGAGTAGAGACGTTCCATGATGGAATAAAACTCTTGAGAAGCTTAGGAAAACTGCGCGTAGGAAATTCAATCGTGCCAAGCGAACCGGCGATTGGAGCCTATACAGAAAGGCCCTGACGGACTACAACAAAGAAATAAGGTCAGCCAAACGGAAATCGTGGATTCTAATGTGTGAAAGCATAAAGAATACACCCGTAGTGGCCAGACTCCAAAAAACTCTTTCAAAAAACCACTCCAATGGTGTGGGTAGCCTCCGAAAGACGGATGGTTCGCTCACTGTAAAGCCTAGCGATACACTGAGCGAATTGTTAAAAATCCACTTCCCTGATTCAATCCCTGAGTCGAGCATCGGCGACCAAGGCACTGGAATTGCTGTCTCAGATCCACAAGAGATCCAATCATGGGTTTCTGGATCTAAAAAAGATGCAATAAAGGTTGCAAAAAAAGCTTTCACTCGGGCCAGGGTTGAGAGAACTGTGAGATCTTTCGAACCATTTAAGTCTCCTGGCATGGATGGAATATTCCCAGCGTTGATCCAAAAAGAGGAGAAAACACTGATTCCATCCTTGGTTGAGATTTTTAGGGCAAGTCTGATTTTGGAGCATATACCCAACGATTGGCGTCAAATCTAGGCTGTCTTCATTCCAAAGCCAGGAAAGAGAAATAAAACCAACCCCAAAGCATTCAGGCCGATAAGTTTATCCCCTGTAATGATCAAAATTATGGAAAAGGTACTATGCGAGTACATAAATCACAAATTTATGAAAGCAATGCCTTTGTCGAAAACCAATTCGCTTATCAAAGTGGAAAATCTACGATCTCGGCACTACATACGGTAGTTCAAAAGATCGAAAAAACACTTAATGCAAAAGAAATTGCTCTTGTAGCATTTCTTGATATTGAGGGCGCATTCGATAACGCTTCTTATTCGTCTATAGGGTCAGCAATGTTGAGGAGAAAATTCGACCCATGCATTGTTACCTGGGTACATGCTGTGCTAGCTAATCGAAAAATCTCCTCTGAGCTTAGCGGTTCATACATTACTGTTAAAGCAACAAGGGGGTGTCCGCAAGGCGGAGTACTTTCTCCTATGATGTAGTCACTGGTGGTGGATGAGCTTCTAGACAGCTTAGAGAGAAGAGGCTTCGAAGTGGTTGGATATGCTGATGACGTTGTCATTATTGTACGAGGCAAATTCGAAAGTGTTATCGTGGAAAGAATGTAATCTGCCCTAAATCACACTTTTTTCTGGTGTCAAAAGGAACAACTAGGCATACCTAAATCCTACAAAAAACTTCCATTATCCCTTTCACCAAACGGAGGAAGGTCCAACTGAAACCCCTTTTCTTGAATCATACACAACTAGTTTATTCAGGCGAAGTAAAATATGTTCGTAGTACACCCACTTTGGCCCTAGACGCATTGCTTCACCTGCCCCGGTTAGATCAATTCATAAAGCAGGAAGCGGAAAAAAGTGCTCTAAGGTTAAAGAGAACAAAAACACTGCTGTCGGGAGACCTTACGGGTCACCTCAGCATATTAAATGAATTTGCCATAAATCCCGCAATAGGAATTTGTAGTGACTGGATGGAAACGGTAGTCAATTATAGGGTGTCCCAGAAAGTATGGGCACAACTTTGTATAGGGAAAATACAATAATTTTCTTAACAAACAACAATTTTTATATTTTTGTATTTTTATTCAGAGTATTTTAATTGATTCCTGTAAAGAGTTTATACATTAAAAAGGTTTTTTTGTATGCAGAATATTTAAAATAAAAAAACATCTTTTAAAACTTCTGCACAAGCTACTAATTTACGGTTTTGCCAAATATCCAAATTCGAAACATTTTTTTCGATTTTTTTTTCACGTTATACATTCGAAAACATGTTTCCTCAGATGGTTTATTGAAATTTTTTATAAAAATATGTTTTGCCTGTGCGTACGGGTATTTCAGAATTTTGAGAAAACTGAAAAATTCGCCTTTTCTATTTCTGGATCAGATATGCTCACAGACATTCGAGTTTTGAAACATGTTTTGACGGGAATAAAAATAATTCAGTCTACACTTTATAAAGCTAAAGCATTTATTTTACTTATAGTGAAATAAAAATGTTATTTTCTGCACGTTGTTATATATATTCAGAAGCTTGTTTTCAACTATAAGAAAAACGGGGTTTCAAAAATATCGATTTTGGTGTTTCAATTCATTTTTCAGATCCAAAAGTATGAATTTTCAATTCAAACAAAGGGTTGTATAATAGATACGCATGTAGAAATACACGGATATATTTTTTGAAATTTTTATCGTGCTTAATTTCATACGTAGAAAACAATTTGTTAAGCGATGTTTTTGAAAAATATAGCAATTTGTGCAGAAGCTTTAAAATGTCTTTTAGGAAACGTTCTACCGCATTCAAACGAAGTGTGAAATGCAAATTTTAATAATTGGCATTTGATGTTGATATATTAAGGCAGGATATGTGTGAAAATAAAGTTTCTTTATGCATCCATTCCCAAATGGCAGAGCTGCAAAGTTGTGCCCATACTTTCTGGGACACCCTATAAGACTTACCTTACGTTGTGTTCATTCCTTCCCGCCAGGAGTGGGAAGGAGGTGGACCCAGCTTTCCAACAGACTCTATAAATTTCTTCACAGATGGTTCGAAAATGAATAATCTGACAGGCTCCGGAATCTATGGCCCTAGAACAAAAATCTCTGTCCACTTAGGACAGTGGCCCACAGTATTTCAGGCGGATATATATATGCAATATTAGAATGCGTGTTATTGTGCCTGAGGAGAAAGTATAGGTTTGCAAAAATATGTATTTTCTCTGACAGCCAAGCGGCACTTAAGTCGCTTAATAACTACACTTGTAACTCAAAGCTAGTGTGGGAATGCATTCTGGCTTTGAAAAACTTATTCATACGCAATCGAGTCTACCTATATCGGATCCCAGGACATACGGGTCTAGAGGGAAACGAGAATGCTGATGAGCTGAGCTGCTGAGGATCTAATGAAATGTTAATTGGCCCTGAGCCCTTCTGCGGGATCTCAGACTGCTCTGTAAAAATGGAACTGGACAAATATATGGTCAGTCAAATCACATCAAACTGGAGTGCACTTCCCCATACGAGCCAATCCAAAAGGCTCGTAACGATAAACCCCAAGAAACCCCAACAACTATTAGGTATCAACAAAAGGGATCTCAACATCTACACCGGTCTAATAACTGGACACTGCCCCTGCAAATACCATCTACAAAAGATCGGAGCAATCCAAACCTCAAATTGCCGCTTCTGTGACGAGAAGAGGGAAACATCAGAACACATCCTCTGCTATTGCAGTGCACTCACTCAACGTAGGTTCAAAGTTCTCAGCAAGCCCTTTTAAGGGCCTGCTGACATATGGATCTTATCTCCCAAGGACGTGGTTGGCTTCATAAAGCTAGTCTCGCCAGAATGGAGGAGTCACATACTGTAACTCAGGATCTCTATTCATCAATAATAGATGGTCTTGAGTTCAGTCGATACCAAGGTATCTCAGTGACAAATATGTTACTGAGATAACTTGCGTACCTCACAGCAAAAGGGTATATCACAATAGTTCTAAAATCTGGACGCAGTGATCTTCACTCAATGTATTATTTTTCACGTGAATATGCCTAAATAAGACAAGCTGCGTCGATATTTTCCGAATTTAATTGATTTTGAGAGGCACAGCCCCATCAACTACGTCACAAGTTGGCGCGTATGGTTGGAGTCATTCTTGATTAGAAGCTTTCCTGGACACCTTAAATTGAGTTCAGAATCAAGAAAGCTTGTATGGCCTTCGGGCAATGCCGGCGAACTTTTGGTAAAACTTGGGGTCAACAAGGATTTATACAACTGTTGTTCGACCAAAACTGACCTATGAATGTCATGTGTGGTGGCAAAAGGGGAAAAGTGAGAACAATCCAATCACTTGGTAGACAGTGCATCGTTTTTCAGGCCAAAATATTTGCTCTTATTTGCGGAGTGCAATCAGCACGTAATGGGCAACGTAATATACTTCTGTTCAGATAGCCAGGCTGCAATTGAAGTTCTTGCTTCGGCCAACTCTAGGTCGACAAAGTTATCGCTTGTCGAACTCAAATCGAGGAGCTTAATTCAGCAAACGCTGTTCACCTTGTATGGGTAGGTACCTGGCCATTCTTCCATCGCTGGAAATGAATTGGCTGATGAGTTAGCTCGCACTGGAGCATCACATGACTTCATTGGACCTGAGCCAGCTATTCCGGTATCGAAGAGTTGGGTAAAGCATCAGATTCACACCTGGGCTGCCACTCAGCACAAACAATACTGGACCAGTTTGGGAGTTATGTGGTCAAACAAAATTGTATTATACTGAGCCATATTCAAGGGTGGCGAAGTATCTTACAAATCTGTCAAAGCAGAATTACAGTATGCTCGTCAAAGCATTGACTGATTACTGCCGACTCAGCTATCACGAGGGGAATATTTAGCAAGCTGATTCATTCGCATGTGACAGCTGTGAATCCGGTTATGGAACTTCGTATCATTTGATATGTAACTGTTCAGTTTTTGCACAACTGCGTTTCCGTGTACTCGGTAAACATTTATTAAGTGAAACTGACTGCAGAAACTTGAATATTCAGGACGTACTGTTGTTTTTAACTCGCTGTGGTAAAGAGCTGTAGGCTCTCTTTACGATTTATGCGTTATCTATCACAGTATTCTTTTCAGGGCGCTGTTTTGTCGGGCCGCCACCAAACCGGACTTCGCACAATCAAGTCGCGACGCGACCCAACTCGCGACGTTTTTCAATCATGTCAAAGGCAACCCCCTGAAGAAAGCGTTAGTTCTTGAAGCCGCCGCCTTTGGTGGGGCGCCACGGGTTTGTTTACGAAATTTCAGTCTGCTGGCCAATCTGCTACGTGCGGATGCGAACTTTGTCGTACGAAGATAAATTCGTGATCGAGAAACGATTATTTACACATATTGTGCAATGCGTTTAGTGAACTTTGTTAAATTAACAAAACGCACAAGTATGAAACTACATTTAGCCCATGTTAAACAACGCTGAAGTCAATTAAATGTGAATGTCGCGCCTGCTCAAACAGAAAAATCACTATGTTTTCAGCTTTATGCAACCGCCAATTCAAATTAGCATCACGTCCAGCACCAAATTTTTGGCTTCAATCCAGTTGTATTGTGGATTTAGCACTAAATTGGTTTCGGAAGTAACTTTATTGACTTCCGCTGCCTTTCCTAAGCGTTAAACATAACGTCGAAAGTAGTGCGCTGTATAAAGCATCAGCTTTACTATACAGCGCACTACTTCCGAAGTTATGTTTAACGAATAGAAAAGGCAGCAGAAGTCATTGAAGTTACTTCCGACACCAATTTGGTGCTAAATCCACAATATGTGGATGACAGCCGTTTCATGGGGTTGGTCAAAGGTAGGGTAAATCGGGGTAATTTGGCCACCTTAAGCAAAAGTCGATTGAAGATGCAGAAAACAACGTTGAACTTCTCGTACATCGTATGGTCAGAATGTTTCTGATAATACTATACTAGTTGCATAAAAATATCGTAGTCTAATCGTGTTTAAATGCCAAAAAAATGATTTTTGAAAAAAGTGTTGTTTTTGAGTCGATTTTGAACCATCGGGGTAATATGAGCACCCTATTTCCAATGAAGAATTTATATCGCTTAATGCAATACAAACTTAATTTGCTTCGCTTGATGTTGAATCATATAGTATCAACTTGAAGTGTACAGAAAACAAACTAATTTGGAAGTTATCTAAGGTATTTAAACAAGAGAAGTATTATGAGGTGTTTTTTTTTTGTTCAGACCTCGTCGGGGTAATTTGGCCAACAATTTTAAATTTTATTTTTCTAATTTACTATGAGACTAAATTACTTCGTTCTAATGTTTCAATCGCTTCAATATCAGGCCAGTATTGGAGCTCCTAGATGGATTTTCGAAATTACTAGATTTTAGATGATTTTCCAGTGGTGCTCGAATTGCCCCATTGGCCAAATTACCCTAACTACCCCTAGTGCGCATCCTTCCCGTTGTTGTCAGCAACACAGCGCACTAGATGCGAAACAGTTGCGACACTTGTGGACCAAGAAAATGGCAACTTTTGATTGAATGTCGATCTTGATTCCAACCGGATAGACAATACGCTATGCGTTTTTGACGATTCTATTCCCTTACCTTCCTTTTCCCTATCCCATCCCATCCATTCCTTATTCTCTCCCTCGGATAAATGGTGAATTATCTCGAGATCATGGCGATGGCACAAATTTCCTAAATGGAGGAGAACGTGCCTCTGGAGCCGACCTACTGATACCTACTCTTCCAGTTTTACAGTAGCTAGGCAAGCAGTGGAGAATGTTCAAAGCTTCTCACATCTTGGTACAGTACTTTTTCGATTATATCACGAATGAAAAAAAAATTCGCGTGATATCTTGGAGCGTGATATAATTGAAACAGCTTTTTTCTCAAAGCGTGTTTCAATCAAAATACACTTGCACACAAAAAAATCAAACAAAAACGAACAAAATATCAAACCCGGTAATGGAAATCAAATATTCTTGTATGTAATTATTTTTTAATGTCTCTGTAAGTTTGATCAAATAATGGAGGTACATATTATTTGCACTTCTACAACATAGTTTTTGAACTTCATGGAACGATGTTTCCATATGTTGTCGATTTCCAATCTTTACACACAAAATAAAGATAATTGCTTAAATTTTTCGTCGAGTACTTAACATTTTCAAAAGAGTTTCCAGAAGGTTGGGAATTTCTGGTTGAAAAATCAAAATTTGACATTTTTGCGATGTTGTCTCGTTACGCTTTGTTGTACAATTGTCGCGAAGTTTAAAGGTTCTGTCTTTAATTTCTGATCGTTCGATATGCTGGTTGGCAGTAACTGAACAACATATCAAGTTTTAAAAGCCGATAAATTTACAAAATGTTAGTTTTCCCTTCGGAAGCGAAGTGAAACCGTGGGTTACGACATGAACGAGCCCCGGTTTGAAAAGCTCGTTAATAATAATTGAAACACAAAAAAGGAAACCAAAGTAAGATTCTAACGAAAACCCCCTTTTCCCAATGGAACTAGGGCTGCCTCTCTTCAACTTAGTGCTCTTTGAGTACTACCACAGTTATTAATGGAAGGGCTTTCTTTGCCTGCCATTGTACCTACCTTGCCTGCCATTGTATGAATTTGTATATTGTGGGGCAAGTACAATTATACACTATGCATAGGAAAGTCTAGAAAAGTTCCCGACCGGAATGGGAATCGAACCCGCCGTCTCTGAATTGGCGATCCAAAACCTTATTCACCAAGGCTAACTGGAGACCCCTGATGGAAAATATAACGCGTGAAATTGACGCATACAGACCAGACTCGATGCAGAACAAAGCATGGGAATGTGACTCTAGATAATCGAATCCTGTGTCCGACCTGTCACCAATGGCACCATAATCGTATACTAATGTGCAAAATATCTTACTTATGACGATTCATGTATCTTATATAGTTTGGAATATGTGCTTAGCGATATTTGTATCGATTATCATAGCGTGATATAATCGAAAAAAATTGCGTGCTAAAATCGAGTGTGATATAATGAAGCGTGATTAAATAGAACCGTGACAAAATCGAAAAACCACTGTAGTCAAATGACGACTGATGGTAGCACCAAGATCGACATAGGTGCACGGATCAAAAAGGCGATAACGAAGGTGCATTGGCCACTCTCTTAGCAGGAGCGGGAACGAAATATGCAAGCAAGCGTTAGATTGGAACCCAACAAGACATCGCAGCAGAAGCAGGCCCAGAGGGTCATGGCGGCACAACCTCAACAAAGAAGGCTTTGAGGGCTGTTCAAGCTCGTTTGGAAGCCGAAATAGCTGTGTAGTGTCGGTAGCGGTTGTCGCAATTGGCTAAGAATAACACTACGGACCGTCTGATCCAGTGGTAAGAGTCCACTAAACAGGTGACCCCTAATTCATGGTGTTCTGCGGTTTTATGCTTACCGTGCCAAGGAATGAATGGTTAGGGGGAGGGGGGGGGGTCTAATAAAAATCTAACCACAAACGGAGCCTGTGGAGAATTAGGGCGTTATCCACAGTAATCTTGCGTTTCTCCGAGATAATAAGTTGCCCTTCTTAAGTCTCAAATTTAAGGCTAAATAAGGGGGGGGGGGGGAGATCATTCAAATGTTGTAAATTAGCTTACATATATGAGTTCGCTTAATACGTTTTCGCCATTGGCGTTTTTCAATTGACACTGATTTGGTTTGTCGTTGATGTTTTCTTTTTGTGCTGTAATTGAGAAGAATGTAATCCTGTCTAGTTTTGGGTAGTGGCTACGGCTAGGAAACCTCAGATCAATTTTTAGCATGTGTAGCCCACTTCAAAAAGGTCATTTTCATAGGGTAAATAAATGAAGTGACGTGCCTCGACCATGCTATATTTTAGAATAACGTTAACATTATGTTTCAACCTTTCCTTATGGATGCCTTTAAGCAAGCTCTTGTTTTCAGCATCTTTTCGCTAATATTTGGCAGTATTGTTACGATTATATCATCTGAAGCAGCTCAAACATTAATTTAAGATGCTTCAGTTTGATGGAATACTTAGGAAGTACAGTTCATGGATGACTTAACATAGAATTCCACCTAACCCAACACTGCATGAACTCTTGTAGTTTTCTATTGGGTATTTTTATGGCGTGAAATTACTCCATATTTTTATCCCAAAATGGTGCGTGCGTTGTATAAAGAAGGAATGAGTCCTAGATGCATTTGGCTACTTCGTTTTTTTTTTCTGAAATGCTTGAAAAGCATTGTTGATTATCACATCTGTGATGTTCGTCTGGCTAACATGCCTATTCATGTGAACTTACATGCCTATCAATTGGGGATGTCCACAGTGAATCTTTTACACAAAGTTGTATACGTATTCAAGAAAGTATTCGCTCAAACATAGTTTTTGCTTGGGTGACTTCTTGAATATTTTGGATGCTTTCGATGACGTGTTTTTCAATGTCACATTGAAAGTCACATGACGTCACAAGCTACATACCTCCAATGAGCTATAGGCTCTCTTTCCTCTTATGCGTTTTACAGTGTCCTTTTCAGGGCACTGATTAAATCCGTTGTGGTATGGACTATGAGCTTTCGTTGCGCTTATGCGTTCATTCCCTCGTCTAAGGCATCGCATCCTTTTTCATCAACTTTCCCTTTCCTAATTCCCTTCCCTTGTCCCATTCTCCATCAGGTAAATGATGAGATAGGCTTATATGTATGACGATGGCACAAATGTCTCAAATGGAGGATAACGTGCCTCTGGAACCGGCATTCTGATACCTGAAACAGGTAAAGGGGATGGCCAGCAATCGTCCAGGATTCAGATCTTATTTTTCGGCCTTCTACATCACCATTGGTACTCAGGACTGTAACAACACAACACACAAGTACCGTACAGGTTTGCCGGGCGTCTTATTTTAATATTAAGCATCTGAAATGAGTTACTGACAAATAAGACAAACGATTGCCAGGTGATTTAGCTGCCACCAGTCGGTAAACCAAGTCCGACATCAATTTCAGAACGCCTGGGTAACGCATGAATGACAAACAAGCATGAAATTTGCACCTCAAAGTTTGTTAAAATTAAATTGAACTATCGATTTCAATTTTTTATATGAACAACCAAAATAATAGTGAACTCAACAAGGTACACTGATGAAAAAAATAACAAATAGACAATTATAGTTAAACTGATAAAAGTTTCAAATTAGTTCAGGTACCAAATGATAGTAGTCATACCTCCAGTTTCCGTGTCCGCTGGTCCAACGTTGGAACTGCTAGTGGCTGATCTTTGAGACCCTAACCCCGACGTGTGCTGCTGCTGCTGGTGCAAGTCACCACTATTGGCCGTATCCGAGTGTGATCCCAGCACCCCATTGGTTCTTCCTCTGCCGTAGCTCAGTTGCTGCTGCTGTGATTGTTGATCCGTTGTCGTGGTTCTGCTGTTTCCTTTCAGTGCATCGGCCGAGGATGACCCCGCACCTGCCGCACTGCTTCCACTGGAGGAAAGTTCGTCCGCTATGTTGATATTGTTGTTATCTTTTGCCATGCCTCGGCAGCAACCGATTTGCACTTGCTTTCTGCCTGCTCTATCGCACCAGCGGCTCTATCGATTCTACAACTTTCTTTCGATTCCTGATCTGGCAAGAGACGTCGCACTTTCGCTGCTTTTACAAAACTTTGCCAGAAGATCAACACGGGAAAACTTTTATCGACGACGACTGTCGAGAGGGGAGACAAACACGTAATTTGCAAACAGCTTCGGAAGCACTTGGATTCCCAAGCACAAACGCGATATTTCGTTGCAATTCTCCAAACAAACAATGGACACTGGTTGTACACTTCACAAACCGAAAAAATATTCACCGATACACGTAATTTTTGCACAAAAATTCTAACGCTGCCGTTTTCTTTTTGTGTTGAACTTGGACTTTTCTCTCAAACTTTTTTTTTGTATTTTGACAGAAAGCAAGCGAGACATCATTGAACCGATTTTTTGCAGGGTGGCACTCCAGGAGAGATAATCATCATGATCATCTTTGAAACTTGATGAAATCAGGCCAAACATGTCTAAAGGTCCTATCTGCAGAAGAGAGGCTCTCTTTGGTTTCCCTCTCTTTCGTTAATATGTCAGCTATTTATTTGTATTATGATTGTCTCCTTCCATTGAACCATGGTAAAAACCATCGTCTTTTGATTTGTACTGCAAAAATAGTTGAAAAGTGTACCATTACATTGCAATAATTGAAAGAGAAAGTGAACAAAGAGAGCCTCTCAAATGCAGATAGGACCTATTGAAATGTTTGGCCTGAAATATTTCTCGTCAGCTATTTCTGGCGTTCGATTAAATAGGTCGTAACTTTGCTGATTCCTACTCATATCGAACGCCAGATTCGGTAAATGTATGTTGAATTAGTTTCCGAACCTGGGTTGGAACTGGATTGGTGGAAAATGTCTGTGCAAACAAACAAACGACAAAAAAATTCAGTGGAAGCGGACCTGAATCTGGTTAGGGTTTTTTTTTTTTTTTTCTTTTTCTCTCTTTATGGCACAGACCTTTTTGGTCCATATTTGCCAAGTGTCAAAGATATTTATGAGTAACAAAAAATTAAAATGACGGTTACGCGAGTTCAAAACTTTTGATTAATTTCCTTAGTGGTGGTTAGAATTCATCCCTGCACCAGTGATGATTATAATAAAAAAATATTTACATTTTTACATCTAAAACTAAAAAACTCAAACATTGATTTTTGCTTCGATGAGGAAATGAGCTATTTGAAGGTATTCGTTTTGTTTTTTATTTTTGAGAAGTAGTTGAAGATCATTTTTTTGGTAAAGAACAGGAAACTTATTCCTGATCCCCGAGAGTCTAATGCATTCAAACAGGATGTGATGAAGGTTTTCTTGAGTATTGCAAGTTGTACACATATCTGATCGGATCAAATTCCATTTAGCAAGTCTGTCTTTTGTAGCAGTATGGTATGTCCTTATTCTATTAATTATAAGTGTCTCTGTCGTGGAAAGATGCATGTTGTGAAACCAAGGTTTGAGTTCTATTTCTTCCATAATTTTAAAATGTAGTATTCCTTTTTCGGTTGAAAGTTCTGTATATTCCTGATTCCATTCATTAATAAGTTCCAATTTAAAATTTAGTAAACAGTCCCCTAAAGTTAGTGCATAGTTTTCCTGATTATGTTTTGTAATACCCAGTTTTGCAGCTGTGTCTGCTCTGTCATTACCATTTAAATTGATGTGTCCTGGAATCCATTGTATGGCTATTTCTTCAAAGTTGTTATAGTAAATTAATGTAAATAATTTTTGAATAAGATAATTGTCTGTACTATTGTTTAGTAATTTAATGCAACTGCTTTGGGAGTCCGTTAGAATAACTATTTTTGTTCTGTTGATTGTTATTGCATATTCTATTGCTTCAATGATGGCTACTATTTCTGCGTTCATAATTGAAAATGTCGAATTAAGTTTGTAACTATAGGATGTCTTCTGTTCTACGTCATAGAAACCATATCCCACCCCTTGTTTAGTTTTTGAGCCGTCTGTAAAAAGTTGGTAATGTGTGGAGTAGTCTTCGCGAATAAGATTTTGAACTAACATTTTTTGTATTGCAAGTGGCGTTTTGTTTTTGTTTAAATTCGGGATTATGGGTATGATAACTAGTTTATTTAATTGATTCAGTTCTATTGATTCAACATTTAGAGTTCTGCACTGTAATAAATGGAAATTATTGATAGAAGCTATTTTCTCAAGATAGGATGCAAATTTGGGCAAGTAATCTGAATTGATTAATTCGGAGAGTTTGGTTGATACTGGACTAATATTATAGTATATGGTTTTAAGAATTTCTTTAAATGTTAGATATTGGGCTCTATATTTTAATGGCAATTCACCTGATTCAGCATAAATAACATGGATCGGAGTGGATTGTAAATATCTTAGGCTTGTTCTGATTGATAAATTTTGCACTTTTTCTATTCTATTGAAATCAGTTTTACATGCTGATGAATATATTGAAATACCGTAATCAAAAAGAGATCTTATTATTGAATTGTTTATTTTTTGAAGTGTATTTGGATGACAACCACCTTTTTTTCGACTGAGCATTTTTAGTATATTGATTTTCTTTTTAGCTTTGTTTACTGTTTCTGTTATGTGAGTTTTAAAGTTAAGTTTTTGATCAATCCAAATCCCTAAGTATTTATGAACTGTTTTAATTTCTATGGGGTTATTATTAATATGAATATTTAAATTGTCTGGAGCATTATTCGCAAAACAGATTGTGGCAGATTTGTTGGGATTCACTTGCATTCCTAAAGATTCAAATTCAGTGTATATTAAGTTTAATGAAGTGTTCATTTTGTTACTAGCTGTTGCAAAATTTTCGCTCTCCGTGACTAAAGCAAAGTCGTCAGCAAATTGAATGAGAAAACCTTCAATTTCAGTTTCATGGATTTTAGAAGTATATATGTTAAACAGTATTGGGGACAAAGGGCAGCCTTGAGGAAGTCCTTTATTTGTTTGTCTTTGAATTGTACTACCATCATTGAGGGTTAATATAATGTTTCTTTGTTTTAGATACAGAAAAAGCCAGTTAACTAATTCAGGAGGATAATTATATGCAGTAAGAATGTTTAAAAGTTTTGTTATATTTACATTATCAAAAGCTTTACTTAAGTCTAAAAAGGTAACCAAAACTATTTTTTTATTATTTTTTGAATTATTAATAGTAGTTATTAAAGTATTTACACAATTTACAGATGAGGTTTTTTCTCTAAAACCAAAAGAGTAATTCGGAAGAATATTGTTTAGTTTTGTATGTTTAACTAATTCTTTTTTTACTTTATTATTTATGATTTTTAGAAAAGTTGATATTAAGCAGATTGGTCTGTATGAATCCGGAAGATTTTCTGGCTTACCAGGTTTAAGAATAGGAACACATTTGATAGTTAACCATTCTGGAGGAATTATTTCCGAGCCTAAAACATTATTGCAAATTAGACTTATTTGCTGAATTAGTTCAATATTTAGTTGTTTAAGAATTAAATATGAAACATTATCGGGTCCTGGAGCAGAAGTATTTTTCTTTGAACGAATAAAATTTAAAAAATCATTGAAATTTATAGTTAATTTATTTACAGTAGATCGCATGTTATAATTAATTTGATTAGTTATGTTTGGAAAATTAGTATCCATAAATTGAGATGACAAATTAGAATCATTTAATAATATTAAATTATTTTTCTTTGAAAAACCGCCACTTATTAACTTAACAGTTGTCCACAGTTGTTTTGAGTTCAAATCTGGAGTTAAAAGATCTGTTAGTTGATTAAAACTTTTTCTTTTCTCTTTTCTGATTTTGGATTTTAAAATAGTTCTGGCTTTTTTGAATGCTAGAAAATGTTCTAAAGTCAAGTTATTGCAATATTCTGCGAGTTTTTTGTTTTTATCTTCCAATAGTTTTTGAATTTCTGGAGTCCACCATTTTTTTGGGTGAAACTTCTTATTTGGTTTATATTTAGCTTTTGTAATATTATGTTCGAAAACGGTTATTAAGTCTTTAGGTGTGTTTATATCATTTGGATTTATTGCGTTCAGGTTTTCTATTACTTTCTTATTATTTACCAATACTGTTTGATAATTATATTGTTTTGCTGCATTTATTATTTGGAAAATTATTATCTTATGGTCGCCGCAAATTTCTTCGTCCAAAACTTCCCAATTAGTGTTCGGAGCAACATCAGAAGAAACAAAAGTAATATCAATAGCTGAAGGAGTTGTATTAGGAGGACGTATCATCGTAGGTGAACCGTCATTGATAGCTATAAGATTTCGGTTCTCAATTAGATCAGCTAAAAGTTCTCCTCTCGAACAAATTTTATTAGCATTATTCCATATCGGATGATGCGCATTAAAATCACCAGCCAAAACTGTACTAATATTCTGTGTGTCAATAAAGTTAAGAAGTAATTCTATAGGGTGTTTGATTTGATTATTGTTAATTGGATTTGGAGGGATATATATGGATATCAGTAAATATGGAATTGAAGTATTTAGAGTTTTTATTGCTATTGCTTCTATTGGTTGAATATCTGGAAGTTTCAAAATTTTAAAATTTATTTCTTTTTTGATTAAAAGCCCAACTCCCCCGTAACCTTTGTCACGGGTTTGTTTCGGAAAGTTATAACCTGGAAAATTTAAATCTTCTGTTGGTTTTAACCATATTTCGGATAAAAAAGCAATATCTATCTTGTGCGATTGTAAAAAATGGATGAGTAGTGACCGGTTAGCTGCAGGACGAATGCTATTGATATTATTTTGTAGAATGTTTAAATTTCTGAATGTCGCCATTTTAGGTAACTATATCAGGTGGTTTGGACTGTTGCAAAATTTCCGGATTAACCAGTTCATTTAGTTGGTTGCTTATGTTAATCAGAATCTGTCGGTTATCTAGCTTACTGTTTTCTTCATTAGCTTTTGTGATGTTTTTGACAATTGTTTCTTGAATTTGTTTTATCTTGTTTATGATTTTCGTTATATTGAGTTGTTTGATTATTTCGACTTTCAACGTGTTTACAATTTTTTCGAGTTCTGCTTTAGTAATGTATTCGTTTGAATCTTGTCGATGAGTTGTCTGAGTGTTGTTCAACGATTTATTCGGAATGATTACCTGTTGTTGTGTTTTGTGAATGTCTGTTGAAGTTTTGTTGTTTGTGTAGGTGTTGTTTACAGTTTCAGTATTGATATTGTTTTCAGTTTGGTTTTCTGTTGGACTTAGTTCTGGGAATTCATTAGTGTCTTGGAGCCTTAGCTGCACTTCTGAACGGACTGGGTATAATTTTGCTGCTTCCATGAAAGAGAGTTTGTTGTAGGCCATGGCCTTTCTGATATTGTCCTGTCGTAGTCGTTCCTTGCAATCTGGGTCAAAAGCCTTATGCTCATTTTTGCAGTGTATGCAAATCATGTTCAATGACTTGCAGTCTTGTCCTTCGTGGCCCTCATTTGAACAGTTGTAGCATCGCACTTTGGCAGCCTTGCATGCCTTAGTGAAATGTCCATAACGAACACATCTGACACAACATTTCATTGGAAAGATGTAGCAATCAACCTCATAGTCCAGTCCATAAATTTTAACCTCCCGGGGAAGTTTTTCCCCCTCAACAAAAATTTTAACTGAGTATGTCGGAACTAGGTCTTTTTTCTGGAGTTTCATGATTCTTTCTACTTTCTTGATTTTCAACCTTTCAGTTACAATGTTTGCCAGTAGTTCTGATTCCGAGATCGAGGGTGGCACATTCCTGATCACTCCGATGGTCTCTTGGTACATGGTTGGCACAAAGATTCTGTATTTGTAGTCGTCTGTGAGTACTTTTGAGTTAATTAACTGTTCTGCATGTCTGGGGTTAGCAAAAGTAATTTTGAATCTGTTTCGTCCAGCCTGTACTAGTTCTTGGTATGTTATCTTGATGTTAGTCAGAAGTTTAGCTATTTCCATTATGTGAATTTGTTTAGTTGCATCTTCTTTCGGTTCCATTATGAATGTTTTAAAAACTCGGTTTTTCTGCCAACCATCCCCGAAGAGACCACCGTTGGCATCTTTGTTTTTGTTTTTGTCTTTGGGTTTGTCCTTCTTTTTGTCGGTTTTGTTCCTGTCGTTGTCCATTTTGGGTTTTTTGTTCGATACATTCTCGTTAGCTGTTGTGTCGTCCATTTTTCGTCTCAAGGTTCCCTCATTAACTGATTCATATCCTGTCAAAGAGTCATTGTCTTCTTGGGGACTAGAAAAGCCCCCATTCTCGTCATCACTACCTCTCATCCAACGAGGATCATCCGATCGCTCGTGGAACAAAACAAATACCTACCACCAGCCACTGATCACCAAGCAAATTCTATGGAGTCAAATAATTACACTTCACTGATGTAAAAACAATCCACCACCACTTTAGACCGAAATCAAAAGTGAGGTCAAACAAAATTTGAATTTAAAACGCCCCGAAAATCTTAACACTTGGGAATATTTTCCAGCAACGTCTGCTTCGCGCGAAACTTCGAGAGAGAATGCTGGTTAGGGTTGCTATGGATTACTGCACGAATTTAGACTGGCCTGCTTACTCTCACACGAAATTTGACGTTTGAGCGGTGTCGGCACCGCTCAAACGTCAAATTTTCGTGAGAGTAAGCAGGCCAGCAGAAATTCGTGCAGTGGGCCATAGGATCCTAAAATTAAAGACGAACTCTCACTTCCATATACGATCAAGCACAGTATTCGAATCAAAATTGTATTGTTCGTGCAGGTTTCGAGAATTTTTGGCATGCGAAAATCGATTTTCCCTTTAAACCGTGCGTCGGGCGTACGTCGGGCAAAATGCGTTGGGTTGACAGCGGACCTGACCGTCTATCAAGCGCACTGTGCCCGACATGCGTTCGACACATGGTTTAGGAGAAAAATCGATTTTCGCGTGCCAAAAATAACGATTTTCAACTGCACGAATAATACTTTATTCGAACTCGAATAACGAACGCAGACACGAACCTTTCCTTTTATGAACACACGGGAGTTTAGGTCAAGCTGTCAAATCAACGCGAACCGTTATAAAGGTGGCGGTAGTGTTCGGCTATTTTTCATCATAGCATCCGGGACAGCAAATTAAAATTTTTTGCATGTCAAAAATTCCGATTTTCAACTGTACGAACAATATAATCATCAACAATGTTGTCGTTTCCTAAAATGGCTCATTAGCCTCTGCATGCTGTGAGATTTTGACTCTTATTGCAAGCACTGTGTTCAAAATTCTTGTGAGAGTGAGCAGGGCAGCACCAAAACTGAGCTCGCAGTAATGCCTGGTTTAGACAATGCAAGTGACTTGCAGTCTTCAAGTCAATGCAAAATGCCCAATTGAATGCGAATTGAACGTGTAAACACCACCATTAATCTCACTTGAGTAATTTACTTGACTTGAATGAAAGTTGAACATGTTGAACTTTTTCATTCAAGTCAAACGAAATCGTCTCATTTGCCCCATCTAAACCCACGATTCACGATTGCGCTCCGCCCGACTTGAACAATGTAAACACTTGCTTCAACTCACTCAGATGCATTCAAGAGCATTCAAGTGAACACTCAAGTCATTTGCTCAGTCTAAATACATCATTCCATTGGATTGAACATCTTTGAGAAGTTAGCAATGCCTGGTTTACATTGTTCAACTGAAACGAGCATTTCACTTGCTAACTTCTCAAAGATGTTCAATCCAATGGAATGATGTGTTTAGACTGAGCAAATGACTTGTTAACTTGAATGCTCTAGAATGCATTTCAGTTGAAGCAATTGTTTACATTGTTCAACTCGTGCGGAACCTAAGCAAACTGAATTGGGTTGTTTAGTGAATAAAATATTGCTACTTTCTATACATAGTCTAATCGAAAGAGCTCATTTTTCTAAGTATACCGTCTACCCCCGTTGGTTTGAACGACACCTCATGCAAACCAACGGGGTTCGTTTTTTAATTTGAACTTCTAGTAACCCTGTAGCCATCGAAGAACACAGTGATGGTTACCGTTTTTGCTGTTTTGTTTTGATTCTGCGTTCCGTTCCACCCCGTTCCATGAGCAGAATAACGTTTGAACCATTTTTAGTTTGAACGATGTGCAGATTAGAGGGGGTCAAATTAAAAAGTGTTCAAATTAGATGAGGTCAAACCAACGGGGGTAGACGGTAACGTGATTTTATTGGACTCCAATACCTTTGTTTTGATGGCTAAATTAACAAAACAGTTTTAATTTTCGTGGATAGAATGACAGTTCAATCGATAAAATGACAGTTCGGCCCGAACAAAAAAATTTCCCCATACAAACTTAAAATGCGTTTTAAAAATAGTTCCCGATCGCCAAAAATAATGAAATTTTAGATTTTGACTAATTTTTGGGCGGAGAATTGGATTGTGAAATTGTGGTAGTTTAGCAGACCGCTGAGTAGGCGGTGTGTTTAGAAACATCATTAGTAATAGAACTGTCAAGAGAGAAACACCACATTGGCGACGAGAAACAAGAACCCTGCGTGAAAAATCGAAGCTGACTGGAATCTGACCCGGAATATGAACTAGCGTGGTAAAGTCACCGACGAACCGACGTGACAGCTAGAACAAATAAATTCAAATTTGTTGTCCGCGACGCCATGATGAAAAATAGCCGAACACTATCGCCACCTCTATAGCGACTCGCGATGATTTGATAGCTCGACACTAAACCCCCATGTATTCATATAGGAAACGGTTCGCGTCTGTGCTGATTTGACAGAAGCGATCGCTCGCTTCGCTGGTCGACCGTTAAATTAGGGGGGGACAGTTTTGGATCGCCACTGTCACGTCGGTTCGTCGGTGGTAAAGTGGTAAATATATACTGCCTGATCCCGGCGGATAGTATCTGACCGGGTCAGACAAAAGAGGGAAAAGATGCCTCACCGGTGGATGGAAATCTGACCGGTGCAGGCGAAAAGAAAAAGCTCACCTCAAAAGGGAGCTGCCGTAGCGACAGATACCGTCTGTCGGGTCCGGCGAAAGAATGCTTACCTAAGAGGGAAGCAACCGTAGCGGCAGTTTCGAACTGTCGGGTCCGGTAGTTGTAAAAAGTTCGCCTCATGAAGGGAACTTGCCTTAGCGGTGGATACGATCCACCGGGTCAGGCTGTCGTAAGTTAAAAGTTCACCTCACGAAGGGAACTTGCCTTAGCGGTGGATACGATCCACCGGGTCAGGCTGTCCAAAGTTAAAAGTTCACCTCACGAAGGGAACTTGCCTTAGCGGTGGATGCGATCCACCGGGTCAGGCTGTCAGAAAAGAGACGGGTCAGACAAAAGAGGAATAAGATGCTCCACCGACGGGTAAAAATCTGGCCGGTGCTAGCAAAAAGGAAAAGCTCGCCTCAAAAGGGGGCTGCCGTAGCGACAGATACGATCTGTCAGATCCGGCGGAAGTTGTTAAATAGATGCTCGCCTTTCGAAGGGAGCGAAAGATTGCTTACCTGAGAAGGAAGCAACCGAAGCGACAGTTTCGAATTGTCGGGTCCGGTGGTTGAAAAAAAAAGCTCACCTCTCGAAGGGAGCTGCTGAAGCGACGGATTCGATCCGTTGGGTCCAGCGAGAGACTGCCGTAGAAGCCGAAATGGATGGAACAGTAGAAGTCAATGCGGAACCCGATTGAACTAACACTTTGGGAGAATTCCGATCGAGAGAATCTGTAACCACGGCGCCAACTGCAGGCGCCGACGATGAGTGTGGTGTTAACGGACTCGGGTGGTGTTAATTTCGTGACTTCTACCAAACGGGGTCGACGAGTTGGCTACGTCCTCCGGTAGTGGTAGAGGCGGTAGTAGAAGCAGTAAAGTAACGACGGTAATGACAAAAACAACAGCAAATGCAAAAAGCGCAGCGGCAAAACCAAGCGTGGCGAACGGTCATCCAGTTCTATTGGGATCTGCCGTAGATCGGATAATTGAATTAGAACAACTGTTCGGTTCAAAGGTTGGGAACTAACTAACTGAATCATTTTATTTTATGTCATAGTACAAAAATATCATGGCCTTCTTGTTCATCAAGCGCCTACTCTCCAACACTCCTCCTCGATTGGTGAACACCTACTGCTTCTCGGAATCTTGCCAGCTTTTGTGGTGCCAGCGGCTTGGTGAGCATATCCGCTACCATTTGATCGGTGGGACAGTAGCGAACATCAATAAGGTTGTCTTCGTATAGCTTGCGGACAAAATGGTATTTTGTATCCACATGCTTTGAGCGGTTGTTGATCTTCGTTGACTTCAGTTGCTTGATGCACGATTGGTTGTCTTCGTGTACCAGAACAGGGGTCGGGACATCAACGGAGAAATCTTGAAGCATCCGGACGATCCACGTGAGTTCCTGGCAGCACTCGGCAAGTGCCACAAATTCTGCTTCGGTACTGCTAAGCGCAACGCAGGTTTGCTTGCGCGATCCCCAGAATATCGGACCTCCACCGAACAGGAACACGTATCCGGAATTTGATTTGCGACTGACTGCATCGCTGGCCCAGTCTGCGTCCACGTAAACTTCTAAACCAGGTTCCTCGGCCTTCAGCGTAAGTTTGTGGTCCATGGTTGACTTGAGGTAGCGCAGGACACGCTTAGCTTCCGTCCAGTCGGCTTGGGATGGTGCACTTACCGAGCGTCCAAGTATTGATACGGATGCAGCGATGTCCGGTCGAGTATTGACGGCCACGTATAACAGACCTATTAAACTGGCGTATTGGTGGTTGTTGGGTAGCATTTCTTTCTCCTCCTTCTGTTTTAGGTGGCCGGGATCCAGGGGGTACTTCGAAGGCTTCGCTTCATCCATTGCGAATCTCAGCAACAGCTTCTGGATGTAAGTTTTCTGGTTAAGTGTGAAAGACTTACCAACACGCTCCACTTGAATACCGAGAAAATGCTTGATGTTGCCCAAAGATGTTACGGTGAAATGCCTGTTCAGGTCCCGCATGAGGCCCGCGTACTCCTCCTCATTGTGGCACGCAATTACGATGTCGTCCACGTAAATCACGAGGTACGTGTTGCCTTCACTGCCGCTCCGAACATACAGACACGGGTCGTGGGCGGACTGCCGGAAACCCATCTGCTTCAGTACACCGTCGATCTTCTTGTTCCAAATACATCCGGCTTGCCTGAGTCCGTACAGGCCTTTCTTGATCAAGCACACAGCATCGCCATCTTGTGCTTCGTAGCCGGTTGGCTGCTTCATGTAAACCGTCTCCTCCATTTCTCCATGTAGGTAGGCAGTTTTGACATCGGCGTGTTTGACCAGCATGTTGCGCTGACCAGCAACTGTAAGCAGCGTCCTGAAGGTGACTTGTCGAACCACTGGCGCGAACACTTCATCGAAATCCGTCCCGTACATCTGCGAGAAACCTTGTGCTACCAGTCGGGCTTTGTAGCGTACGATGTTTCCGTCTTCGTCCAGTTTTCGCTTGAAAATCCATTTGGAACCCACGACTTTGCGATTGGCGGGCAAAGTTGTCAATGTCCAGGTACGGTTCTCGGCGTGCGACTTCATTTCTTCGTCCATTGCTGCTATCCATTGTTCCGCTTCAGGGCTCTCGATGGCTTCTTTGTAGGTTCTCGGCTCCGGAATCGCTTTTCGTACCATCCCCGTCGTTTCACGGTATCGCTGGGGCGGTATGCCTTTTGTGCTCCGACTTGATCTCCGGGGCGTAACTGCTTCATCGTCATTCATCTCTTCTTTTTCTACTTCACAGGTTGAATCATACATGCTTGAATCGGAATCCGCTGGCGTAGCCTCATCCTCAAATGTGCCTTCATCATCGCTTTCATCTTCAAGTTCTTCGGCTTCATCGAGTGTCTCCTGCGGTATCACCGACTCGTACTCCACGGATGTCGGAGCTGGTTGACCTCGCTTTGTAGCTGCTGCTTCTTCTTCTTCGACGAAAAGTGCATCTCGGCTGATCACGATGTCGTTTGTAGCTTGATCGATGAAACGGAAGGCTTTGTGGTGATCCGAGTAACCGACAAACGATAGCTTAATTGCTTTCGGTTCCAGCTTCGTCCGCTTGACTTTGGGCACATGGACAAACGCTGCACATCCGAACCTCCGGAGATTTCCGTAGTCTGGTTTCTTGCCGAACCAGAGTTCATGAGGAGTCTTCTCTACCGATCGAGACGGCAGCATGTTCTGCAAATGTACCGCTGTGTTGACCGCCTCTGCCCAGAAACGGTAATCCATTTTCGCATCGAGTAGCATGCAGCGTGCCATTTCCACAATCGTCCGGTTTTTGCGTTCCGCAACTCCATTCTGCTGCGGTGTGTAGCTTGCAGTGTATTGTGGGACTATTCCATTCTCCCTGTAGAACTGGCCCAAGCGCTTCGCCTTATACTCGCCCCCTTGGTCAGAGCGAATGATCACGGGATTCCTTCCAAAACGATTCCGCACCATGTTGACGTAATCCTCGATTTTCTCAACGGCCTCTGACTTCCGCTTGAGGAAATATACCACGGTGTATCGACTGTAGTCATCGATCATCGTGAGAAAGTATCTTGATCCACCTGGCGACGTCGTGTTCATTGGACCGCAAATGTCCGTATGAATGAGATCCAGGACCGCCGATGACTGTCGAGCTGCCTTCTTGGGAAACGGTTGCCGTGGTAACTTACCAGCCGCACAGCACTCGCAGGGACGTTGGATGTTGCATTTACGTATGGCCACTCCGGTAGCCATGTCTTCTCTCACCACTCGCTGGATCGCTTCAGGATCTCGATGCCCGAGCCTTCGGTGCCACACGTGGACACAATCCTTCGGATGACTCGCTGCCGCCGCTTGCATTCCTTGCTCCTTGGCGATCTTCAGGTAGAACAAACCACCGACCTTCTGTGCAACTGCAGCGACTTCACCTCTGCTCCTGATCACGCACCCATGGGACTTCGAGAAATGTACGTCCGCGCCCTTCGTTACCAATCTGCTTACCGAAATCAAGTTGGATTCCAGTTCCGGAACGTAGTACACATCCGACAGGGTTACTTCATGTTCTTCGCCTTGGTCGTCACAGCAAAGCAGTTTTCCGGAACCGATCCCTTTCACGTGCGTCTCGTTTCCGTCGGCCAGGGTGATGGATGTCCCTGGACTACTCCTCAGCTCATCGAAAAACGTTCGGCCTGCGCACATGTGGGATGTCGCACCAGAATCCACCACCCACGCTTTGGTTGGTTTTTCACCGCAGTTGGCCATAAACGCGAACGATGACACTTTGCCGATTTTCGCACTTTTACCTTTTGCTGCAGGCTTCGGTTTTCTCCCGCCGCTCGGTTGACTGACGGCTTCCTTCTCGGACTTCGCTAGGGGACATTCTCGCTTCACGTGGCCGGGTTTGTTGCACCGGTGACAGATATTGCGGAGATTCCACCTGTTTAGACTCCTGCGGGAAAATTAGTTGCGTGGATTTTTCTTGCGTGAGCCCACAGATATAAAAACAGACCGCGTCCTGGTGAAGATTTAACGCTGCGTTGTCAAGTACACATTTGGTGATAGTTTTGCATTGTAAACAAACATTTATAATGCGCCTACGCTGAAAATGAGCCCAATCAGTTTTTGCCGTCGGAATCTATAAATCTTCGCAACGGGCAATAACGCTTCGTTTTTCACCGCTCGCTCGCAAAATGGCTTCTCCGGGATGGGACTTCTCCGCTCGCTTCTGAGCCTCGTCGAGCAGCTTCCGCTTCACAAGCTCCATCGTCAGTTCTTCGTCGGACCGACTCTCCAGTGCCGTCGTTAGCGTGTCGAAGGTGTCCGGCATGCTCTTCAACACCATCGCAACTTTGAGGCTTGATTCCAGCTCCTGACCAGCGTTGGCTAGGCTTGCGAAGAGTTCGTCCATCCGGAAGAGGTGGCCTTCCATGTCTCCATCGTCCAGATACTCCGCCTTGCAGAGCTTTTTCAGCACGGAAACCCTAGTGCACATCGTGGTTTTCTGATGATGGCCTTCCAGAGCTTTCCATGTCTCACCTGACGTCTTGCAGTTTCTGATGAGAGGGTGCTGGCTGTCGTCGACAAGTAGAGCAATCGTGGCACGAGCTTTTGCATCTCCATCCTTCCAGGCTTCCGTCAGGGGGTTTGGGGCGGCCTCCGTGACATGCTTCCATAGATTTTCGCGGATGAGCAGCATCTCGACCTTGAATCTCCAACTTTCGTAGCCTCCGCTCCGTAGCTTCTCAATAAAAAACTTGCTTCCGTCCATTTCTTCTTTTGAAAAAATCTTCCAGAATCTTCTAGTTAATAAAAACGGCCCATAACCTATTGGGATCTGCCGTAGATCGGATAATTGAATTAGAACAACTGTTCGGTTCAAAGGTTGGGAACTAACAAACTGAATCATTTTATTTTATGTCATAGTACAAAAATATCATGGCCTTCTTGTTCATCAAGCGCCTACTCTCCAACAAGTTCGCGACCTTCGCGACCTTATTCCAAGTTCAAATGGAAGTATGTACCATGTACCCAAATGCTGGTAGCATCACCATGAAAGATCCATTCATCTTGTCCGTTTCTACCATATAACATCAAACGCTTCTTGATGAAACGCCACGTGCTAGTTCCCTCAGAGGATGAAAAGAAATTCCTTACCGAGGCGTTCTACAGTTGGAACGGTTGGAAGGGCTCAGCAAGAGCTAGCTAATAGTGCATGAATATTTGCTGCGGAAGTCAGAGACATTACAACGCCGTCAAATCGCTAACAAATGCGATCTGTTGAGTCCGTCAGAAAATGAGATAAGAAGTTCGTCTGAGAAGGGAGCTGCTGCATTTCTTCCTCGGTGTTTAACATGTAACCACTTCTAGAGAAAATCAGTCGCAAAACAAACATCTTTCGTTGAAGAAAAGGAGATGTGGTAGTTTAGCAGACCGCTGAGTAGGCGGTGTGTTTAGAAACATCATTAGTAATAGAACTGTCAAGAGAGAAACACCACAGAAATAATTCGGGTACCCCTAAAAAAGCCAATTGAATTCATCTCACTGACAGATGACTTGAATTCAGCTCACATTAATCGCGGGTTTAGACGGGGCAAGTGAGACGATTTCGTTTGACTTGAATGAAAAAGTTCAACATGTTCAACTTTCGTTCAAGTCAAGTGAGTTGCTCATGTGAGATGAATGGTGGTGTTTACACGTTCAATTCGCATTCAATTGGGCATTTTCCATTGACTTGAAGACTGCAAGTCACTTGCACTGTCTAAACCAGGCACAAGTGAAAAATGTTCGTTTCAGTTGAACCAATGTAAACCAGGCATAAAAGTCAAAGAAAAAAATAAATTTGTCAGCAAAATTGGGACCCGCACGAAATGTTCGTTTTAGTTGAACAATGTAAACCAGGCATAAAAGTCAAAGAAAAAAAATATTTTGCCAGCGAAATTGGGACCCGCACGAAATTAGGGCACCTAACGGTAAATATTTGAAATATTTCACATGTTGATCAATCGCATCAGGGGAACGTCCATAAATTACGTCACGCTTTGAGGGGGGAGGGGGGGTTCAGCAAAGTGTGACGACCCATACAAAAATTTCAGAGGTCCCATACAAAAAGTGTGACATAGGGGGGAGGGGGGGTTGAAAATGGTCGATTTTTGCGTGACGTAATTTATGGACGTTCCCTCAGCTGCATATCATCCTTCAACGATGACTGTTTTTGATGATGACGGCACATCCAGCTGTCAAAGACAGCAAAAGAAAAACTTCGCGAAATTCTGTGCCAGAAAGTGAGCTGCTCGGTTGTTGTTGATCGTAGATTCCTTTCCGAAATCGAAAAATTCCGTGGCGAAATCGGTCCTAGAACTCCCAAAAAAAAAGTCCATCCTATCGTTCGGTGTCGGAATTAATCGTTGACCCACCAGACATCAAACGAAGCACAAAATCGCGATCGAATCGTTGTTACTTTCAAGTGGATTGTGGCTGTGAATCAAGGATAAAGGTCGTGGAAAACGGAGAAAAGAATGTAAATTTTCTGCTTCGATCGTCACGCAGTTTCGCTGATCGATCGATCGATCGCATACGCAAGCATTTGGATTGTTGGAAATTCCGCACGGACCAAGTGAAAACATCACGCTGATAGTGCGCTCTGTTTTTCGGAGAGGGGTAAGTGGAAAGGTCGATTTTCGATTGGGGTAATTGGCAGATGAGCTGAGGTGGGTTGGATACATGGTTGATAGTTATTGGGGCAGAGGTGTTCAGGCCCCCGCCCCTATCGTACGCGATCGCCGAACAACATTGTGCAATTGAATGTTTTTAGGTGTGTAGTAATATCTATAGATAGGCATGTTGTTTTCGTTGCTTTATAGTAGGGTCACTATATTGCATCGTTTGCTACTTGTTCCAGACAGGCCAAACAATTCACAATAAAGTAAATTCACCAGACTGGGGAATGCATTTGTGATATCTATGGTGTTTGTTGCGTTGCGTTTGCAAAACGTGTTTCCTGTACGAATGGTCGATGGTCTTACTAGGTTTCTAAGAAGTTTATCGATGACTAAATTGATTTACTTATCAACAATTGCTCAGATAAAAGCTAGAAATAGAGCTTGCTGACGTTTATTCACCTCTCTCTTTCATGCATGCAGGCGGGATAGGATTTGTTTTCATCGGGAAACCTTTCCTGATGACAACAAATTCTATTTCGCCTGCATGTTTGAAAGAGAAAGGTGAATAAACGTCAGCAAGCTCTATGGTTGAATAAAAAATCATAAGAACTGGCAACTGGAGTAGGTATCTAACCAAAAATAGTGCCAAAAAGTTCAAGCTTTTGACTAACCTTGTGTTTTCAGAACATATTTCTACGGATACAATGTACCAGACAAATTTCTTTTGGATCGACTCTAATCGCGATATCCAAATCCTGTAGTACGGGCACCAGACGATCAAACCAAACTCTAGCAGAGAACGAACCAGAGAGCAGTACAGTAGTGCTTTTAGACAAAGCGGGTCGATCGTATAATCAAACAAGATAATTGGCTTTTGATTGCGATGTAAACTGATAAAGTAAAGTTGCATTTGTGTACCGTGACCGTACCTAATTCCGTTCACTTAAGGTGATACGGGACGTCGTGTTAAATTTCCTATCTTTCCTCTATTTCTAATAACACTAGTTTACAGCATTTTTGAACTCGGTAAAAGCTGATGATCATTTTTGGTATGGAATCATGCCCTGAGTTCCTTCCCCCTGGATATTCGATCTATCAGGGTTGTTACGAGAAGCGTGGAAAAAAAAATCCGCGCCAAATCCGCGCGAGCAAAATTTGAATCCGCGCCAAATCCGCGCGACTGTGAAAATGAATTCGCGCCAAATCCGCGAGTTCCGTAAAGTTTAATTTTTCTACATTTAGTATAAATTCAACCTTAAACTTGAACAGTTTACAATAGTGTATGAAGAAAAGGCACTTTCAACTGGAATGGACTATTTGAGTGCTGTGTGGGAACTGAACTTTTATTTCGTAAATTAACGCAGTCTATCTTAAATATTCTAAGCTTTCTACAATTTAGAGACGTTTTGCCAGAACTTTATTTCATATATTTTTTCAGCAATATTCCTTCAATTTTTTTTAACGAAATCGCTGTACCAATCTACAGAGCGTTCTTGGAGAAATCCGTCAGAACCCGTCATCCAACCAAAAGATACGTGAAGAAATTTCTAGTAAAGAAAATTTATGGAGGTATCCCTAAAACCCTTGGAAAGACCTGAATGAAACGGGAGAATTCATTAAGTTTTTAAATACAGTACCTGATACAAACTTTTTCAAAGAATTCTCAAAATAATGAGTATGAATTTGAGTAGGGTAATGCTTAGAAATTAACTTTGAGAATATTTTTTAATAATATCTGGAGGATCCCAGTGAGACATTCTAGAAAGAAACTTTAGATAAGTATTATCCATGGAGAATACTTTAGGACTCGTTCATGAACTATGTGAACTATTAGGGGGTAGGGAATAGTCTGGGCATAGTCTACGCTTCATACTTATTTCGAAAATTTTGTATGGACAAAGTCTGTGAGGATGGATGGGAGGTGGTTTTGGAATGGCCAAAAAGGAGTTTACGTACTTTATGGACAGCGCCTTAAGGAAAAACTGAAGAAATGCCAAGAGGAATGCCTGTAAAAAATTGAAATTTCTAATTCCTCCGCAGTTATACTACTAAAAAATCCCTACAGCAATCATTGGAGGAAACTCTGGGGAAATTCTTGAAAGACAATGTTGCAATGTTTTTTAAAGATTTCCTTGCTGGTTTAAAATTCCTTTAGGATTTTTTTCTAGCATTTCCCCAGTTATTTATCCATTAAATCCTTTGGAGATTCCTCAAGGGTTTTTTCCCAAAGTTTTCACATGGATCGATATGCATTTTTATAGATTTACTTCATGGTGTCTCGACAGATTTTCCTAGGATTCTAAGGATTTGTAAGAATTTTTACTAGTAATGCTTCTAGACCTATGTGGTAGATCACTCTGAAAATTCCAACTAAAATCTATTCTTACGGAAACTTTTCTAGTGGCTTCTGATGGATGAATTACTCCAGACATGGATTGCTAAGAAATATTTGAAATTCTTAGGAGCAATTTATTGATGATTGATTTTTTTTATTTCGTCAGCGTGTACGACTTGCGTCAGCGTGGAGCTGGGGACTAAATACTAACTACAAACACGCATAATCATAACCGTATTGGAAATCTTGGGGAAATAGTTGCAGAATTTCACCAAAGAAATATTGTGTGGAGTTTCAACCAATTTTATAAGGGATTCCAGTATTTCAGCAGTGCTTTACTTGACAATTCAACTAAGAACTTTTATAGTTTTGTCAAAAACTTTCGAGCATTTTCTTTAGTACTTTCTGTCGATATTTCTACAGGATTTTTTTTATAAAACAAAAATCAGACACTTGCATTAGCACAGAAAAAAGAGAAGAACAGCAGATGAAAGTTCATTCACAAAGATCTTAAGAATAATATCAAAAGAGATTCTTAGACGAATTCCGGGGATGCACCCTGAAGAAAACCCTTGATGATTTCCTGGATTTTGTGATGGAAATCCAACAAGTATTGTTTGCTATGTCAGTTATTATATTATACGCTAAATTATAGATATTATATGTTATGATCATTTACAAAGGTGAGGAAGTACTAGCATGTTTTTCTTAAGTACATTGCAAAACTAATTATGCAAAATGAAGTTTATTGCTACGAAATAAACTACATTGATGTAACTAAGCTTGTTTTGTTTCAAATTTTCTAGATCAATTTCGTATTGATTTATTACCGAAACATTATCCAAATATTTAAAGGCTCTACGATTCAAAAATGGCTTAACTCTTAGTATTATTACATGCAAGATTTACAGAACATAGTAATTCGACGGGATTCATGAATCGCTGGTTGGTAGATAAAAAGAAGATAATCTCACACAACAATACTACGATGCAAATAAAATCATGTACACTCAATAAAATTTGCATGATGGTACAGCAAAATCAATTCCGCGCCAAATCCGCGCGAGGGCCGAATTCTAGAGGCAAATCCGCGAAAATCGCGAAATCCGCGGAATTCGCGAAATCCGCGCTGTTGTAACAACCCTGGATCTTGACGCGATGGGAGGGCTTAACCCATTAGCAGTTTAGCGCCAGTTATTCGCCACCGCTTGGACTTTGAGCTAGATATATCTGGTTTACGAGTTGAGTGCAAGTGAAGGAATCGGCCGTAAGTGCTAATGGGAACCAAAGGAGTATCCGTTGTGCATTTATCACAAGTCAAAAACAAGTTATAATTCCGCTTGCATAGACCTAATCTTTGGATTCTTTGAATTTTCTCAAATTTAACAATAATTGTTAATTTTAACGTAACGCAAGAGTGGGTAGGGGAGGTCTCTGCGTTACACTCATCATTCATCACTTGAATCGATAGTACACAGGATAGGGGACGCTAGGATAAGTTGACTTATAGCCCTACAGATTAGGTTATGTTTACAATTAAATTCATTACAATTAGAAAATTATGGACTGTTTAGGTAAAGATAAACCTGTTGATTTTAAGAGTTTATATTTATATTTCTTATTTTTATAGGTTTTGTAGGGATGAATATATAAAAGTTGACAAATACATAATCATTATCATTGTTTTTGACACAAAAATCAGCTGACTGAACTTTTTTGTTTTTATATCTTAGACGGCATTATATCTGTTCCGAAGGTTCGCTCGAACTCAATCGTCAAGGGCTCACCTGTAGACGGACAGAAGGACCAAATGTTACAGCGTGGCTGGATCGGAATCGACCGACAAAATCGCTCACCTGTAGACGGACAGAAGGACCAAATGTTACAGCGTGGCTGGATCGGAATCGACCGACAAAATCGCTCACCTGTAGACGGACGTTTGGCTTCTGGGCAGCGTGTTGGGGGGGGGGGGGGGAGCACCAGGTTCGGCTTCGGCTTAGGTTCCAACTCACTTGCCCCACAGTCACATCACCAAAACTACTGTACAGGGGGTTCGTTTCTCGCCAATTGATCACTTACACACTTTATTTGGAATTGAAAACTAATTTATTTAAACTTATTTTATACAAAAGTAATTTACAATTTAATTTTCAGTTTTTTAACAGACGACCATGTGCGTCCTGTTCGCACGAGGAAAATTTTACTCTACTCTACTGCAAATTCAAATTTTAACCTCGCTTGCTGCGATGCGGTTCGTTAGTTGCCAAGGAAACCCGTTCGCGTGGTCGCGACGGTTGGGCCGACGACGGGCGTCGGCAGTGCCCGAGCAAAAATGTTTGTGTCGCGTCTAATGTTCGCAACAATATCATTGACCAAAAAAGCTGGAATTTTGTTACATGTTTCTTACATGACGGTTGACAATATAAAGGGTTACGGTGGATATAATATTACTTCGGACTGAGATGATCACAGATACGTAGAAGACGACTAGCGAAATAAGAAACACAATTTTTACAGTGCCGTAGCCAGAAATTTGCTCTGGGAGGGGTTTTCGATGTTCAATATTACCTTTTTTACCCTTCTTACACCCATAAGAAGGGTATAAATACCGCTTGGAAAACCGACTTTCGATCCGAGGCCCGCAGGGCCGAGTCACATATACCAATCAACTCAGCTCGACGAATTGAGCAAATGTCTGTATGTGCGTGTGTGTGTATGTGTGTGTGTATGTGTGTGTGTATGTATGTTACAAAAAAATGTCACTCACGGTTCTCAGCCGTCTGTTGACCGATTTAAGTTCTCTTGGAAGCAAATGAAAGCTACTACATCCTAGTAGAACGCTATTGAATTTTATTTTGATTGGACGTTCGGTTACCGAGATATCTTTCAAAGAGTGCTAGGGAGTAGTACAACTTAATTATTTTAGATATTTTTGACAAAGTGTATCACCATAAATTTCTCAGCCGTCTATCAACCGATTTGGGTTCTTAAGGCCCCAAACGAAAGCTACTACATCCTAGTAGAACGCTATTGATTTTTTTTGATTGGACGTTCGGTTACCGAGATATCTTTCAAAGAGTGCTAGGGAGTAGTACAACTTAATTATTTTAGATATTTCTGACAAAGTGTATCACCATAAATTTCTCAGCCGTCTATCAACCGATTCGGGTTCTTAAGGCCCGAAACGAAAGCTACTGCACCCTAAAAGAACGCTTTTGAATTTCATTCCGATTGGACATTTTGTAACCGAGATATCTTTCGGGGAGTACTTTGGAGTAATACAACTTAACTTTTTAAGAGGTCTTTGACAAAATGCTTCATAATAAATGAATCAGCCGTGTGTCAATCGATTTGAGTTCTCTCAGCATCAAATGAAAGCTACAGCATCCAAGTAGTATGCTATTAAATTTCATGCCGTTTGGACATTTTGTTTCCGAGATATCTTTCCACGAGTACTAAGGAGTAATGAAATTTACGCTTTTGAGAGATTTTTGATAAAATGTATCATAATACATTTCTCAGCCGTTTGTCAACAGATTTTTTATGATCATATTTGGTTACACAAGTTAGTTATACATGAAAATGCAATTGCATCAAATACATAAAAGCTACTATCTCTTTGTAATATTTGAGCTTAATAAACAGTAGCAAAACTATCACGGAATGTATGTAGGAAAAGCCTTTTTACCCTTCTTACACCCATAAGAAGGGTATAAATATCGCTCGAAAAACCGACTTTCGATCCGAGGCCCGGAGGACCGAGTCTCATATACCAATGAACTCAGCTCGACGAACTGAGCAAATGTCTGTATGTGTGTGTGTGTGTATGTGTGTATGTGTGTATGTGTGTGTGTGTATGTGCGTTACAAAAAAAAAGTCACGCACGTTTCTCAGCCGTCTGTCAACCGATTTGAGTTCTCTTGGAAGCAAATGAAAGCTACCACATCCTAGTAGAACGCTATTGAATTTTTTTTCGATTGGACGTTTGGTTACCGAGATATCTCTCGAAGAGTACTTATGAGTCATACATCTGAACTTTTTAAGATTTTTGACCAAGTGTATCATAATAAATATTACGGTCGTTTGTCAATCGATTTGGGTTCTCTTGGCACCAAATGAAAGCTACAGCATCCTGGTAGATCGCCCAGAAATTTTATTTCGATTGGACATTTGGTTACAGAGATATCTTTCGAAGAGTACTTAGGATTTATTCAACTAAACTTTTTGAAATTTTTGACCAAATGTATCATAATAAATATCTCAACCGTCTGTCGTTTCCGATTTCGTTTCTACTGGCACCAAATTAAAGCTATAACATCCTAGTAGAACGCTATACAATTTTATTAGGATTAGACATTTGGTTATCGAGATATCTTTCAAAGAGTACTTGGGAGTAATACAGGTTAACGGTTAACCTTTTGAGAGATTTTTGACCAAGTGTATCTTAATAAATATCTCAGCCGTCTGTCAACCAATTTGAGTTCTCTTAGCACCAAATGAAAGCTACAGTATCCTTGTAAAAGGCCCTGAAATTTTATTTCGATTCGACATTTGAAAACTTAGATATCTTACGAATAGTATTTTAATAAATTCTTTTTTTTATCATTATATTTACTTGTTATCTTGCATGAGTTTTTGACCAGTCTATGGGTAATTATTGTTCAATCAATAATGCTGACCTCATACAAAGTGTATTTTAGCAGGTTATTGTTTTCAACAAAATTATAAATAACAAATTACAAATACACAGGAATTTTATGAAAACTAACGATGTTAAATGAAAGCTTTGAATTTTGTGGGAAAAATGCAAGAACCGGACAGCCAAAATAACTAGCTAATGCCAAAACTGATTAACTTAGTAGATATATCATTACCTTTTTACACCATAACCATTAATACCAAGTACTTCGGAGCTTATTTAATCGACTGATTAAGAGATATTACACAAAGTGTATCTCGCTGATTTTCTTACCCATTTGTTAATCAATTCAAGATCTTTTGGCAGTTAACAAAAGATACAATATTTCAGAATATGTAAGCTATTTTTGAACATTCCATACAAGATTCTAGGAGGTGTCTGGCATTTCTGGTAGTTTAGTCCATGGTCCATAATGCTATTTTGGAAACCAATCCACTAGATGCCAAATCCACAATGTTTTCGAGAACTTTTGGTCAATTACACAAAATAAATATGTTAAATACAAATAATACAACAATAATTTTAATAAGTGTGAGAAGGGTTCTGTTCACCATAGGTGGATTAATTCGGGTTTTTATTTGACACTCACATTTCTTAAAAATATACACTGAATTTGAGCCATAGGTCCAAAATAGCGGCGCAGCCGAAAGTTTTTTTCATCACAATGTTTTATACTGGAAATTTGTTCCAGAAATTTTGGCTCTGGGGGGGGGGGGGGGGTTTGGGGTTTTAACCCTAAACCGGTTGGATTTGAGAAGGTTTTGATGATCGTTGCAAATCCTAATAAAGGTATTATAGAATTTGTGACAGGTTTTGGAACCTTTTACAGCCAGCTGACTTCAAAATGTTTTTGAATGAGTGTAATCAGTTTCTTACCTTTTAATTCCGCCCTATGTTGCTTATCCTTTGACAGATACGCGTATTTCGACTACCACTTGTAATCTTCCTCAGTGTCAGTTATCCACTGTGGATAAATAAAGCAATTAAAAACAACCGAAGAATTAATGGGAAGGAGATTTGCAGCACTTAATTGTGCTGATAGATTCGAAGCTAACGTGCGAACACTTAAACGCATTGTTGACGTCAATGCGTTCGACGTGACATTTTGGACAAAAACTGACTGCTTTTTATTAACTGAACAACGTTACTTGTGTATGACTAGTTTGACACTTCTAGGCTACGCTTGAGAAAATGACATGTGTTGCCACGACCACAGCACCGGCAATCCGGCCTGCGACGTCTGGAGATTCCCTCCATCAACGCTAGGCGCGCCACCGAATAGACAGATTGATTTCAACACTATTGTAGGAAACCTTTACTCCATTCATTGACAATGTTTTGATCTCAATCTGATTGTACATGATCGTGCTAATTGAGAATCTTTATTTTAACTAAACTCCCTATCAAAAGTAGGATTTATATATAATGAATTGATTAGTCAGTGCCGTAGTCGTTTTCTGAATTACAGATAAAATTCCGACTAGTAAATGCTGTAGAAGTACCCTAAATTAATCGCTATTTTCATTCGTAACTTGGTAGGTTAGATCTTTACTATGACAAGTGAATTATGCCAAGTAATGTTTCTGATTTCTACAGGTTGAATTTGATGCCTAAAATTGTCATTATTTCTCTAAATTAGAACTATATACTATTCGGTAAGCTATCTATAACACCTCAAATTGTGCTAAAGATATATTATATTGCTATATTAATCCCAGCAGACAGATATCGATGAAAATTGGATTGTTCCTTGTGAATTTGGCATAAAAAATGCACTATTAAATGTAAGTAGTACAATAACATGCTATCAGAAAATGGTAATAATGATAGAACCTGTTCCAGCTTGAAGCATTTCAAAATAAAGTTGCTATCAAGAATAGTGCCAAGTTTGTTTCACGCAACAACATGGCTTATCTAGGTAGGACCGATAGGACAGTTGAACGAGTTTGGAATATTTTTCATAGCTCTTGTAGGGGGATTAAAACATAATAGTTGACAAAGCAATCTTTATTATTTTTAATTTTATTGAAATCAACTGACCAGCTTGGTGTATTTTTGTTTATCTCTTAGATGGAATTATGACACCAACAGAAACGTATCAGGAGTTCAGTTACTCATTTTTGTGCGTCTTGGAGCGATGATAATTTAAGGGCACAAGCGATGAACGCAGAGAAGTAGAAAACGATTAGCGAAATTAAAAAACCAATTTGACACAGGACCGACTATATTCTAACATACGGCACGGGGTTCGAATGATTCGATAAAAAAAGAAAACTGACTTAAAGAGCAGAAAAACATATTGAACCATAACACAAAACTAATCAAGAAGACAAATACAAACCGTGTGACCATAACATAGGCAAATCCTGACTGACTGACCAATTTCTACCGTAACTTTCTGAGTCAGTTTGCAACAGTGTCTTAATGGATACCATTTTCCGCGTACGTCTGGCAAACTGCTTCTGAAAGATTACGCACTCTTTCCTATCTTCAGGTCTAGTATAGAGGTTTCAACTCTATTCAGAGTGCAGCTAGAAACCTAGCAAAAAAAACGCAATATAGGAAATTGTGTATTTTCGGCAGTTTCGTTCTCTTCGTCATGGGGGGTTTTCCGAAAGCTGTTGAACTCAGAGTTGGCCTCAAATCCTTCTTAACCAAGCTGAATTATACGACCAAGTTTCAGGAAATTTGACCGACAAAAACCCCCCATGACGAAGAGAACAAACCTGCCGATAATATCCATCGTCACCCTATTTGAATTTTAGTAGATTACATATTTTGAAAAGTTGTAAAACTCCATATTGAGGTAAAACTCAAAAACTGTTCTACATCTACTTCTTTGAAGTTCGGTTTCGTAATCAGCACTAAATTGTGCTTCAAAAATTTTGGTCGTTGACAGAAGTTCACGACTTTTGTTTTATTTTGTAAACTAGTGTAATTTGCCTTGCGGTTTTGGAGATGGTAATCTCGATTTCTATCGCCCAGAAGTGGCCAAGGGCGTAGCCAGAGGGAGGCAGGGGGAGGGGGCGTGCCCCCCCCCCTTCTGGCCGCCAGATTTTTTTTTATTTGAACTAACTCCAAGATTACCAACAATTCAGAGTTACAAAAAATATCTCAGGAAATAAACTATTCTAATAATTAAGGTTTTTTTCCATAATTATCAAACCTTTTTTACTCGAAAATCACAAGAAATTTCGCCAAGTATTTCTCCAAGAGGACCATTTCAATCTTATAATAGAATTATACCAAATAACAAGTTTGGTTAAACGTCTAAATTTTGTGAGTCCATCCAAAGATTTCAACAATAATTCGTCCAGAATTTATTTCAGACACGGATTCCTGCATTTTTTTTTCTAGATATTCCTACAGAAATTCTTCAAGGAATTTGTCAAGAAAGCTTTCCTGGGATTTTCTAAGGAATTCCTCAAGGGATGACCTCCGGGATTCCTTATGGGATTTCTTCAGGAATTCCCCCAGGTTTCCCTTGAAAAATTCCTCCAGGGATTCACTCGTGAATTCTTCTGTGTTATTTTCAGGGACAACTCCAGGGATTGTTTTAAAAATCCCTCCAAGGATTCTTCCTGGAACTTTTTTTTTTTAAATCATTCAGGAGTTCCTCTTGGAATTTTTTCAGGAACTCCTCCAGGAATTAATCCAGTACTTCCTCCAGGAAATGTTTAGGGATTCCCTTAGAAATTCTCCCTGGTATTGCGTCCGGGATTCCTGCCGAGGTTTCTTCAGGAATTTCTCCAGGAACTACTACAGGGATTCCTCAAGGAGTTCCTCTAAGAACTTCTCTTAGGATTCCCGAGAGACGAACCAGCAAAGGGCTGAAAGTCTCTTAAATAAAGACAAATCAATCAATCAATCTTAGGATTCCTTCAGGATTTTTCCAATAATTTCATCTGTGATTTCTTCAGGAGTTCTTCCTGGGATTCCTCCAGTGATTCACCCAAAAATTTCTTCTGTGATTCTTTCATGAACAACTCCAGGGAAAATCCTCCAAGGATTCCTCAAAGAACTCTATTGAGCATTCCTTCAGGACAGTGGCGTGCTAGAAATTTACTCTGGGAGGAGTTTTTGACGATCAATGATGTCATATACAGAGGGTGGCCAAAATGTTTGGGATAGGCAACTTTTTTTCTCTTACAAAAAAGTTCAACATGTTATAACTTTTCATAGAGTGCATCAAAAAATCTCAAATTTTGACTGTTTGTCAACCTATTATATGTGCATCATTGGTACAAATTTGGGCTCGATTGATTAATGTTTCGCAAAGTTAGAACCGTTTGGGTAAAACACTATTTTTTAGACAACACATTTCTGAGCTGTCATATCTCGGAAACCAGAGAACTAAATTCAATAAAATTTTGAACGTACATCAACAATATGTAAATGCTTCACAAACAATTGAAACATAGGTACTTTTTAAACGTTGAAAAAAGTTATCATGGAATGACACTTTTTGGATTTTTCTCGAAAAAATGTATTTTTTTACATCAATGTCAATAAATTTTAGTGCTGATATCCAAAGATTTTCCACTTCTGTTCTCAAGTTATCTCTAATCAGATGTATTAGAGCCTATTTAGATTGAAGGAAGAACACATTTAGTAATTTTTGTGTGGTATTGTAAATTTGATTTATTTTCCTCTATATGGGTAAAAATTTCAACCCGGTATAACTTAATTCGCCGTGAGAAAATATTACATTTTATAACGTCGTATTGGGTATCAATATATTGTTCATAAACGTTAAAAAAATCATTCAATTCGGTTCACTAGTTTCCGAGATATGACAGTTTAAAAATTAGTTGTCTAAATAATAGTGTTTTACACAAACGGTTCTAACTTTGCGAAACATTAATCAATCGTGCCCAAATTTGTACTAATGATGCACATATAATAGGTTGACAAACAGTCAAAATTTGAGACTTTTTGATGCACCCTATGAAAAGTTATAGCATGATGAATTTTTTTATTGGAGAAAAAAAGTTGCCTATCCCAAACATTTTGGCCATCCCCTGTATATTATTTGACCATCACATTTCGTAAACAGCTATGTACAATGAGGGTATAAACATTCGGTTTCAGTCGTAGTGTCAAAATAGCGGCGCAGCCTTAATTTTTTTTTTCGCTAAAAAGGGATTTCTCTAAAAATTTTCCCAGGAATTCCTCCAGATATTCCGCCAGAAATTCCTCTAGAGATTTCTCCAGGAGTTCCTCTGGTGTTTCCCTCAGTAATTCCTACTAGGGTGTCCTCTAGGCATCCCTCCGGAAATTCCTACAGAATTTTTTTCAGGAATTCCACCAAGAATTCCTCCAGGAATTCTTTCTTGGATTCTTGAAGAGATTTCTCCATGAATTCTTTCAGCGGTTCTTGCAGATATTCCTCCAGGAATTGCTTCAGGAACTCCTCCAGGAATTGCTCCAGGAATTCCCCAGGACTCATTCAGAAATTCTTCAAGGGATTCCTCCAAGGATTTTTCCAGAGACTCCTACAAAAATTCATCCAAAGATTTCTTCAGGAATTACTCCAGGGATTCCTCCAAGAATTCCACTAGGCATTCCTAGGCTTTCTTTCAGGAATTAATCCAGGAATTCTTCCTCCTTGGATTCTTGCAAAGATTCCTCCTGCTATTCCTTCATATATTCATCCAGGAATTTCTCCAGCGTCTCCTTGAGGAACTCTTCCAAAAATAACCCCATGCAGTGGCGTAGCCAGAAATTGTTTCTGGGGGGGGGGGGGTTTCAACGGTCAATGATACCTTTTTTTGATTTGCCACTTACGTTTTGTAAACAGTAATTAGCAATTGTATTCGTAGCTTGAAAATAGCGGCGCAGCCGACAAAAAATTTTGTCGCAAAGCGCTTTATACTGAAAATTTGTTCCAAAATGTTTGGCTCTGGGGGGGTTTTAACCATAAAGCCACCACCCCCCCCCCACCCGTGGCTACGCCAGTGACCCCATGAATTTCTTCAGGGATATATCCAAGTATTTCACCTGGAATTAATCTGGGAATTCCTTCATTAATTCTGTCAGCAAATCATCCAGGAATTTCCTCAAGAAATCCTTCACGGATTCCTTCAGAAATTCGTCCAGGATTTTCTCTAGAAATACCTTCTAGAATTTTTTCAGAGATTCTTCCAGAATTTCCTCCAGGAATTGTTGCAGGGATTCCTCCAGGAACTTCTTCAGGGATTTCGCCTTCAGAAATTCCTCTAAAAATTCCTCCAGGAATTCTCAAGAGGTTGCTTCAGATTTTTTTCCCAGATGTACTCTAGAGAATTCTCCAGAAATTCATCCAGTAATTGTTTCAAGAATTCCTCTAGAGATTCCTCCAGCAATTCCTTCAGGGATTTTTCCAGCAATTTCCACAGGAATACCTCCAGGCATTCCTCCATGAACTCCTCCATGAATTTCTCTGGGAATTGATCCAAGAATTGCTCTTGGACAACCCTCAGAAATTTTTTCATCAACTTCTCCAGGAATTTCTCTAGAAAATCCTCTAGAAATTTCTTCTTCTTCTTCCAGGATTTTTTCGGGAATACCTTCAGGAGATTTTCAGCGATTTCTCCAGGAATATTTCCAGAGAATCCTTCAGGAATTGCTTCAGAGATTCCTTCAAGGATTTCTCCACGATGTTTTCCATGGATTCCTTTAGAAAATCCTTCGAAGATTCTTTCTGGAAATCCTCCAGAAATTTCTCCACGAAATCCTCCAGAAATTACTCCAAGGATTCTTCCACAAAATCCTCTAGGGGTTTCTGTAGAAATTGTTCCAGGAAACTCTCCAGGAATGTCTTCAGGATTTTTTGGGGATTCCCTCAGAAATTGCTTCAGGGATTTCTCCACAATTTCTTTCCATGGATTCCCCCAGAGATTCCTTCAGGAATTCCTTCGAGGATTTCTCCAGAAATATAGAAAAAATAGAAATATAAATAGATATCTCACAGTATTCTTCTACAGATTCCTCCATAGAAATTCATCCAGAAATGCATCCAGAAATTCCCACAGACATACCTCTAGGAATTCCTGCAAGCACTCCTCCGCTTTTTTTTCCATTAATTTCTCTAGGAACTCCTCCAGGAATTACCCAAGGAATTTCTTTGAGAATTTCACCAGGAATTTTCCTGGAATTGCTCCTGGACATCTTTCAGAAATTATGTCAGCAATTTCTCCAAGAATTTTCCCAGGAAATCCTCTTGAAGATCTTTTAGGGATTCCTCCAAGCATTCCTCCATGAATTCCTCCAGGGATTGCTTCAGGGATTCCTCCAGAGCTTCCTCCACAAATTTCACCAGAGATTCCTCCAAAAAATCCTTCGTCCTCCAGGAAATCCTCCAGAAATTCCTCTAAGGATTCTTCCAGGAAGTCCTCCTGGAACTACTCAAGGATTTTTTCAGAAATTTCTCCAGAAATTCTTCCCAGAATTCCTCTAGAGATTTCTCCAGGAATTCTTCCAGGGATTGCTCCAAGAATTTATCCAAGAATTTCTCCAGGAATGCCGGCTGGGACTCATCCAAGAATTGCTCCAGGAATTCTTCCAGGGATTACACCAGGAATGAGTTCAGGAGTTCCTCCAGGCATTCTTTCAGGATTCTCTCTAGAGATTTTTTTCAGGAATTTCTGCAGGGATTCACTCAGGAATTTCTCTAACAATTTCTCTGGAGATTTCTTCAGGAATTCTTCAAGGAATTGCTTCAAGAATTTATCCGAGGATTTCTCAAGGAAATGTTCCAGAAGTTCCTGCTGAGTCACATCCAGAAATTTATCCAGGAATTCTTCCAGGTATATTTTCAAAAATTCCTCTAGAAATACCTGAAGTGATTTCTTCAGAAATTTCTCTCAGTTTCTCTTCAAAAATTCATTAAGGAGTTCCTTCAGAAATTTTAAAAGTCCTCCAATCATTTGTTTCAAGGATGTACCCAAGAATGTTTCCAGGATTACTTGATGATTTTTTAAATTACTTCAAGAATTTCTGGAGGAATTCCTCTAGCGGTGTTAGAAGATAAAAAGGATGCGTATAGAAACCAGGAAGTTATCCAGGGATACTTTCAGGAATCCCTCCAGCAGTTTCTTTAGAAGTTTACTCAGGGATTCCATTAGCAATTCTTACAATAAGCGAGACAACAAGTCCTTCAGTGATTATTCCAAGCAACACACATGCCACAAAAGAGTCACCCACGGCACCGCAGTTCTGGTTGCGTAGAAGGCACTGCGATTTACTTCAAACATATAAGAACTTACATGCTAAAAGTGCTTTCAGACATTTCTCCAGGGAATCCTTCAGGAATTCACCCAAGAAAGACTCTTTCGGAATTCTTTCAGTGATTTCTCCCGGAATTTCTAGGAATTTCTTCTTAATTTCCTCCAGACATTTCTTTTTGAACAAATTCCAGGATCTTTTCAAAAATTCCATTATTTGAAAGTTCTCCGAAAATACCTGCAGCAAAATTCTTCAAAAAATTCTCTAGGCATTTCTTTCAGGAATTCACACAGGAATAACTCGAGGGTTTCCTCAGTGATAGTGGTTTTTATGAGAATTCTTTCAAAAATTATTCCAAGAATCCTCCTGGGAAAACGTCAATAGGGTCCTAAAATGAAAGACGATACGCTTATATTGAACTAGCTGACCCGGCAAACTTTGTATTGCCCCATTTTAATTGTGGATCTTTCACTACGACACTTTTAATTGGTTTAGTTCTGATGGTTTTTAATACTTCTGTTCCGGAAGAATCGTTAGAGGAATCCCTGGAAGTGTTCCTGGTAAAATCCTCGAGGAATTACTGGGAAATTATCTGTAAATCCTGGTGAAATTACTGGAGGAATCCCTTGAACCAATTTCTGGAGAAATCACTGGAGGCATCCCTGAATTTTTGGAATAATGTGTGTATAAACTCCGGAAGGATGATTTCCTGGAGAGTTTCCTGGATAAATTGCCGTTGTAGTTTCTGAACGAATTATTGGATTAATTTCTGCAAAAACTCCTGAGGTAATTTCCGCAGGAGTTCATGGGGTAATTCCTGGTGGAATTTTTAAAGGTATTCCTGGAAGAGTCCCAGAATCAAATCCTAAAGAAATGCCTGGAGGAATCCCTATGAAAATCCCTGGGGGAAATGCCTACAGGAATTCCAAGAGCGATCCCTAGAGGATTCCCAAGAGAAGCTCTTGAAGGAATGCCTGGACACATGCCTGTGCGAATTCCTGGATGAATTTCTAGAGAAATTCCTTGAGTAATCTTCAAAGGAACTCCTGGAGGAACTTCTCGAGGATTTTCTTAAACAATCGCTGGAAAACTTTTAGATAGAATCCCTGGAGGAATCCTTTAAACAGTTTCTGGAGAAATTCCTCGAGGAATCCCTTATGGAATTTCTACAGGAATTTCATGAGGTATTTCTAGAAAATACCTAGAAGAATCACTGCAGAAATTCCATTAGGAATTTCCAGAGGAATTTCTGAAGGAATTCCTGTAAAAATTCTTGGATGAATATCTGGATGAATTATTGGAGAAATTATCGAAGGAATTCCTGGAGGAATCTCTGGAAGAATCTTTAGAGTAATCCCTAAAGGAATTTCTGGTAAATACCTGGACCAACCCCTGAAGGATTTCCTGGAGGAAATTCTGGTGGTATTCCTGGAGAAATCTCTGGAGAAATCTTTGGAGGAATACCTGGAGGAGAAATTTCTGGAAAAATTCCTCTAGGAAACCCTGAAAGAGTTCCCGGAGGAATCCCTGGAAGAGCTTCTGGAGGAATTACTGAAGAAATTCTTGAAACAATTTCAAAAAGGAATCCCTGAAGGATTTTCTGGATCAATTCCTGGGGCAATCCTTGGGGTAATTCCTTGAGGTATTCTTAATGGCAATCCTGGTGAAAATGCCTGGATGAAATCCAGAACTTCTGAAGTAAATTTTGCAGGAACTCCTGAGTTGTTATCTGCATGAATTACTGGGGTAATTCCTGGTGGAATTCTCAAAGGTATTCCTGGAGGAGTCCCAGAATTAAATCCTGAAGGAATGCCTGGATGAATCCCTGGAGGAATCCCAATAGAAATCTCTGGATGAATGCCTGGTGGTATTTCTTAAAGAATTCCTGGAGGAATTCCTAAAAGAATTCGTGTGGGAATTCCAAGAGCAATCCCTAGAGTAACTCCTGAAGAAATGCCTGGAGGAGCTCCTGAAGGCATTCCAGTAGACATACCTGAGATAATTTCTGGAGAAATCTCTAGAGAAATTCCTTGAGCTATCTTATAAGGAACTCCTGGAGGAATCTCTAGAGAAATCCCTAGATAAATTTCTGGTGGATTTTATTCAAGAATCACTGGAGAACTTCCAGGAAGAATCCCTGGAGGAATTCCTGCAGAATTTCCTTGATTAACCCCTAGTTGAATTTCAAGAGGAATTGTTCGAGGTATATCTAGAGGAATACCTGGAGGAATTTCTAGAGGAATCTCAGGCGGACTTTATATAGGAATTCCTTGACGAATCCCTTTAGGATTTTTTAAACAAATCCTTTAAGGAATTCACAGAGGAATCCTTAAACAACTCCTGAAGGAATTTCTGGAGGAATCCCAAAGAAGAGTGCTTGGAGTTATTTTTCAAATAATCCCAAAAGCTGTTCCAGAAAAAAATCTCAGAAGGAATTCCCGGGTGAATTTCTGAAGAAACCCCATGAGGAATTCCTTAGGGAATCACAGGAGAGTTTTCTAAGCTAATTCCTTGAAGATTCTGTAGGAATCACTGGATAAAAAAATCTGAAGAATTCCATGTCTGCAATAAAGGTTTTTTTTTTGAACAAAATGTTTAAGTAATTTCTGGATATTTTTTGAATAACCGCTAGTAAAACGTTCTGAAAAAGTTTCTGCTAGACATTGCTGTAGGAATACTGCGAATCAATTGGATTAATTGGAGCAATGGTACCAACTATTTTATTTAGGACCTCTTCCCGTATTATAAAATACGGTCTCACACGGGTCGACTCAGAAGTCAAAATGGCTTCCGAGAGTACACGCAGGACTAAAAACCCAGGAGAGACCTCTCTCGACACCGTCACTCCGGTCTCGTCCTAGGCTGTGTCGATATTGCCAATGAGAGCAGACGCCTACATTCGCTATCGACCCCTAACAAAGCCGCTGGAACGATTCCGATGCCATTCCGGACCAACTCACATCCCCGAGCAGCCTTGCTGCTAGAATCCTGCCCCACGGTAGAGCTATCGCAACCGTGCGTAACCGTGTGGGCCAACGCCGAAGGAGTTAAGTAGTGAGTACCAAAACCGATCGATTTCTTGTTGCTGCTAGCTTGTACGGGTTAGTACTTGGCAGGCAGCTAGTTACAAACGTACAGTATGGTCCATTGGTCCTCCAACCGGACCTCTTCTAGGGCCGGGCGAGTTCCGTAGTAAAAAACCCGAATTAATCCACCTATGGTGAACAGAACCCTTCTCACACTTATTAAAATTATTGTTGTATTATTTGTATTTAACATATTTATTTTGTGTAATTGACCAAAAGTTCTCGAAAATATTGTGGATTTGGCATCTAGTGGATTGGTTTCCAAAATAGCATTATGGACCATGGACTAAACTACCAGAAATGCCAGACACCTCCTAGAATCTTGTATGGAATGTTCAAAAATAGCTTACATATTCTGAAATATTGTATCTTTTGTTAACTGCCAAAAGATCTTGAATTGATTAACAAATGGGTAAGAAAATCAGCGAGATACACTTTGTTTAATATCTCTTAATCAGTCGATTAAATAAGCTCCGAAGTACTTGGTATTAATGGTTATGGTGTAAAAAGGTAATGATATATCTACTAAGTTAATCAGTTTTGGCATTAGCTAGTTATTTTGGCTGTCCGGTTCTTGCATTTTTCCCACAAAATTCAAAGCTTTCATTTAACATTGTTAGTTTTCATAAAATTCCTGTGTATTTGTAATTTGTTATTTATAATTTTGTTGAAAACAATAACCTGCTAAAATACACTTTGTATGAGGTCAGCATTATTGATTGAACAATAATTACCCATAGACTGGTCAAAAACTCATGCAAGATAACAAGTAAATATAATGATAAAAAAAAGAATTTATTAAAATACTATTCGTAAGATATCTAAGTTTTCAAATGTCGAATCGAAATAAAATTTCAGGGCCTTTTACAAGGATACTGTAGCTTTCATTTGGTGCTAAGAGAACTCAAATTGGTTGACAGACGGCTGAGATATTTATTAAGATACACTTGGTCAAAAATCTCTCAAAAGGTTAACCGTTAACCTGTATTACTCCCAAGTACTCTTTGAAAGATATCTCGATAACCAAATGTCTAATCCTAATAAAATTGTATAGCGTTCTACTAGGATGTTATAGCTTTAATTTGGTGCCAGTAGAAACGAAATCGGAAACGACAGACGGTTGAGATATTTATTATGATACATTTGGTCAAAAATTTCAAAAAGTTTAGTTGAATAAATCCTAAGTACTCTTCGAAAGATATCTCTGTAACCAAATGTCCAATCGAAATAAAATTTCTGGGCGATCTACCAGGATGCTGTAGCTTTCATTTGGTGCCAAGAGAACCCAAATCGATTGACAAACGACCGTAATATTTATTATGATACACTTGGTCAAAAATCTTAAAAAGTTCAGATGTATGACTCATAAGTACTCTTCGAGAGATATCTCGGTAACCAAACGTCCAATCGAAAAAAAATTCAATAGCGTTCTACTAGGATGTGGTAGCTTTCATTTGCTTCCAAGAGAACTCAAATCGGTTGACAGACGGCTGAGAAACGTGCGTGACTTTTTTTTTGTAACGCACATACACACACACACATACACACATACACACATACACACACACACACACATACAGACATTTGCTCAGTTCGTCGAGCTGAGTTCATTGGTATATGAGACTCGGTCCTCCGGGCCTCGGATCGAAAGTCGGTTTTTCGAGCGATATTTATACCCTTCTTATGGGTGTAAGAAGGGTAAAAAGGCTTTTCCTACATACATTCCGTGATAGTTTTGCTACTGTTTATTAAGCTCAAATATTACAAAGAGATAGTAGCTTTTATGTATTTGATGCAATTGCATTTTCATGTATAACTAACTTGTGTAACCAAATATGATCATAAAAAATCTGTTGACAAACGGCTGAGAAATGTATTATGATACATTTTATCAAAAATCTCTCAAAAGCGTAAATTTCATTACTCCTTAGTACTCGTGGAAAGATATCTCGGAAACAAAATGTCCAAACGGCATGAAATTTAATAGCATACTACTTGGATGCTGTAGCTTTCATTTGATGCTGAGAGAACTCAAATCGATTGACACACGGCTGATTCATTTATTATGAAGCATTTTGTCAAAGACCTCTTAAAAAGTTAAGTTGTATTACTCCAAAGTACTCCCCGAAAGATATCTCGGTTACAAAATGTCCAATCGGAATGAAATTCAAAAGCGTTCTTTTAGGGTGCAGTAGCTTTCGTTTCGGGCCTTAAGAACCCGAATCGGTTGATAGACGGCTGAGAAATTTATGGTGATACACTTTGTCAGAAATATCTAAAATAATTAAGTTGTACTACTCCCTAGCACTCTTTGAAAGATATCTCGGTAACCGAACGTCCAATCAAAAAAAAAATTCAATAGCGTTCTACTAGGATGTAGTAGCTTTCGTTTGGGGCCTTAAGAACCCAAATCGGTTGATAGACGGCTGAGAAATTTATGGTGATACACTTTGTCAAAAATATCTAAAATAATTAAGTTGTACTACTCCCTAGCACTCTTTGAAAGATATCGCGGTAACCGAACGTCCAATCAAAAAAAAATTCAATAGCGTTCTACTAGGATGTAGTAGCTTTCGTTTGGGGCCTTAAGAACCCAAATCGGTTGATAGACGGCTGAGAAATTTATGGTGATACACTTTGTCAAAAATATCTAAAATAATTAAGTTGTACTACTCCCTAGCACTCTTTGAAAGATATCTCGGTAACCGAACGTCCAATCAAAATAAAATTCAATAGCGTTCTACTAGGATGTAGTAGCTTTCATTTGCTTCCAAGAGAACTTAAATCGGTCAACAGACGGCTGAGAACCGTGAGTGACATTTTTTTGTAACATACATACACACACACATACACACACACATACACACACACGCACATACAGACATTTGCTCAATTCGTCGAGCTGAGTTGATTGGTATATGTGACTCGGCCCTGCGGGCCTCGGATCGAAAGTCGGTTTTCCAAGCGGTATTTATACCCTTCTTATGGGTGTAAGAAGGGTAAAAAACCTGCAGCGTGAACACTACCAATTTGACATTTGTTGAGCAATGGCATCTTAGCAACGCACTCTAGATTGCTGTCCCGATAAACGTCGTACTGCCTGACTACTGCGTTTTTTGACATGTTGCTCCATAGGGACGTCCCCCGCAAAGTCACCTGTATGGGAGCCTCCCGTTCCAGAGATCAGAGAAGTCTCACACCAAGCTAAGAACCTTCCCCGGCCCTAACAGCACCCACACACAAAATTTCACACCGATCGGTTCAGTAGTTTTCGAATGCATAGCGGTCAGACAGACAGACAGACAGACAGACAGACAGACAGACAGAAATTCATTTTTATATAGATAGACTAGCTGACCCGGCAAACCTTGTATTGCCCATTTTAATTTTTGCTCATGCACTACGTCTCAGTTTTTTGTTTTTAAAAGCCACCATGAGGACAAATTGAATTGTTCAAAAATCGTGTTGATCATTTCATTCATTAATTAGTTGTATGGTATCAAAGGGTATGTAAATTAATTTGTATATACATTGGAATGCCGGCCTTAGAGGCACGTTATCTTCCATTTGCTACATTTTCCCCATCCGTTTTATCTTATTTTTTATGTGAAGGCCCATTCTTTCATAACAGTGCAAAAGAATAGTCTATTTTAATTTGTAATTTAATTTGTAATTTGTAATTTTATTAAAAACGATCACGATTTTAAAAGAAGGAAAAATCTCAGAATAATAATGCCATTTGGTGGTTTGATTGCTAATCAATTCTTTATCAAAGTGACTAAAATTGACAAATCATATATGACCGTAACAGTTCAACTGCCATAAACTTACTCAACAGTGCCACTCGAAAGAAAGACCTTCGATAAGAAGAAGGAAACATTTAGATATGCAGTAATTTTTAGCAGTTGGTCCGTAAAGAAAGCGGGACTTAAAAGAACAGCCTATTACTAAAAGAAGGAAAAACCTGTGATGGAGTGAGCATTATAAGCAGCAGGAAGTCCAACCTGTGTGACAAAGATGGCATGGTGATCATTATGCCTGTGGATTCAATGGACATTCGGCCTGATGTCCGATGATGTCGAGCTATTCTTCATTCGACTCTATGAACTTCGACCTAATAACCGTCGGCCGTACACTTTTTCCTAGTTATGCAAAAATTTATATTTTATTTGTATAAGAACCTCCTCCACCCTCTGGAAGGACTCACAATATTACAGACATTTCATGCCTTGAAAAATGTCCACATACCCAAAATTAGTTCGTTTTGCACATATAATGCAGACAATTTTGTTTCATTAGGGTGGTGAGGTGCTGCTCCCAGATAAAGGAGGGGTCGCAGACCCTCAAATTTTGAAACGTTCCTTATCTTCAAAATCATCCACATGCCACATTTTGTTTTATTTCCTTGATTATTTTTTGAGTTATGAGTCATGTTTTATCTGTAAGAGAGCCTTTACCTTTACCCGCCACCATAGAAAAAATTTCTGGTCTTCATCAACCTCCACATTTTGACTAAGAATAAGTTCAAACTTCTATCAGAACATGCGTGTTACTTGAAAACACACAGTTTGTGTTTAATTGTCTGAATTAATTTAATCTTTTGTCGATCATTTTTTTCATGAATGCCCATTCCTTCATAGTAGAGTAATACGACAGAATTACCTATTTTTAAAAGATGGAAAAATCTCAGATGGAATGAGCAGCATAAATATCAGGAAGTACACCTGTGTGACAATGCGGGAATGATGATCATTTTGTCTGATGGCATTTTGGTTCAATGGCCATTCTGCCTAATGTCCATTCGGGTATTTTGCCTTTTAATAGATGGAAAGGAACTCACAATATTTTTGACATTCCCAGCCTTCAAAAACACCATATGTCAAATTTAGTTCCTTTTGCTTTTTTTCAGTGTTTTGTAACCGTTTGGTTACAAATTATTGGTTTTTGTTTTGTATTTTATGTTGAGCGTCGGACCCTTCACGTTTCTTGTGTAAATACAGCAAGAAAATATCACAGAAGTGAAAGGGTCAAGTATCACTGTAACTGTGGTGTCCCTACAAATTATATAACATGGCTGTAGAAATGAGCGGTAACGAAAAAGAATATGACGGGAATGGGAGATATTTGGAACCGTCAAAGATTTTGCGATATTTTCTTATTTATGTATTTGAACGTCACATATTAACTTGAATGAAGTTCAGGTTTACACCTTCTCTGCACCAGGTTCGATTGGTTCTTGCAACCTACCTTGCTTTTACTTTATTTAAAAGAATATAGCTATAAACTATTTCAAAGTTTAATCTTTTACTGATTTGCACCATTCTACAGAAATTCTTTTTTATGAAAGCTCATATCATGCGTAAGAAAATCCCTCATGTCTTACCTAAACAAATTTAGTGAAGGATTTTTTTCCATTGCTCTTTGAATTCTCAATGATATCCTACCAGAAGGTTTTGCAGAAGTTTTGCGAGAAATTTCTCCTTCAGGTTTTTTTCTGAGAATTTTTTGTAGAACAAACTGTTTCAAGAATTGCTAGAAAAACTCCCATTGAAGAGTATAGAGTTTGTAGAGGCATCCCTGGAGCAACCTCCAGCATATCTCGTGAAATATTTTATTCAACTGATTCCGAATATCATTTCGCAAGCAACACATCAACAAAGATTTCCGCATAGTTTGCTCTTCCGCTCAAGTCTTGTTATTGAACTGTTGTTCCCGTAGCGCGAACGACTCAACTCTAACGGCAGCTACGTTAAACCTTCGTATCAGTCTGGAATCATAGTGCAGCAGGTCGACTGCTCTTACGTCACTTCATCGATCACTGCAATGAGCTCTACAGTAATTTCATGAGGTATCTCTAGAGAAATACCTGGAGGAATCACTGGCGGAATTTCTCGAGGAATCCCTAAGAAATCTCCAGAGGAACTCCTTAAGGAATCCCTGCAGAAATTTAATTTAGAAATTTCCAGAGGAATTTCTGGAGGAATTCCTGGAAAAAATCTTGGAGGAATATCTGGATGAATTATTGGAAGAATCATCGGAGGAATTCCTGGAGGAATCTCTGGAGGAATCTCTGGAAGAATCTTTAGAGGAATTTCTGGTAAATACCTGGACCAATTCCTGAAGGAATTCCTGGAGGGAATGCTGGTGGGATTCCTGGAGGGATCCCTTGAACCAATTCCTTGAGAAATCTCTGGAGGAATACCTGGAGGAGAAACTTCTGGAAAAATTCTTCAAGGAAACCCTGGAAGAATTCCCGGAGGAATCCCTGGAAAAACTCCTGGAGGAATTACTGAAGAAATTCTTGAAAGAATTTCAAAAAGGAATCCCTGGAGGATTTTGTGGATCAATTCTTGGGGTAATTCTTTGAGGTGTTCTTGGTGGCAATCCTGGATGAAATGCCTGGATGAAATCCAGAATTCCTGAGGTAAATTCTGCATGAATTCCTGGTGGAATTCTCAAAGGTATTCCTGGAGGAGTCCCTGGAGGAATCCCTACAAAAATCCCTGGAGAAGAATTCGTGAAGGAATTCCTACAGCAATTCCTAGAGGAACTCCTGGAGGAATGTCTGGAGGAGCTTCTGAAGGAATTCCAGTAGACATACCTGAGAGAATATCTGGGGAAATCTCTAGAGAACTGCCTTTAGCTATCTTCTAAGGAACTCCTGGAGGAATCTCTAGAGCAATCCCTAGATGAATTTCTGGAAGATTTTCTTGAAGATTCATTGGAGAACTTTCAGGTACAATCTCTGGAGGAACTCTTGGACAAATCCCTGAAAGATTTCCTGTCGGAGTTTCTGGATGAACACCTGGTGGAATCTCTAGAGGAATATCTGGAGTAATTTCTAGTGGAATCTCTAGCGGACTTTATAGAGGAATTCCTGGACGAATCCCTGTAGGATTTTTTAGACGAATCCCTGAAGGAATTCACAGAGTAATCCAGGAACAATTCCTGAAGAAATTTCTGGAAAAATCCCAAAAAAGTGCTTGAAGTCATTTTTTAAATACTCCCGAATGTTGTTCCTGAAAAAATCACAGAAGGAATTCCCAGGTGAACTTCTGAATAAACCCCATGAGGAATTCCTTAGGAAATCACAGGATATTTTTATTAGCGAATTTCTGGAAAAAAATCTGTAGAAATTTCTGGATAAAAAAATCTGAATAAATCCGTGTCTGCAATAATTTTTAGACAATTGAATGGACTCTTAAAGTTTTTTTTACAAAATGTTTAAGGAATTTCTGGATTTGAAGATATTTAAATCCTCACTTAAGGACAAATCCCAAAGAAATGTCTGGTGTAATCCCTAGATGCATTCTTGAAGGAATCTCTGGGAGAATCCATTTATTTTGATCCTTCAAAACTGCAATCCAGATTTGCATATTCACATATCGTGCGACTATGCCGCTTAAAAATCATTTCAAGTCAGGTCCCCTGGCCCCCCTCCAGAAAAAAAAATCATCCGGTTTTTCCGTATCGTAAATTATCCTCAGAAACCTGCCGGTTGGTGGCAGTTCTCTCATGCCAATTTCCCAGTCCTTCCGGGCATGTTTCCTCGGGACAAAGTCGGCACACCACGGGAGTCAGAAACCACGGCCTTTCCTCGGTGGCTATCGATGCCAACCTTGCCAGCCATCATCCTTGTCGGCCCGCCCTTGTCTCCCCGCCGTTTTTCTCGACCCATGCTGCCCGCTGCCAAGCGCCCGGCCATTCCGGGACTGTTTCTTCGTGACGAAGCCGTCGTCACACCACTTGGGTCAGAATCCCCCGGCCTTTCCTCTGTGGCTTTCGGGGCCCACCTGGCCAGCCACCGCCGCGCTGTGTTTGCTCCAACATTTGTATTGGCAATTCAAATTGGTCAATTGTCACTGGACTGCGGTCACTGGAGCACCGCACTCTAGATTGATTTTGTTTGCGACCGTGTTAAACTTCTCTCTCACCTCATTTCCGGTTCATTTCTTTGGGAGCCCCCCCCCCCCCCCCTCCAGAGACCGGAGAGGTCTCACACCAAGCTAAGAACCTTCCCCGGGCCCAAGAATACCCACATACAAAATTTCACACCGATCGGTTCAGTAGTTTCTGAATGCATAGCGGTCAGACAGACAGACAGACAGACAGACAGACAGACAGACAGACAGACAGACCGACAGACAGACAGACAGACAGACGGAAATCCATTTTTATATATATAGATAGATAGATAGATAGATAGATAATACGATCAAGCATGGTATTCTAATCGGAATTGTACTTTACTCGAACTTGAAAAACAAAGGAATAATGAGAAAATTCAAAATAAGTAAAATGGTACACGGAAAAATATTAAAACCCAAAGAATAAGTTTTAAAAACTCAAATTTGGCTAAACTGCTTTTAGTTTTAACTCAAAGTTGGGTTGTTTTCTCCCTCGCCCCACCGCAATGTTGTCAAAAACAAAGAGAGAAGCACCGACGCATCCGCTGCTCTTCCGTGGAAGAAGCCAAATTTGGGTTTTCTTGAGTTAACCCAAATTTGCGTCATTTGAGGCCTCCGTTGGGTGAAAATAACTTACCAGTGGGTTAATTTTTTTGCCGCTCTCAAACGAGAACTACTCACTCACCACTTTCGCTGTTTGACGCAAATTTGAGTTATTCCACGGAAGACCGGGATTGGGTTGATTTGTAGTTCCGTGTAAATAGTTCTACTTTGACATTTGAGGTCAACCTCGTGTGACTGAGCTCGACATTTTTCGCACTGGGATTTCAAAAATGTTCCTATCTGACATACACGGTGAAAAAAAATCACTCAAAGTATGTGTTATAAGCTAGGGACGAGACAAAAGGCTAAAAAAATAAAAATTATATATTTTCAACTACGGGTAATAAAAACGTCAAAAAATGAGTAAATATGTACTCTTGAACCATATATTGTGGTTTAAAACAAGAATCCCGATAGGACTTTAGGAGCAGGACATTTCTGTAGGATTATACTCTGAGTTTAGTATATGCAGTGTTTATAAAACCATCTTTAGGGAGAATCCGGCAAGGATGTACTCGGAACAATTCAACTGAAGGTTTATTCTTAGAGAAATAAAGGTCCAGGACATTCTAAGATTGCCAATAAGCATATACAAACTGGATGATTATTACTGAAAGAACTCCAGTTAGTCATGGAAGATATTATGTAGACATTAAAAAAATCGTCGGACGGGTTACCATCACGTTATATTGGAAAACATTGTTTAAGGAAATCATAAAGAAAATTCTGGATTGGTCCTCAAAAGAGTTGGTAATTCCCAAAAGAGCTCAGCTTTAATTTCTCACGGATGTTTTGCAGATATAACAAAAAAAAATCTTAGGTCCAGAAGTAACAATGCCCGAGTAATTCTAAAATCCTAAATCTTCCAGAAATTGTCCACCGTCAACAGCACCACGTTGATGTGGTAAAGTGTGACAAGCAATGTATTAGGTATAGGAAAAACCCGTACGAAGGGGGGAGGGGGGTTGAAAAATCACAATTTTAGCGTGACGTACTTAACCTTCACGTACCCGACCCCTGACAACTCATTTTTGTCGAAATGCTGGAAAATCTCTAGAAACTCAATAGTTTCCTGGGTCTTTCCAATTACATAAACAAGTCCATTGCTAACTTAGCGACTATTGATAAGCCTCTTCGAAAATAATGCAAAAAGGACTACCTTTGAGTGGAGATCGGAACACACGAAGGCGTTTGAGGAAATTAAAAAGATGAGTCAGGTTAGGCAACTTGGGTATTATGACGTTAAAGATCGCACGACTGTAATGGGCGATGCCAGCCCCGTAGGTCTAGGAGATATCCTTGCTCAATATGATACACAAAGACAAGTCCGTATAGTTAGTTATGCCTCAAAATCGTTAACTGATACTGAATCAAAATATTGCCAAACAGAGAAGGGAGTACTAGCGCTAGTTTGAGTAGTTGATTTCAAGTATATCTGATGGGAAGACAGTTCGATTTAGTAACAGACTGCAAAGCATTGCTAGCATTGCATGCGCTAGAATTGAGAGGTACTTCGTTTACAAGTTTTCGAGTATAATGTGGTGCATATTTCTGGAGAAACTAATGCAGCTGATGCGCTGTCCAGACTGGCAGTTCTGGATCCCAAGCCTTTCGATAGCAGTGAGGAATTTCTGATCCAAGAAATTGTAACATCTGCAGCCAACTCGATTGCGTTAAGCTGGAATGAAATCAAACAGGCGTCGATGAAAGATGAAGAAATAAGAAATATACAGGAGTTGATCAAAGTGAATCGGCAGGCGGAAATTCCAATTGCATACATAGTAATCATCGCTAAAGAACTCTGCGCCAAGTTGGAGATGTTTTGCTCAGAACGGACCGTCTGATCATTCCACAGAAGCTTGAAAATAGGGTTCTAGCATTGGCACATGAAGGCCACCCAGGAAGCAGAATGATGAAAACTCATCTTCAAAAAGAAAGAAAGGAGTTGCCTTCAGCACATTGGGAAGATGTTGCAGTTAATTTTCTTGGTCCGCTACCTGACGGGCAATACTTGCTTGTCGTAGTGGATTACTACAATCGGTACGTAGAAATTAAGGAGAAGACAACGATAAATGTTCAAGCTGTACCTTTAAGAACTGAGCGTTAATTTCGGTCGGTACAGGCTTCCAGTTTCGTTGAGAGCCGATAATGGACCCCAGCTGAGTTAGAATTGTAACGGATTGAAAAGTTTTGCTTGGAAAACGGGATTCAATTAGTCAATACAATACCATATTGGCCTCAACAAAATGTATTAGCCGAAATTGTCGCACATCTCTTGCAAATTGTTTTAAAAAATTTCAATATTTTAAATTTCAATTTTGTCGAGACTGAAAAAGCCATTTAATTTCTACTTTCCACAAATCAATCAAAAACGTAATGGTACCAAACTGCCCTCACTCGCATAACAGTCCCATCTTTGCTGGGTTTCCTATTCATATGGGACTGTCATGCGAATGGGGGCAGCAAAGTATTCAAAAATCGGTAAATCTGATCGCCGCCAATCAAGCCGCCAATAAAAAGATAACTCCATTGAAAATCCGAACACTACTGACACAGTAGAAACTCCATTGTCTGGATCCAAGATCCACCGCTACGAAAATGGTAGAAACTCCTTTTATAGATCCAAGATCCTATCGCTACCATAATGGTAGTATCTCCAAGCTGTGGATCATTTCAATCGCAATCAAATGATAGGAACTCCATTTTAGATCCGAGATCAAAACGCTATCCAAAACGGTAGACTCCATTTTTCACCAACAATTATACTCAAATTGTCATAAAATATAATAATATTACCACAGAAACACAGACTTAAAACTTCGAGCATTTTGCGATTCAAATCATAGTTCCGGAAAACCTGTTCGCCCAATACTAAAAGGACTGAGTTTGGCCGACCATCAACTAGGTGGCGGAAGTGGGCAAACGTCAAACTCGAAGAAAAACGATGCGAGCGCCACGGGTGGGTAGTTCAGTTGGCCAACTATAAAAATTTTAAATATTCCGTTACATCTGTGTACGATGGGAAATGTCAGAGTGTTACGTCTGTTTGTCTGTGAAATTACCTTCCGCTTTCACTTCGTCGCCAGATTCTAGGGATCAGTGGCACGGGAGTTCCGATGGATTTCCAAGGGATCGGACTTAGGGGGTGAATCCGGATATAGTAATACCGAACAACATTGTCGAAATTAGCGATGTTACAATGCGTTTCTTTTTTTCAGGTGAAAACCTATTCAAAGCATAATCGGTAGACAAAATGTCAGTCACATTCGAGCAGATAATTTTGGACGCTAAAAGAATCGCCAACCGGTTAAAGGACCGCGAAGCATTGGGCGATTCTCTATTGCTGGAGTCAGAATCCGTAAACAAACAGATTGAATCAATGCGGCAGTTTCAGGACGATATCGACATACTGAACAAGCTGGCACGGGACCGTTCCAACAATCAACTGATCACAATTATTCACCAGGAGAATCCACAAATCCGGGAGATCCAGCAGGAAAATCGACTGTTAAAGGCGGCCTTGGAAGATCACCAGCACGCGCTGGAGCACATAATGACCAAGTATCGGGAACATACCCAGAGCAAGATCCTCAACACCAAGGTCAATTTTGTCGAAGCGTTTAGCAAACATCAGCAGTTCAACGAGCAGAAAGACGAAGTGATCCGACAGCAAACTCAGAAGATCCAGGAAATGGCAGCGGTTATGCAGCGGGCCTCTCAACTGGACGAAGAGAAGTTCAACCAAGAACAAGAGTTTCTCAGCAAGTTGATTACGGAAAATAAGGTTAGTTCTACTAGTCAAGAAAAAAATCAAGAATTCAAGGCAATATGTAAATGGCAAGAATAAATGCACATTCGGAATACTAATACCTGAAAACTATATCCTTCTCCTTACAGGGTCTTCGAGAACTTCTGGAAATTTCCCACAAGTACGGTTCCAACGGACAGAAGATTCTAGTCGACGATAAATCCACCCAAACTGACACATACCTTCTGGATGCGCTGGCGGCCTCCACATCCAATAGCGGAACGAGCTTCAACGAGCCATCAGTTTCGAACACCGGCACCATCAAGGTTAGTCCATCGTCCCTGAAGTCCCAGGTCGCGACCGCATCGTCATCTACGGCACCCCCCACAACGGCGGCACCGGCTTCAAGTGGAATCGCCAGCTCCGCTGGTTCCACCCTTTCGTGACGAGATTCCGACGATAACCAAGTGTCCGTATTCTTCTGCTGCCAATCGGCTTTACTGTAATTCTTTTAATCCAACCAGGAAAACTCCCGACAAAAAATGTAAAACCGAATCATGTCGAAATCTAAGGAAAACTCACACAATTTTTAATACCATTCGTACCATTTTTGCAATCATTCTTCAGCACGAACACATTCTTCTTGCACCCAACTCTCACACATTTGTTTCACAAAAAAAATGTTGCGTTCATGTTTTGTAGTTAAGTTGCAATTTGCAAAATCACGTAATAATTTATAACATAATCGGCGACCAAGTAAAAGTAAAGAACACCTTCCTTGTTTGCCGCGAATACACAATGGACTGATGCAAATTTGATTCTTATTGCTACCCTAAACCTAAATGGTGTTGATTGTGCATATTACGTTTTTGTCTGTCGGCTCCGCGAAGCGTGATAACCGGCTGAGCCTAAAGAAGAACAACATAAAGTAAAAGCATCGATATGAAGTAATATTACAGTGGACGTTCGTTGTGTGCAACATGTTTACGTCTCAATTACCAAATGTTGTTTGATAACTGAGTAACAATTGACAGATGTCAAGAATCTGCCCGATTTTTCTAAATGCAACGAACGTCTACTGTACTTTACAAAGAAAAATATTTGGCAATTGAATTAAACACCTTTTTCAGCTTTAGGGAGCAAAACGTGCAAATCGGCATCTGTTAAATGCACACATCTCTAATGTTGTTACACTATGCATAGTTTCGTAATTGCGAAAATGACAGATTAAAATGTATTAATTCATTGAATCACATTGTGCCCATTTAGTGCTAGGCCTCACACAGCAAGTACGCAAGAAAAGCAAACAATATCATTTTGTGTGACACTATTGTTAACGTCGAAGTAGCCAATGTGAATTCAAGTCTCATTAGTTTTACGCCTTCTCTAAGTTTTCCTTTTCAACTTTGTATTGCAAATGCTCCTGAATTAATAAATTTATAGGTAATTATAGGAACCTGATAGTAAAATAAGCTAGATATATGATATAAGCCTTAAATAATATCCGAAAGCCCAAATGATATGATTTAACAGTGATGCAGATGCTTCCTGGAAAAGAGCATTTTGATTTTTTGGAATAATCGGAGTTTGTGATACATTCGATAACTGCAACATGTTTACGTTTCACTTAGCGAATAAAATTCGATAACTGCAACAACTGACAGACGTCTAAGAATTGACAGTTGCTGCAGAATGCAGCCAATGTGCATACGGAAAACATCGCACTGCAACAAAAGTGCATGTGAAAAACATCGCATTGCTGGTGACATACTGACATTTCGTTTTGACAGATAGCGGTGCGATAACTGCAAAATTGTTGCACTTAGCGGACTTGCAGTTAAAAAGCATTGCAGTTAAAGCGTTTGCATCGAACGAACGTCTACTGTATTATGTCAGTCCAATTTGGGGTGCAGACAGCAATTAGGCATTTTATGAGACGTTTCAAATCAGCTGTTTTTTCAATGTTTATCAGTTTTGAAGTCCAACCGGTGGGCCCATTTATTTACATTTTCGCTAGCATAACATGTGATACAGGCCCATCCAATAAACGGGGTTCATTCATCTGCAAAAATGCGTCAATTCGTCCACTATAAGGCACTGCACTGTTTTGATTTTGTATGGGATTTTGACGTTTCGTGGTATTGTTGTTTACAAAATTTCTGTAAGAGTGAAAGAGAAGGAGATAATTTCATGCACTGCCCTATAATCAATATCCGTAGACCGTGGAGATGATTTTCCATCTACTATTGTGGATTTAGCACCAAATTGGTGTCGGAAGTAACTTCATTGATTTCCGCTGCTTTTCCTGTGCGTATAACATAACGTCGGAAGTAGTGCGCTGAATAGAGCATCAGATTTGCTATACAGCGCACTACTTCCGACGTTATGTTTAAGGACAAGGTATTTGGACTACTTTGCTCTAAATTTCTAGAGCACCGTTTTTTAGAACCGTTGAACGGATTTGGATTAAGATGCATCACGCTGTTGACAACCACTGGACAATTAGCGTGATGCATTTTCATCCAAATTCGTTCAACGGTTCTAAAAAACGGTGCTCTAGAAATTTTGAGCTATGTACTCCAAATACCTTGTCCTTAACGTATAAGAAAGGCAGCGGAAGTCAATGAAGTTATTTCCGACACCAATTTGGTGCTAAATCCACAATAGTGACATCGTGCAGCTCGGGGGATTGATACATGCCACATAAGAAACCGAAATATCTCTGCCACCAAAAATCTGATTGGCGCTCACCACATGTTATGCTACTTTTCGCGATAACAAAAACATCAAATGTAAACAATAACAATGAGCGGCCCACCGGTGGATCGTCTCGTAAAATAGCTTATATAGTTTATCGCATTGATAACTGGACTGCGACAGAGTGCGGAATCTTATGTCGTTTTCGTTTTTGCGGTGGTGCTACACCGGTGCAGCACTTTTGCACCGAAACTGTTCGTTTTTGATTTTCGTGCTGCACCGGTGTAGCACTTTTTCTGCACCGCTCAAGATAGTGCAGCACTCAGAAAATCGGGAGTGTAGCAGGTGTACACCGCGTCCACCAATCAGCGTTTGCAAAATTGTAAATATTTTGGTTTTTATTCACGCACACCAATGCAACTGCGCCTAAAATGTTCGTTTTTGTAGTGGAAAGTGTAGCACGAAGCGGTGTAGCACCGCCGCAAAAACGAAAACGACATTAAATAAAAGCAAAGACCACATTATCAAGAAGATTTGCAGCACTGCAGAAAATCGGGATTCTCTGCTAGCAGCGCCACTCCGGATGAAGGTGGCACTATTCATGATAGTGTGTGTAAATTTTCATACTCGCACCAATACACTCTTACACTTTTACACGAAGGTACCACTTTAGCTCACCAGGTGGCGGTGCCGTCGGTGACGCTTGCCGTTAGTATGGGAAAATTGTTGTGCGTTGATTCAAATCACGTACAACGAAGCAACCTAGAATTAATTTGAAATCAATCAAAGCAATCTTGTACTTTTAGTAAAATAAATTTTCTTCAGTCTCTGTTCATTTTCCAATCAAACCAGACGGTTTTTAATCCCACTGCAACCTACAACAGGTTATGGGCCTGCGAGGAGAATTTTTTCAATTCTAGAAGCAAAATGAACGGAAGCCGATTCAGCCTGCAAAAGCTGAACAACGCCAATTATTCAAGCTGGCGCTTCAAGGTGGAACTTTTGCTGGTACGGGAGGAACTGTGGCGTTACGTGACACCAGGTGAGAAACCAGCAACGGAATCGGATGCAGTTTGGTCCGCTGGAGACGCCAAGGCCAGGGCAACCATCGGGTTACTGATCGAGGACAATCAACACCCGTTGATCCGGTCATCGACAACCGCAAAGGAAGCATGGACGGCCCTCCAGAACCACCACCAGAAGGTCAGTCTCACGTCAAAGGTCTCGCTGTTAAAGCGAATCTGCGACAAACGTTTCTCGGAAGGCGAGGATATGGCGGAGCACATCTTCGGCATGGAGGAGCTGTTCAGTAGCCTGGCGAATGCCGGACAGCAGCTGGAGGAAAACCTCATGGTCGCGATGATCCTGAGAAGCCTGCCAAGCTCGTACGACACGCTGACTACCGCCCTCGAAAGCCGTTCGGACGACGAACTTACCCTGGAGCTTGTGAAGCGGAAACTTCTGGACGAAACAGCGAAGAAGCAAGGTTGCGGTTCGGATTCCGCGATGAAAGTTGGACCAGGGAAGAAGAAGAAGCCGCTGGCCTGCCACTACTGCAAGAAGGTGGGCCACATTCAGAAGGAATGCCGCCAATACCAACGGGACAACGAGAAGGAAGCGAAGCCAGGTAAACCGGGGAAGCCTACACCGAGACAGGATAGCACCGTGTCGTTTGTGTTTCTGGCCTGCGGAAGCGAAACTGAAGACGGAACCAAGCCTTGGATCGTGGACTCGGGCGCGACAAGCCACACCGTTGCGAACCGAGATTTCTTCATAGAATTGCACGAGAGTGAAGCCAAGCACGTGACGTTGGCTGACGGGAAGAAAGCGAGCGTGGAAGGAGAAGGTCCCGGCGTGATCCAGTGCTACGATGACACGGGTAAGCAAACCGAGATGAGGCTGTCCAAAGCGTTGTACACACCCACGTTGGCGATGAACCTTTTGTCTGTTCCGTCACTGGCGCAGAAAAATGCAACTGTTATTTTCGACATCAACGGTTGCCGGGTAATGCATGGCAACCAAACCGCTGCCATGGCAACGCTCAAACAAGGTCTGTACTACCTGAAGCAACCAAGCGAAGTCATCCTCCTGGCTGACGGAAAGCATCCGAAGGGCTGCAAGCATGAGTGGCATCGAAAACTTGGGCACCGTGATCCCCACGCCATCGACCAAATGGAGAAACGGAACCTGGTCGACGGATTGCAGATCCGCCAATGCGAAGTAAACGAGCCGTGTGAATGCTGCTGCAAGGCGAAGAGCACCCGCACGCCTTTCCCGAAGGAATCGAAATCTCGTTCGAAGGCGCCCCTGGATCTCGTGCACACGGACGTGTGCGGTCCGGTGGAAGTTCCGTCGGTAAGTGGAAAACGATATTTTCTAACCATTATCGACGATTTTTCGAGGTTCTGCGTGCTGTACCTACTGAAGGAGAAGTCGGAAGTACCGGACAAGATCATCGAGTTCGTGGAGGCGGCCAAAACCCAATTTGGTCGTAAACCGAAAGTGGTGCGCTCCGATCAAGGAGGTGAGTACACCAGCGAGCGACTCCGTTCATTCTATCGACGAGAAGGCATCAAGGCACAATTCACGGCGGCCTACAGTCCGCAACAAAACGGTGTGGCAGAGCGACGGAACCGTTACCTCGTCGAGATGAGCAGGTGCCTGCTATTCGATGCCGGACTGGAACGATGCTACTGGGCGGAAGCGGTGAGCACTGCGGTATACCTGCAGAACATTTCCCTATCACGATCCGTTACTGTTACGCCGTACGAATTGTGGTACAACAGGAAGCCGGACGTAAGCCATCTCCAAGTGTTCGGATCCCGTGCATGGGTGCACATTCCGAAGCAGAAGAGGAAGAAGTTCCACCCGACGGCTCAGAAGCTGATATTCGTCGGATATTCCCAAGAGCACAAGGCCTACCGGTTCCTGGACAAAACGACGCGGATGGTGTACATCAGCCGGGATGCAAGGTTTGTCGGGGGCGAACAAGAAGAGCCCGCCGAAAACGTCCAGGAGGAGAATACGGTCGAGTTCCAATCGACACTGAAACCCAACGTAGTGAATACACCAGCGAAGGAGGTCGCTAGTCCCGATCAAAATGAAGACGACGACGGTGACGGCTACGATACTGCTGCTGGCGGTACAGATGAAGTGTTCACTGACAGCGACGACGAAGCGACTGTGGACATTGAAACGCCGATTGAACCGCGAAGATCCTCAAGAACCACGAAGGGAATCCTGCCGGAGCGTTACCGAGAAGTCACCAGCGTGACGAGTAATTCCGTAGCTGAACCCCGAAGCTACACCGAAGCGATCCAATGTCCCGAGAAGGAAGCATGGCAGGAAGCGATGAAGGAAGAAATCCAATCGTTGGAGGAGCACCAAACGTGGGAGCTGGTTCCACTGCCACCCGGAAGGAAGACCGTTGGATGTAAGTGGACGTTCAAAAAAAAAAAGCAGGACGAAAGCGGAAACACGGTGCGGTACAAGGCCAGGTTGGTCGCACAAGGTTTCACCCAACAGTACGGCACGGACTACGATGAGGTGTTTGCGCCTGTCGCGCGGCAAACCACCCTTTGCACGCTGCTGACCATCGCCAGTCGAGACGACATGTTGGTACAGCACTTGGACATCAAGACCGCCTATCTGTACGCCGATCTGAAGGAAGAAGTGTACATGCGACCACCACCAGGACTCAAGACGGGCGAGAAGGTATGCCGGTTGAAACGCAGCATCTACGGGCTGAAGCAGTCGGCTCGTGTCTGGAACCGGAAAATAGACGACACGTTCAAGAGAATGGGGTTCCATCCGTCGTCGTCCGACCCCTGCCTATACGTGAAGGAGAGCAACGGCAAGCGAAGCTACATTCTAATATACGTCGACGACATGTTGGTATGTTGCCATTCGAAACGTGAATTCGAAGCGATTACCAAGGCACTGGCGAAGCACTTCAAGTTTTCAAGTCTGGGAGAACTACGGCTGTTTCTCGGAATCCGCATTGACAAGCAAGACGGACACTACACCCTCAATCAAGCCGGGTACATCGACAGGATCGTGGAGCGGTTCGGGCACGAAAACGCAAAACCGTCCAAAATTCCACTCGACCCTGCTTACGTAAAGCAAAAGGAGGAGGAAGAGCTGCCAGCCAACGAATCGTACCGCAGCTTGGTGGGCAGTTTGCTCTACGTTGCGGTCAACTCCCGACCGGACATCTGCCTCAGCACATCGCTTCTCGGCAGAAAGGTATCCAAGCCAACCAATCGGGACTAGACCGAGGCGAAACGGGTATTGAGGTACCTCAAATCGACGAAGGACTTGTGTCTCCACTTGGGGTCCGGAAACGAAGATCTGGAGTGTTTCGTCGATGCTGATTGGGCCGGTGATGAAGCGGACCGAAAATCCAATTCCGGATTCCTGATCAAGTTCGGTGGCGGGCTGGTAAGTTGGGGCACTCGCAAGCAAACCTGCGTTGCACTTTCTTCCACAGAAGCCGAGTTCGTGGCTCTCGCCGAGGGATGCCAGGAATTGCTGTGGATGCGGAAGCTTCTGGACGAACTCAACGAGAAACCAGCTTCTCCGACCGTTGTGTGGGAGGACAACCAATCCTGCATCAAGATGGTCGAATCGGATCGGTTGCAGAAAAGGTCCAAGCACATCGACACCAAACATGCTTTCACCCGGGATCTCCAGCAGCAAGGTATCATCGGCTTGCAGTATCTATCGACCGACAAGATGGAAGCCGATCTGATGACCAAGCCGTTGGAACGCGTGAAGTTGGAGCGACACCGTGACGCAATCGGAGTCCGTGGCAACCTGGGCGCCGAGCGTTAACCGTTCGCTTCGTTGAGGAGCAGTGTTGTGCGTTGATTCAAATCACGTACAACGAAGCAACCTAGAATTAATTTGAAATCAATCAAAGCAATCTTGTACTTTTAGTAAAATAAATTTTCTTCAGTCTCTGTTCATTTTCCAATCAAACCAGACGGTTTTTAATCCCACTGCAACCTACAACAAAAATAACAGAGTTGCATGTCTTCTTGATAAAGTAGTCTTCAATAAAAGTGCGATATTTATTGTATTAAATCGTTCCGGTGTCTTCACCGCACTTATATTATCGTCGCACCACCAAATCGAAGTCGTCGCTAGAAGCACTTGCGAAGTTGCAGCTGCGAAGTAAATTTGAATCTATTTTTTCTGTTGCGCATCATTAAGCTAATTAAGAGCAACAATATGCACTAATCCAAATTGAGTTGCGACATTTCTAAGTAGGTTAAAAATCAATTTTCGCACGTTCGGTCACTTCGTATTTCGACCAAAAGCATAATACATCATGAGCTAATGAATAAATGCGGTGAAGACACCGGAACGATCTGACACTTGATCTGACACCAAATCGCACTTTTATTTAAGATTCCGACGAGCACTTCCTCCCTTTTAACTGCGCAATGAGCAATATAATTTTAAATTTTTAAATCTTTTGTCCCGCCCAAAGAAACTTCGCAGGATATTTGCGTCTGCTAAAGACATTTTTTTATAGCAGACATCTGTTAGATATCTGACAGCAATTTCCATGCGGGTCGTGCGCCAGTGTAAACATCCTAGGTGTAAACCCATGTAAACTGCAGCATGAGACCTTTTATTTATTTTGAAGCGAAACGTCAAGCGCAAACAAAAAATCAGTAAATCCACCTGGCCGCTGACGCGATGATGACTCTGATGATGATTTTTGTTGTTGTTGCTTTTAGTGCTTGGTGCGGAACGACGGATGGAAAGAGTGTTGTAAAGAGCATTGATGTCGCATTTTGTCGGCACTTTTTACGCAGGCAAAAACAAAAAATAAATAAGTATTTTAGTTAGTTTTATAACTTTTAAGTGTGGAATATTAGTGGAGAAGAAGATCTGCTCAAACCGGAGAGTTGTATGGCAGGGTTAGTCCGGTTGTCGTCCGGTGTTTGTGATTCGTTCGGCATTCGCGTTATCAGACAGTCAGACGACGACGACGAGTGTGAAGAAGTGTGAGGTCAGCGGAACTCAAGTGGAACATCATCGCACCGCATAGAGATATAAAAAATTTAGCTTCCAAAGCCGAGGAAATGTCCGATCACGGCTGTGCCCATTTCACGGCGTTCGTCAAGGAGTACGGGCTGGAGTCGTTCAGCGTGGTGCACGCGTATTTCAGTGCCTGCATCAACAAGGAAGCCCGGCGAAGAAAGGCTCTGTCCTGCTTGTGCTACAAGTGTGGTGGTTCCGGGCCGCAGCTGTATTCGTGCTTGCACTGTATCTACTTTGGATGCAAGGGGGCCCACATCAACGACCACTGCAAGCAAACCAAGCATTACATTGTGCTGGAGCTGTGCTACGGCATGATCTACTGCTATCAGTGCAAGGACTTTACGTACGATAGCGAGTGCCAAGCAATAGCCGAGAAGCACATCCGGAAGGAGGCTAAGAGTTTGAACAAAAGCTTGTCCTGGCGGCCGTGGTCTCCCTCGAAGGTGGAGATTGATTTGTTGCTGAAGAATCCCAAACGCCGGCATGTGACCGCTTTCACCAGTATCGGATTGCGGGGATTGCTGAATCTAGGATCTACCTGCTTCATGAACTGCATTGTACAAGCTCTGATTCATACGCCTCTGCTCAGAGACTACTTTCTTTCCGAGAGACACGAATGCACGGCAAAAACCGCCGCTAAATGTCTCGTATGTGAAGTATCCAGACTGTTCCAGGAGTTCTACTCCGGTGCCAGAGGTCCCCTTTCCCTGCATAGACTGCTGCATTTAATATGGAACCATGCCCGACACCTCGCCGGATATGAACAACAGGATGCTCACGAGTTCTTTATTGCCACGCTGGATGTCCTCCATCGCCACTGTAAGATATCGATGAATGAAATGGCCGCTGCGGCTTCGGCGGCATCCACGGACAAATCAAAGCCGCAGTTTCAGCAGCCGGACAATCCCACCCACTGTAATTGTATCATCGATCAGATTTTCACCGGGGGCCTTCAGAGCGACGTGGTTTGTCAGGCTTGCAACGGAGTGTCCACTACCATCGATCCGTTTTGGGACATTTCGCTCGATTTGGGTGAAGCCCAGAACCAGGGATACGGCGGACCGCCAAAGTCGCTGATTGACTGCCTGGAACGGTTCACCCGGGCGGAGCATTTGGGATCGAGCGCCAAGATTAAATGCTCGAGCTGTAAGAGCTACCAGGAATCGACGAAACAACTGTCCATGAGAACACTGCCAATTGTCGCCAGCTTCCATCTGAAGCGCTTCGAACATTCTAGTCTGGTAAGTGAGGCCGTTGAAAATGATAACATATTTGAAAAGCAAATAAGTCCTTACATTGCAACACGTTCTTTGTAATTTCAGATCGACAAAAAGATCTCGACCTTTATCTCATTCCCATCGGAGCTGGACATGACTCCGTTCATGTCGAAAAAGAAGTCTGAACAGCAACCGTCCCCGGGGGCGTCCTCTTCCTCCTCGTCGTCGAAATCAAAGTCTTCGGATCGGAAGCAAGCTGCTGCCGGCGGTGGCAGTACAAGTGCAAGTACAAGCACTGCCGCAAACAACGAAGATGACCACGGTCGTCATCACCACGATACCAGCGATTTCCGCTACTCGTTGTACGCGGTCATCAACCACGTGGGAACGTTGGACGCCGGCCACTACACGGCCTACGTCCGACACCAGAAGGACATATGGGTGAAATGTGACGACCACATTATAACGACTGCCACACTCAAGCAGGTGCTAGATAGCGAAGGGTATGGTTTAATGAAAATTGATAAACCGTGAGCAAACTCAGATAATCTTCTTTTTTTCTATTCTTTTCAGCTACCTATTGTTTTACCACAAGAAAATCCTAGAGTACGAATAAGTTATGAGCAGAACGAACACGTAATGCTCAGCATAGTGAGTGGCCAAGCCAACAGAGACGAAAGCAGACCGGAACGAGTGTGATTCAAGTGCGGGGTGAAAGACTAGCTGCAAACAGCGCGATGACTACCCTGGATGAGATTCTTCTGTTCCAGATCAAACTCTCCTACAACAAACAACCTATTTTAGTATTAGATTGTATCGATAATTGTGGAATAAAATGACTTTCGTTTTTAAAAGCAATGAGTTTAGAGGAAATCATTTAGTAGAATGAATTAAGAACGATTAATACTCTGAAACGCTACGGAAACTCGATTAGATCAATATAGTTGAGCCAATATTCCAATTTGTTAGAGTAGGCAAGCATTGCTCAAATCTGCTAAACTGTTCTTCACACTACGTACGACAGCCTATTACAAAAAATACGAAATACTACAAATGCACAATAAAATATAACATCTTGTAGTAGAACACTACAAATGTTTTATAACGCATGAGGACTTCACATGTGAACACAACACAACACAGCACATATATTTTGCCCTGTTACCCTAATGAATAACAATTTCCGAATCCAGGATGACGAGGTTTCGTAATTGACATCGTAGGGTAGTGGAGGTATTTTGGACCGGGCAGGTATTTTGGCCCGCTTGGGAATTTTTATGATATTTATCACATAATCTACTACTAAATCTTGGTAGATTTTTATTGGAACACGGAAAGTATTCAACTATGTGATGACCTTCATTTTGGATGTCATTTAAACATGCTGTTCAGTATCAAAAATATAGACTGTTTCAGAAATTATAAATACACTTTGTTTATTAAATTAAATGAACTGTTCTAATGATTTCTACCAACTTCTTTCAGAGTATAGCATATTGTACTCCATTTTTTTATATTTCCTTTCAATTGTCTTGATATTTTAAAGAACAGTCAAGTTCTCTAACAAATAACTTAATTTTTCAAATTTGCATTTGCACAAAGGTGTTTTTTAATGATTTCAACATTATTTATCACTAAATACCAAAAATTATCTAAATTTTTATCACATTCGCTTTCTCAACAAGTTGTCTAAGGAATGCCTTGATAAAAGTTTGGGAAAAATCGATAAAGGCATTTCCACAACATTTTTTCGGAGATCAAGTTTCTCATTTTTTAAGGTTTTCTACGGAACATAAGAACTACCACCCAGTTTCTTAGCTTTCCGTTATGCATTTAATCTAAACAAACTTTCTTTTTTCAGCTCATTCGATCCTTCAGATGGCAAAGCTTGTCAAACCATAAAAACGAATGCAGTAAGCAGTAATTAAGACATTCGTTTGCTTAACGTTTGTTGCTACTGGTGTTGTTGAGAAATTTAAAACAAAAATTTTTGTCAATTTCTTGATTTTGCTTTGGCTGACCAAGCCATGTGGGAAATTACACTGTTGAAAATGCTTTGACATCCATGTGCACAACAGAACATGTGCTCGATGAACAAATTGAGATTTGAAATTATGAAAAGAAATCCACGTACTCCGGTGAGACTCGAACTCACGACTCCCAATTCGCTAGACGGGCGCTTCTATTCCTTCAAGCTACGGAGTCACTCGACTATCTCCGTCGCCAGCAGGCCTAGAACTGAACTCGATTCCACAATCGCACATGGTTATCTTCTTTTCACAATCCAAACCCCCTTCGGATGGGATTAGATGAACATCTAACACATTGTCTGTTGTGCACATGTATGTCAAAGCGGGAGAGGAAGTTATTTTTAATTGTCGAGAGCTTCGGGCACTGCCTTCCAATCACTTATTGGTATGGCAATTAGTGTGCAGTCGGACTCTCGACGGGTCGGTCCTCGGCCGACCGAATACGGTAAGGGTGACCGTAGCACCTTACAAATGTCAATTTCTTGATTTTGCTTTGGCTGACCAAGCCATGTGGGAAATTACACTGTTGAAAATGCTTTGACATCCATGTGCACAACAGAACATGTGCTCGATGAACAAATTGAGATTTGAAATTATGAAAAGAAATCCACGTACTCCGGTGAGACTCGAACTCACGACTCCCAATTCGCTAGACGGGCGCTTCTATTCCTTCAAGCTACGGAGTCACTCGACTATCTCCGTCGCCAGCAGGCCTAGAACTGAACTCGATTCCACAATCGCACATGGTTATCTTCTTTTCACAATCCAAACCCCCTTCGGATGGGATTAGATGAACATCTAACACATTGTCTGTTGTGCACATGTATGTCAAAGCGGGAGAGGAAGTTATTTTTAATTGTCGAGAGCTTCGGGCACTGCCTTCCAATCACTTATTGGTATGGCAATTAGTGTGCAGTCGGACTCTCGACGGGTCGGTCCTCGGCCGACCGAATACGGTAAGGGTGACCGTAGCACCTTACAAATGTCAATTTCTTGATTTTGCTTTGGCTGACCAAGCCATGTGGGAAATTACACTGTTGAAAATGCTTTGACATCCATGTGCACAACAGAACATGTGCTCGATGAACAAATTGAGATTTGAAATTATGAAAAGAAATCCACGTACTCCGGTGAGACTCGAACTCACGACTCCCAATTCGCTAGACGGGCGCTTCTATTCCTTCAAGCTACGGAGTCACTCGACTATCTCCGTCGCCAGCAGGCCTAGAACTGAACTCGATTCCACAATCGCACATGGTTATCTTCTTTTCACAATCCAAACCCCCTTCGGATGGGATTAGATGAACATCTAACACATTGTCTGTTGTGCACATGTATGTCAAAGCGGGAGAGGAAGTTATTTTTAATTGTCGAGAGCTTCGGGCACTGCCTTCCAATCACTTATTGGTATGGCAATTAGTGTGCAGTCGGACTCTCGACGGGTCGGTCCTCGGCCGACCGAATACGGTAAGGGTGACCGTAGCACCTTACAAATGTCAATTTCTTGATTTTGCTTTGGCTGACCAAGCCATGTGGGAAATTACACTGTTGAAAATGCTTTGACATCCATGTGCACAACAGAACATGTGCTCGATGAACAAATTGAGATTTGAAATTATGAAAAGAAATCCACGTACTCCGGTGAGACTCGAACTCACGACTCCCAATTCGCTAGACGGGCGCTTCTATTCCTTCAAGCTACGGAGTCACTCGACTATCTCCGTCGCCAGCAGGCCTAGAACTGAACTCGATTCCACAATCGCACATGGTTATCTTCTTTTCACAATCCAAACCCCCTTCGGATGGGATTAGATGAACATCTAACACATTGTCTGTTGTGCACATGTATGTCAAAGCGGGAGAGGAAGTTATTTTTAATTGTCGAGAGCTTCGGGCACTGCCTTCCAATCACTTATTGGTATGGCAATTAGTGTGCAGTCGGACTCTCGACGGGTCGGTCCTCGGCCGACCGAATACGGTAAGGGTGACCGTAGCACCTTACAAATGTCAATTTCTTGATTTTGCTTTGGCTGACCAAGCCATGTGGGAAATTACACTGTTGAAAATGCTTTGACATCCATGTGCACAACAGAACATGTGCTCGATGAACAAATTGAGATTTGAAATTATGAAAAGAAATCCACGTACTCCGGTGAGACTCGAACTCACGACTCCCAATTCGCTAGACGGGCGCTTCTATTCCTTCAAGCTACGGAGTCACTCGACTATCTCCGTCGCCAGCAGGCCTAGAACTGAACTCGATTCCACAATCGCACATGGTTATCTTCTTTTCACAATCCAAACCCCCTTCGGATGGGATTAGATGAACATCTAACACATTGTCTGTTGTGCACATGTATGTCAAAGCGGGAGAGGAAGTTATTTTTAATTGTCGAGAGCTTCGGGCACTGCCTTCCAATCACTTATTGGTATGGCAATTAGTGTGCAGTCGGACTCTCGACGGGTCGGTCCTCGGCCGACCGAATACGGTAAGGGTGACCGTAGCACCTTACAAATGTCAATTTCTTGATTTTGCTTTGGCTGACCAAGCCATGTGGGAAATTACACTGTTGAAAATGCTTTGACATCCATGTGCACAACAGAACATGTGCTCGATGAACAAATTGAGATTTGAAATTATGAAAAGAAATCCACGTACTCCGGTGAGACTCGAACTCACGACTCCCAATTCGCTAGACGGGCGCTTCTATTCCTTCAAGCTACGGAGTCACTCGACTATCTCCGTCGCCAGCAGGCCTAGAACTGAACTCGATTCCACAATCGCACATGGTTATCTTCTTTTCACAATCCAAACCCCCTTCGGATGGGATTAGATGAACATCTAACACATTGTCTGTTGTGCACATGTATGTCAAAGCGGGAGAGGAAGTTATTTTTAATTGTCGAGAGCTTCGGGCACTGCCTTCCAATCACTTATTGGTATGGCAATTAGTGTGCAGTCGGACTCTCGACGGGTCGGTCGGATGTCAAAGCATTTTCAACAGTGTAATTTCCCACATGGCTTGGTCAGCCAAAGCAAAATCAAGAAATTGACATTTGTAAGGTGCTACGGTCACCCTTACCGTATTCGGTCGGCCGAGGACCGACCCGTCGAGAGTCCGACTGCACACTAATTGCCATACCAATAAGTGATTGGAAGGCAGTGCCCGAAGCTCTCGACAATTAAAAATAACTTCCTCTCCCGCTTTGACATACATGTGCACAACAGACAATGTGTTAGATGTTCATCTAATCCCATCCGAAGGGGGTTTGGATTGTGAAAAGAAGATAACCATGTGCGATTGTGGAATCGAGTTCAGTTCTAGGCCTGCTGGCGACGGAGATAGTCGAGTGACTCCGTAGCTTGAAGGAATAGAAGCGCCCGTCTAGCGAATTGGGAGTCGTGAGTTCGAGTCTCACCGGAGTACGTGGATTTCTTTTCATAATTTCAAATCTCAATTTGTTCATCGAGCACATGTTCTGTTGTGCACATGGATGTCAAAGCATTTTCAACAGTGTAATTTCCCACATGGCTTGGTCAGCCAAAGCAAAATCAAGAAATTGACATTTGTAAGGTGCTACGGTCACCCTTACCGTATTCGGTCGGCCGAGGACCGACCCGTCGAGAGTCCGACTGCACACTAATTGCCATACCAATAAGTGATTGGAAGGCAGTGCCCGAAGCTCTCGACAATTAAAAATAACTTCCTCTCCCGCTTTGACATACATGTGCACAACAGACAATGTGTTAGATGTTCATCTAATCCCATCCGAAGGGGGTTTGGATTGTGAAAAGAAGATAACCATGTGCGATTGTGGAATCGAGTTCAGTTCTAGGCCTGCTGGCGACGGAGATAGTCGAGTGACTCCGTAGCTTGAAGGAATAGAAGCGCCCGTCTAGCGAATTGGGAGTCGTGAGTTCGAGTCTCACCGGAGTACGTGGATTTCTTTTCATAATTTCAAATCTCAATTTGTTCATCGAGCACATGTTCTGTTGTGCACATGGATGTCAAAGCATTTTCAACAGTGTAATTTCCCACATGGCTTGGTCAGCCAAAGCAAAATCAAGAAATTGACATTTGTAAGGTGCTACGGTCACCCTTACCGTATTCGGTCGGCCGAGGACCGACCCGTCGAGAGTCCGACTGCACACTAATTGCCATACCAATAAGTGATTGGAAGGCAGTGCCCGAAGCTCTCGACAATTAAAAATAACTTCCTCTCCCGCTTTGACATACATGTGCACAACAGACAATGTGTTAGATGTTCATCTAATCCCATCCGAAGGGGGTTTGGATTGTGAAAAGAAGATAACCATGTGCGATTGTGGAATCGAGTTCAGTTCTAGGCCTGCTGGCGACGGAGATAGTCGAGTGACTCCGTAGCTTGAAGGAATAGAAGCGCCCGTCTAGCGAATTGGGAGTCGTGAGTTCGAGTCTCACCGGAGTACGTGGATTTCTTTTCATAATTTCAAATCTCAATTTGTTCATCGAGCACATGTTCTGTTGTGCACATGGATGTCAAAGCATTTTCAACAGTGTAATTTCCCACATGGCTTGGTCAGCCAAAGCAAAATCAAGAAATTGACATTTGTAAGGTGCTACGGTCACCCTTACCGTATTCGGTCGGCCGAGGACCGACCCGTCGAGAGTCCGACTGCACACTAATTGCCATACCAATAAGTGATTGGAAGGCAGTGCCCGAAGCTCTCGACAATTAAAAATAACTTCCTCTCCCGCTTTGACATACATGTGCACAACAGACAATGTGTTAGATGTTCATCTAATCCCATCCGAAGGGGGTTTGGATTGTGAAAAGAAGATAACCATGTGCGATTGTGGAATCGAGTTCAGTTCTAGGCCTGCTGGCGACGGAGATAGTCGAGTGACTCCGTAGCTTGAAGGAATAGAAGCGCCCGTCTAGCGAATTGGGAGTCGTGAGTTCGAGTCTCACCGGAGTACGTGGATTTCTTTTCATAATTTCAAATCTCAATTTGTTCATCGAGCACATGTTCTGTTGTGCACATGGATGTCAAAGCATTTTCAACAGTGTAATTTCCCACATGGCTTGGTCAGCCAAAGCAAAATCAAGAAATTGACATTTGTAAGGTGCTACGGTCACCCTTACCGTATTCGGTCGGCCGAGGACCGACCCGTCGAGAGTCCGACTGCACACTAATTGCCATACCAATAAGTGATTGGAAGGCAGTGCCCGAAGCTCTCGACAATTAAAAATAACTTCCTCTCCCGCTTTGACATACATGTGCACAACAGACAATGTGTTAGATGTTCATCTAATCCCATCCGAAGGGGGTTTGGATTGTGAAAAGAAGATAACCATGTGCGATTGTGGAATCGAGTTCAGTTCTAGGCCTGCTGGCGACGGAGATAGTCGAGTGACTCCGTAGCTTGAAGGAATAGAAGCGCCCGTCTAGCGAATTGGGAGTCGTGAGTTCGAGTCTCACCGGAGTACGTGGATTTCTTTTCATAATTTCAAATCTCAATTTGTTCATCGAGCACATGTTCTGTTGTGCACATGGATGTCAAAGCATTTTCAACAGTGTAATTTCCCACATGGCTTGGTCAGCCAAAGCAAAATCAAGAAATTGACATTTGTAAGGTGCTACGGTCACCCTTACCGTATTCGGTCGGCCGAGGACCGACCCGTCGAGAGTCCGACTGCACACTAATTGCCATACCAATAAGTGATTGGAAGGCAGTGCCCGAAGCTCTCGACAATTAAAAATAACTTCCTCTCCCGCTTTGACATACATGTGCACAACAGACAATGTGTTAGATGTTCATCTAATCCCATCCGAAGGGGGTTTGGATTGTGAAAAGAAGATAACCATGTGCGATTGTGGAATCGAGTTCAGTTCTAGGCCTGCTGGCGACGGAGATAGTCGAGTGACTCCGTAGCTTGAAGGAATAGAAGCGCCCGTCTAGCGAATTGGGAGTCGTGAGTTCGAGTCTCACCGGAGTACGTGGATTTCTTTTCATAATTTCAAATCTCAATTTGTTCATCGAGCACATGTTCTGTTGTGCACATGGATGTCAAAGCATTTTCAACAGTGTAATTTCCCACATGGCTTGGTCAGCCAAAGCAAAATCAAGAAATTGACATTTGTAAGGTGCTACGGTCACCCTTACCGTATTCGGTCGGCCGAGGACCGACCCGTCGAGAGTCCGACTGCACACTAATTGCCATACCAATAAGTGATTGGAAGGCAGTGCCCGAAGCTCTCGACAATTAAAAATAACTTCCTCTCCCGCTTTGACATACATGTGCACAACAGACAATGTGTTAGATGTTCATCTAATCCCATCCGAAGGGGGTTTGGATTGTGAAAAGAAGATAACCATGTGCGATTGTGGAATCGAGTTCAGTTCTAGGCCTGCTGGCGACGGAGATAGTCGAGTGACTCCGTAGCTTGAAGGAATAGAAGCGCCCGTCTAGCGAATTGGGAGTCGTGAGTTCGAGTCTCACCGGAGTACGTGGATTTCTTTTCATAATTTCAAATCTCAATTTGTTCATCGAGCACATGTTCTGTTGTGCACATGGATGTCAAAGCATTTTCAACAGTGAAAAATTTTTGGTTTGAGAAGGCCCGTAATGGTGGTTCTTGATCAGATTTTCCAGTATAAATTACTCTAAGCAATTGAGAAATATCTTTTATTATCGATACAGCAATTTTTATTGTGTTTGGAAATAAAATATTTTATCTGTGAGATTTTTTTCTATTCTACTATGCTACATTTTTTGACTACTTTGTGCAACTTCAAATTTTGATCATCTTGTTTACAGAGCCCTATTTTTTTACTTTTACCAGAAACATCAACAAAATTGGTATTATTTGCTTCGTTGGCATGTTAACTATAAGAGCTATAAGAAACTTTTTTGGATAATGTGCTCAAATTGAAATGGCAGGTTATCGTTAGTGTATTTATAATTTCTGAAACAGTCTATAGAGAAAATGTTTTCACTTCCAATGAAACGCACGGAAAAGCACCAAAAATAAAGAAGGTGTCAAATTTGTAGTAAGCTTCGAAGAGGTATAAAATTTTACAAATTAATATTTATTTCATGTAAATGTAGTTAGGGCTTCGTAAGAACTCAATCATGGAGGAGTTAAGCACTGGGTCCATGCTTAAACTACAATTGTATCGCCCCAAGCAAACTTTTTACATGGATTGAATTGAAAATAATAAAATCTATCCTTTATCTACGGGGAAATAACAAAATATTGCCACTTTGAGGTTGTTATGAGCATTTTATTCGTTTTTATCTGAAAGAACATTGTGTTCCTAATGTTGCGGTATTTGTTCCTAATGTTGCGGTATCCCATTAAAATCATATGGGATCCCACTGATCTAACCGACGATTAGAGTTATGAGGTTTCGGTACTGAGGGATTAAACTAAAACCGAGATGTTTAGTTATGCACGCTCAAACGTAGACTGAGCTATTCTTTATTCTGTTCATCTCTTCGAACTGATCGTAAGTCGCAGGGCTGGTAACAATAGGAAGACAGCAGGAAACATATTAAGGATTTTTTTTAAAAAGGTTTTTTGGGCAAATCTTAAGCAAACAAATGGTGCAATCTCAAAATTTAAGCATAAAACATCTATTAAAAATACCTTCTGGTAACATTTCAGTCGAAAAAGTGCTCAATTGCCATTACCGCAACATTAGGTACTACCACAACGAAGGGAACAATTACCCTATGGCCAAAATATGTTCAACATAATCAGATGTGGACATATTTTGGGCTACCTGTCAGATCAATCTCTCCAGTTCCTTCTAAAGGGAGAAAACTTTCATAATCTTGCCAATGTAATGTGCTCTGAAAACAGATAAATAAGAATAAGTTGAGACCTCCCGTGATCATGTTTTACGTTTTTTTACAACGTGATTGTCATGGGTTCCATTTGTTCTAACAACTTTTCGCCATGTTAAAAATTTCAGGTATTCAGTCATCCAGCTTAAAACAGTTATCCTTCTCGGCAATAAGTTGATGACTGAGACAATGTGTAATCTAATGTATGTTTGACAAATTACGTACCATTGAAATTACTTTATTTTTGATGGCCTTCCCACTCATTACAATATGTGTGGAATGCACTTATATTTAACAAAATCACTAGAATTTCATACTTCATTTGAAGCGTTACGTAATTTATGCATGATGACTGACGTCATGCAATAAATTCACGCTTTGCGTAACATTTTTTTTATAAAACATCGTACTACAATGTTTAAAAAGTGGCGATTGCAACAACATTTCTTCATTTTTAACGTTACGTAATTTTAAACATTCCCTACCTCAATAAGTGAAAAAAAGTTGTAATACTCACGTAGTTTTACCTATGTGTGAAGTTTTGCTGAGGTGCCTTTATTTAATTATGCAATTAAAATTTAATGAGGTGGCCCAAAATATGTTCACTTGGTGGTCCAAAATAAAGTTAGGTGGTCCAAAATAGAAGCCCAAGACCCTTCAGGAGTTTTGATATTTCTTGTATTTACTACATACAACAATTTTGAGTTCTGGGGGGCCTTTTTCGACAGAAAACATGTTGCTCTAAGTAATGCCTACCGAAATTATCCATGTTTTATAGTGAAAACTTTCTTTTTCGCTGAATTGTTCATCCACTTCCTCCAAAATACCTCCCTTACCCTATTTTCTAGCCTTTTGTTTGCAGATATGCTTTCATATCTTGTGTTTTGTCTAGGAATTTTTAATCCCAAGGAGCATCCTAAATTGGGGTTTTAATACGAGACGTTTACATTTGGATGTCCCTGTTAGGGAACGATTCCCATATCTGATAGTTGATTTTCGCCCGAAATAATCTGGAAGTAGGCCATAGAAGTGAAACTGCTGAGTTCTCATTAGTGCTCATAAAGACACCAGAGCGCTATAAATGTGAAATAAAATTGAGGAGATACTTACAGGTTGGGACATGTGGAACTTGTAATAAGCCTCCCAGATTCCGCACAAATGCGGTGTCGGAGGGGGGGAGGGGTGGTCTTTTAAAGCCCAGTTAATTCCTAGGTTCGACATCTTAGCGGCTGGCGTCCAAGATGTTGACCATACATAATCCATGGACTGGCCATAGATCCACGAACGCCCGTAGTTTACAATCAACAAAGTTGGTTCCTTTGTCTGATCGGATTTTTACAGGGTAACCACGACGTTGGCCCAATTCACAATTATCGGCAGTAGCCAGTCAATGCTTTGATCAGCATGCTGCAATTTGCTTTGACAGATTTGTTAGATACTTCGCCACCCCTAGAGATTGCTCAGTACAAATTAATTGTTTTGTTTGACGACATGACTCCAAACTAGTTGCGGCCTAGGTGCCAATCTGAAGCTTTACCAACACTTCTAACAGTTTGTGAACTTTCAAGATAGGTTTAAATATCAACATGCAACTGTGTACAATGGTAATTAAACGTTTGAACCATTGTAGAATATTTTTATGGATATGTATGTATGTATACATTTTTACCTTAATTTGTTACATATACCGTACAAGAAATAGATGTTTGCTCGTAATAACACTATAATGTTAAAATCCTTGCCTATAATACTTATGACACACATGTGATACAAGAATCACTGTACAATTGCGCTTGAAATGAGTGCCATACTGAAAATTCTCTCAGTTCAAGTCAGTCTTGTTAGAAATTTCTTGACACTGCGTACCGTTGTACAGGAATCGTACTCGTATCACATGTCTGTCCGGGGTAAACATATCATTATGATCAACATTTTACTGTTTGTGTATCGAATAAAACTTTTTAGCAGAGTATATTAAGCTTTTCTGGGGAATGGATTTCTGGGGAATGGTGCATTCTGGGGAATGGATTTCTGGGGAATGGATTTCTGGGAAATGGTACATTCTGGGGAATGGTACATTCTGGGAAATGGTTTTCTGGGGAATGGAATTCTGGGGATTGGTATTCTGGGGAATGGTTTTCTGGGGAATGTTATAGAATCGGTTGTAACGTATATCGTGCTGCTAGTTCAGCCGATCGTGTGGATATCCCCAATATGGAGGAGCACGCTTACGATGAGCTGAGTGACCACGTGGATGATCGGCATTTTTCAGACCCGACAACGAATCCAGAGTTGCAGCGGAATAGTGTGTGATTCAAACGAGTAGTTAGTTCGTGCTAGACCCTCGATAGGGAATGCTATACGCAGGTTTTGATTTGTATTTTTGATAAATTGATCAATAAAGAATTAAATATGGATTTTGTTCGCTACAAGGTGTTGGTACAGACTTGACGATATCAAAATCAATGCTATTCAGATGCAAAATAATTTAAAGGCTCAATAGTGAATCGCATACCTTCCAAAACAAAAAAAAACATAAAATGCCAAGCAAGTCACAGAAATCAAAAGCGCCCGATTGTTTATTTTGTCAATTATAACAAACGGACACTCCTACCCTTTCCAAATCGCCAGTCACCCGGAAAAATGTCCCTTCAGTTCCGGAAAATATATGGTAAGTGGGGGCAGGATGGGTCACCTAAGAAATGGATCCCTATAACATTCTGTATATAAATCGCAATTCTCTGTTTTCTACCACGACTTCCAGATACACTAGTCAGCTATGATATAAGGGTATAGAAAGGTCATAAAGTTTGAAACCTGCTTCTTGACAAACAATTGTCAAAACATGACCCATCTTGCCCCACCTCATTTCTACGGGGGCAAGATGGGTCAGCTATCAGAAATTCGATTTTTCTCCAAAAAAAAATTGTACATCTTCTATTTTTTCTCTATACATCTAAGCTTCACATACGTACAGATTACATGAAAGAAGTGTTGAAACATATCGGTAGATTATTCTCAGAACTAGAATATTTTTGTTCAGGTAGCCATAAAAAACTTTGAAAACCTATATTTTTTGTTGAAAAATATTAAAGATATGTTCACAAATTTTCAGCGCTCTAGTCGCTTCGATAATGTAGGTCACATAATAGCCTTTCTATGAAAAATAAAACATTTTCAAAAACTATGCAAACATACCGAAAAATTAGGGTGACCCATCTTGCCCCGTCTACACATTACACGTAGTTATATAGAATGTATAGCATAAGGAGTATAACGAAAAAATATTTTATTTTTTTCTGCGTAAGGAACGTAAATAATTTTCAAAACAATATATCACTTTTTTGTGTATCCACGTCGTTCATCTAGGAAAATTATAGAAAGATTCAAAAAATAAATAGTACGATTGAAAACGGTACTGACCCATCTTGCCCCCACATACCATATTATTACCAATTAAGCCTTTAATCGAATTGTCCGCGTGGTCTTGTAGTACCCCTTAGGTAAAAATCAGTCATTGCCATACATATTAAATGCTAGACATGACCCCAAGGATAGCATTTGCATATGTGAAAGCTTTGCTGATGTGACTAGGGATGGAATCATTCATTTTCAAAGAATTACATTCACTTGCTACCATCTCAGTTCAGAAGCATGCTATCAAGAAAACAATGTATGGATGAATTTAACCTTGTAGTTTTATCTAAAAGTTTGCCGAATAACATTAGGGTCGCCGCACACGCATACCAAAGTCGTGAGCGAGCTGTGAAGGCAAGGCAACTCTCCTCGCCGTGAATGTAAATTACATTCACGCCGTGGAGAGTTGCGTTTGTTGATTTCTGTCGATTTTATTATTGATGCTACGCTAGTATATTGTTCTACAAAGTTTCAGATAAAACAAAAATGAAAAAGTGTTTCATACATTGATTTTTGCTACAATGTTTCTGAAGCGAGTTGGCAGCAAGTGAATGTAAGTGATTGTAAATGAATGATCCCATCCCTGGATGTGACTTTCCTATTAGGCAATTCTCTCATCTCATGTTTGTTTTCAAAACCTTGTCAAGCTTAGAAATTGAAGTTAATAAACAATACATACCAAGGTTCGAATTCCCATAGAATGGGATCATTCATTTCGCACTACAACATCATAGAAGATAATAGGGTGGGGCGGGGCAAGATGGGTCACCTAAGGATGGATCACCATAACTTTGTAAATACAAATCGTATTGGTTTGTATTCGTCCGCTACTCTTTAATACACTAGTTAGCTATGCTAAAAGTCGATAAAAAGTTCATTAAATACAAAATATGATGGTTAACAAGCAGTTTTAAAAAGTGATCGATTTTGCGCCGTGAAAAAAGGGCGGGGCAAGATGGGTCACCTTTTAAGTAATTCACATTTTCTCAACGAAAAACGTCAAAATATAAGATTTGTTCCGCATTCATATATGCTCCATATCCATACTGAGTAAACAAGAGCTACTAGTAAACATTTTATAAATTTATTTGGAATATAAAAAACTTTACGATTTGAGTGGTCCTAAGGCGACTTGAAAATCGATGTTTTTACTAAAAAATTATCATAATTTTATGTAATAATTTTGAGCGTTCATTCCGCTTGATTGAAGTCATTTATGAGATAGTTTTGTAATAAATAACTTTTGAATGCTCCAAAAATACATTCAAAATTGAAGGTGACCCATCTTGCCCCGCGACCGTTTATATGGAGATTATATGGAATGTATCGCATAAGAAAAATGGCTAAAAACCATTTTATTTTTTATATCCAATGAGAGTGAATAATTTTTCAATCAATGCCCTAAAGTTTTGTATATTCATGCTGGTCATCTAACAAAATTATTAACATAATCAAAACATGAGTAATGCGCCCGGAAATGGCACTGACCCATCTTGCCCCGCCCCACCCTATCACATAGGCTGATTACAGTACAAATGCGAAAAATCTCCCTTTTCCCTTATCCGCAGCCCGGGGACGCGCCCTGTTGTTGGATTTCGAAAGCCTCGGAGAATATTACAAACCTTCAATGGCATTCCCACACACTAACCCACATTGCTCATTCAGTGGTCTGACTGGGCCTATAACCCTCCCTCAGTTTGTAATATTCTCACCAACTTGGAATTATATTTTCCCGACACATAAATGACTTCGACAAATGTTCGATATACTATGCAGCAGCATGATCAGTATAACTATATCAGATGACTTGAAGATCTGATTTTTACAGAATTGTTTGCCACTGATTATACATTCAGCTGTTTCAATCATTACTGCAAAGCACATCGGCCACATGCCTGAAATAAAAGCTTCCTGGAAGATATAATCCAAGCCCTGGGTGTAACACTTACCACTATAATTACCCCACAATTGTGAACTAAATCCACACTTTTGGCTCAAAACTAAACGATTAAACTAGCCGAGCTCCGGCCTTTTTCAATCGCGTCTTGAATAGCAGGCAGTTTCCACACGAATGAATGGATACCACGTTTCAAGAGCGATAGTAGACTGTACGATGATTTGCCACACAGACTACAAAGCCCGACTAGCCAATCTAGGGATGCTCAGAATTCCCGTCGTTTTATTGTATGCGCCTAGGTATGCGCTATTCCTCGTTGCCACTAGCTACTCAGCGACATTCATTTTTTGACAATCAAGTTGATTTTTATATGAAAACGGCTAGGGGTAGGCGGGGCAATATGGACACCCTAAGGTTTTTGCCAACTTTACCTGGCAAGATGTCAAAAAAGTTTAGTTTTATGATAAATGTTAGTTTTTTATAACTGTCTTCAAGCATACGGGGCAGAATGGACACACCCATGGGGCAATATGGACACCATGAGACTTTTACGAATTTCATACATTATTTACACCTATAAAGTCATTTCATTACCAAACAACTATTATGGATGAATAATACGCCGAAGTAGTTCATTTTTGTTCAGTTAATTTAAATTCAGGCTGTTTTGGATAAAGCTTCGTTTTTGTCGGCATGTACCTACACTGCCACCACTCGCATAACAGTCCCATTTGACTTTTCATCACTTTTGAGTTAACGTTATGAATAGTCATCATTTTTGATGTACTTCCAAAAACAACAATAAAAATTACAAATTTTTTATGTCAATGTGTGAAAAAAATACCAAGTTATGAGCATCCCATATCAAAAGTACCCGCAAAACAGTCCCATTATGGATTTTTGTGTTACGTAACTCAAAACTGAACAACTTTGTAGTGATTGTAATATTTTTTACAGTTCTATATTCATGTGCAAAGCAATCTGTGAAAGTTTCGAGATGATCGAAATATTTTTCAAATTTTGGCGATTTTTCAAAGTTTTATATGGAAACAAGTTTTCAAACTTCAAATGCCGTTTTCTCAATTCCTACTTTTTGCAAATGGGACTGTTATGCGAGTGGGGGCAGTACAGCTGTGCCTAGAACAACTATTTTCCACATCTGTCGTTTTTTGACCAATTTGTTTCACCCTATGACTACTAGAGTGAACATTTTACCGAAAATATACTGAAATCGAAGAATTTGATTGGTTTGTGATTTAGGTTATATTTTTCCCTTGCCGCTTCTTTCAAAAAGGTGAGTGTTCATTTTGCCCCGGCAGCAGAAGATATTTCCAAACTTGATTTTTGATATAATAAAGAAGAAAATATAAACATGTTAAGCATGTAGATACAGCATAACTACTTGCATGTGTTCTAGAAATATCAGGTTTTAGTCGACCTGCAATAAATTAATCACTAAATCTTATTTTAGATGGTGTGAAAATTATAATTTCCATGCACAAAAAACGGAGGACGCAACTTTTTCGTGTAAAATCAAGTATAATTTTAATTTCGAATGTTTCTTTCCTGAAACTACGTTTTAGACAAATGGACTATATTCTCCATTCATTAGAAGTTCAAAAAAGTACGCATATTTCAAAATATTGAGGGTGCCCATTTTGCCCCAGGTGTTCATATTGCCCCGCCTATCCCTACTTTGTAACGGCTACTTAAGTAACCGGTAGAATACAGGTAGCCGGTAAATCCACAATAATAGTTGTGGAAGTGTTCATTAAATACACTGTATACAAAAGCTGAGAACCAGTCCGTGTTCCAGTTGATATGTAATGCCATGAATAGAAACAAACACATTTCGTACCGAGAGTGAAAGCAGTCATGGTCGCATTTTTTTTTCCGCAGCCAAGTTCGTAGATTGTGGACAATCCTCGGCACCCATTACGTAATTTCTAAACGAACATTTGAAAAGGGCCTATCTGCTTTGCGCAAACAAACATGTCTAGATTGAGTTTAAATAAGGGCGAAGTAACATGAGAGAGTTCTCTTCATAGACTCTCTCTTCCTCAAATTAAAGTGACAAGATGCAAGAATGGTTGCACTTTATGGTCATAAATCGCTAGGTTGCGATGCAATGTAGCGTCTAAGTGTAAAAAAGTTCGATTGAATTTCCAGAAGAGAGAGTCGATGAAGAGAACTCTCTCATGTTACTTTCGCCCTTAGTTAAACTCAATTTAGATGTTTTTGTCTCTGTAAGGCCCATCTGCATCCACCCATGCACATCAACACCCTTATCAGAAATAGTGTTCTTCAAGCTATCTGTTACACATGTTTGTTTACAAAAATCAGATAGACCCTTTTCAAATGTTCATCTAGATTTATATTTATAGCAAACACCGGGTTCACAAGGTTTCCTAGATAGAAATTCCCCTTGCGAAGGTGAGGTTCTTGAACTAAGCCATTTGGGCTGTACCATTTTGCATAAGTCTGCAAAGGTAGATCGTTGCTGTTCTTTTATGCTGAAGATTGATCTGAGCTATCCTAACCGTAGCCTCAACCCAAACTAGGCAAAATTAAGCCGAGGCCCAAAAAATAGAATTCCTCTTGTAACTGGTTTTTAATACGGATTTCGGGTTGATTTAGAACAGTAAAACGATTATTTCGCAAATTAGTGCAAATATATACAATTATTGATCAATGTTCTTTTACGTAATTGAGATCGTGTGCATTCGACATAACAGACAAAGGCAAGGTTTTCGAGATAAACAACATTCGATCGGTACCACCATAAACTATCAAATTCGCTTTTTTTTGGATTAGAATATTCAAGTAACACAGAAAGATTAAAACACTCACCTTATATCACGTCCTACGGTCAGTTTAGCCCGCCATAGAAATCCACCCGGTAGTCGTCCTCGTCGGTACAATATCAGGAAGTTTGCGTATGGATCGAGTTGCTCTCCGAGCTGATGGCATTCAGGAACTCCATGCTGCGGGCCGAGGTTTGCGTCTGAATGGAGGAAATCCTCTGGTCGGCACTGGTGGTGTTTCCGGATCCGGAGCCGGACCCCTGGCCACTATGATTTAGATTGGTTTGCGTTTCAGTCGAAACCAGGAACTCCCCCAATCCTCCCCCATCGTCCCAGTTGGTTTGGGTCTCGATCGTGGCCAGAGCCAGGTCGGAAAAGATATCCCCACAGGTTTGGGTGTACATGTGCGAGTACAGCATCGGATCCGACCGGTCCTCGTTGGGGAACATTTCGTCGTAGATCTGATCGGTTTGCGTCTCAGTGCAGACGCATGTGACCGATTCCGATGGTAGTGGAGGATTGGACGCATTGCCGAAGCAAGTAAGACTGTTATCTTCGAAATAGTTGAACTGTTCCAGATTTGTCTGGCAGTAGCTGTCCATCGTTGAAGTGCTGGTGAACTCCAATGAGCCCTGACTAGAGTGCGCAGTCTGCGTGGAACACTCAGTCTTTTCAGTGTGTTCCAGGGCGAGACTATCTGTTTGGGTTGTTTGAGATTTTCTGATCGTTTTACTCGTATCCTCTGGTTCAAGCCTTTCGGTTTGAATTTGAATTGATTTTGAGTTCTGTTCTCTAACCACCTTCACAGCTACGTCATTTGAATTTGACTTCGACTTTCGTTTACTCGCCTTACTGGCGAGAACTTCCTCATAATTGTGATTCTTTCTTTTGGCATGGGTCAGCAGAGCCTCTCGACTTCCGTAGCCGAAACCGCAAACCTTGCAAATGAATGATTGGCCACAGTTCGCCTGGTGTGCCCGCAAAAGTGCCTCGGTCGCGAACGATTTCTGGCCTTCGCAAACGTGGCAGACAAAATTCTGGAAAACCAAAAAAAAAAAAACAATTAAATTGAACAAGTTTTTGTTGCTATCATTTCAAATTCAAACTGACCTTCACCGAGTGAACTTTCAGAAAATGCTGCTTCAGGTACCGAAACGAGCTGAAGAATTTCTCCCCGCTGGCACCGAGGTGGTAAACACAGGACTCCACCGGACAGTGGAAATGCCTCACGTGCTCGTGATCGTCGTCGCCGATGCCGATCGGTACTGATGGGACCGTCAGCCGATGATGCCTGGCCAGGTGCATCTGGAGATGGGACGCATTGGAGAACCGTTCGGTGCAACCGTTCACTTGGCAGATGAGCAACCGTGTCGCGAGTATTTCCTCCGGAGGAATGGTCACTTTGAATATCACTCGTTGGTCCATCTGAGAATGCGGACGGAATACGGACCGCCGAATCAACTAAAACTTCCGTGAATGAGCCCGAAAGGAAAAGTCGTTTTGCTTGTTTTTAATCTTTTCTGTTTTGTTTTGGATATTCATGCGATGTTTTTTTGAACGCACAGTGGACCGAACGTTAAAATTTCCAGTAGGGTAAATGTACCAATAGTGGTGCTATTAGTAGCTCCTTGTAAAATAATTGGCTT